>NC_142196.1:4119687-4436250 GCF_026936395.1 Plectropomus leopardus
GTGGAGTGGTACAGTTTGGCAGCTTTCACAGCTGATTAGTCGCTCCCTGTCTCGAAGTGGTGATAAATCAAAGCCAGCTCATTGAGATGGCTTTGCATTCAGTATTTGTTGTCTTTTGCTCTGCTGACTCTCACTGATGCTCGCTCGTTTAATGATCTTGTTTTATGGGGTACAGTGAACATCAACACATCCAATTTGTTCATCATTGACACTGTTTTGATTTTAATCGTTGATGAAAGCAACAATAAATTTTGTCCCAGCTCTTGTTCATGAAGTTGGGTTGTTATTTATTGTCTTGTTTTCATCAGGGTAAAGAGACGGATTGAAAGGTTTTTGTCATCGTTTCACGCAGTGGATACATCAGCACTGGATTAAAAGGGAGCATTAAATACTAATAACATAAAGCTGTCATAACATGTTGATCATTGCTGTTTTAATGATATGGGTCATATCACCTTTGAGGCCTGCAGGACCCTGCATCCCAGGAGGTCCAGGGTAACCGGGGGTGCCAGTTCTGCCAGGGTAGCCTGGAGTTCCCATGGAGCCTTTGGGTCCTGGTGCTCCTGGCTGACCCGGGGGTCCTTTCATGCTCTGGCAGGGTTCACATCTAGCTTGGGGGGCCAGGCTCTGCAGCAGTGCTGGAAGTTGATCTGCAGGACACAACCAGGATGTGCTGAGTCATCCATTAGTATATTAGATATTATAACATAATTCATATCAGAGTCTGACCACATAAGACTGTACACCTAACCACATAGAAAACCCATAAATATTTAGTGCATATAGATCCGAGAAATGTGTCATCTTAATCATTCTCAGATGTATTTCATCTTCTGTAAAATACTTGGGATTTCAAGAGGACTGCACCAAACATGACTATCAAGGATAGTCATGTTTGGTGCAGTGACATTGAAATCAGAAGCAAATCAGGAGCCTGTTTGCTGAGGAGATATCGGGTGTTTTCATACCTTCATATCCAGGGTTTCCGCGGGGTTTTAAAAAGTATTAAAAAGTGATAAATCAAAATTGCCAAATTTAAGGCCATTAAAAGTGTTAAATTTAGTTTTAGAGGTATAATTTTAAAAAAAAATAGGTATTATTTTTTTCAGACTATGATGTGTCCTATTTTTATTGAAATTCTTTCCATTAAAGTTTGCGTTAGAGTGGGCTTCAGCACATAATCAAAGATCCTCTACTTTGTATGTTTGATGCTGACGTCATATTCTGTGGTCGATTCGCTCCGCGCGCGCTCAGCTCACCAGCAAGGGTGGACTGGCTCACGCTTTTTACTTCAACGGCCAGACAACCTAGTTGTCGTGATGGGGAAATGCAAATTTGCGCACAGCTTGGATGCAAGACCCAACATTTAAGGAATGGCTGAGGCCTGTTCTTGGAAATAACCGGCAAGCTTATTGTTCAGTTTGTAAAAAAACAGTAAACGTCAACTGGATGGGAGCTAACGCACTTAGGTCACACATGCAATCGTCTAAACACGCAAATGCAATGCGCGGTCGGCGACAGCAGTCAATTCTGGATGTTTCAGCTTTGTGTGCTGCTGCACCACCACCACAACCATCACAAGCTAGTGCCACAGGTCAAGCCAGCATTACTGCTCCTCCTGCAACTTCGTCTGACCTCCGGGTGACTATGGGCACCACACCAACATTGCGCGCGGAGGCTCTGTGGTGTCTGAACACAGCTGTCAAACACCACTCCTTCCACTCAAATGAAGGAGTTGCGGATCTATTCAAAGCAATGTTTCCCGACTCCGACATTGGGAAGACGTTTACCTGTGGCAAAACCGGGTACGTGGTCAAGTTTGGAATAGCGCAGTTTTTCAAAAAACAGCTTGTCGACAGGATCAACTAAGCCGGGCCATACGTGTTGCTAATTAACACTTGACACTTAGTGTTGTGACAGTTTTTTAAAAAAATCTGAAGGTAGTGAAAAAGGTATTAAAAAGTATTAAATTTAACTTAAGGATTGCTGTATAAACCCTGATATCAAACAGTATATAACGGTATGAGTGTGGTGATAACCCCCCTTCCACAGCGAGCATGCTTCTTCCTTTCAGATTTTTAGACCAATAAATACACGATAAAAATGCACAAAATATCAAGAAAAGTAATACTCGCACGCCTTTTTATCTTATCAAACTGAGAAGTGCAACTGGACACTTTTTGACTTTCACAACTTTCTCTCGGTCACGGAAGACTGATGAGGCTTATCTGCCTTGTTAACTCAATATAAAACACACTTCGTTCAAAATTGGCAAAAACAAAATAAGAGATCATACTGAACATGTTTATATAACTTTATACAAAAACAAAAAATCAGGTCAACTGATCGATTACCTACACTGCAACCCAAACTGATGCTAAGGGATATAAATAACTCATGATGAGCTTTGGCTGTGCTGTGTTCACAGACCGGCAAAAATATCAGTATATGGAGAGATGCACTGAATGATAAAAAAAAAGGGACACGTGCACAAGATTTAAAAAATTAAAAAAAAGGAAACTAGGAAGTTTGCTGACAAGATCCACCATAGTGGAGCATTCAGCAGCTCAAGAAGCTGATATTTCCGTCAGGTGATCCATTTGATGGATGTGAATCCTCTATCCTCCCGTCCCCTGCATTATTGTATGGAGTAGCTGTGATGCATGGAAGAGACATGAGTGCAGGAAGTGAGGAGGCATGTTAGCCAAATGTAAATCACCCAGAGTTCTTCTTGATTTGCTTTCTCGATAAAGGTGATAAGTTCAGACTGCGGCATTCACTCACTTAACCCTCAGGGTCTGTTTGACACATTTTATGTGCTTTTCACTCCTCATTTTTTGATAATTTTGGCTGTGTTCATGCATATGGCATACATTTTGGGAAGATTATGTATTTTTGTTTAATCTCAGAATTTCTAGCTCAGTTCCTACAATAAGTCTAAAATACACTGCGGAAACAAAACTGTTAATTCATACTGTTAAGTGGAAAAAAAGAAAAATGCCTTTGAAACCCATTCAAACTGAAATTTTTGATCCCACAGCCATCGAAGCATAAAACATTGTATTATTTCTGGGTGTCATTCTGGAATTTGTCATTTTTTTTTGTCATTTTCCACGTGATTACATCATTTTTAACAATATTTGGCACATGGAGAAAATACATGCTGTTCTCACTAGGTGCACTGTCACAATCAGTGTTGCTGCAAATCATTGATGTATCAGGCTTTGATAACCTAAAAATAAAAATCTACTTGGTAGAACATAATATTAATGTATGACTTTTTTTAAAACTTGAATTTGAAAATTGAAAGCAGAGCAATATGAGTGTGTAATATTTAAGCTGGCCCTAAGGGTTAATGAATAATTATTTACATTTGCATTTTGGTTGGTAAGGTATCTAACTAAAATGATCCACTCTGCTGCTCTTTACAGAGTGAATAAACACTTTAATTATTCACCACGCAGCCAGTTTAACCCTGGTTTGTTCCGATCTGTGTAAACTGATCAAAGAAGTCACGTGAAACTCCAGATCTGAGATGAGTGTTAGCAGCATTTTGTGCAGAGAGGAAGTTTCAGAGCCGGGCTTTCACACTAAGCAGAGTGACATAAAAACAAACAGATACTTACTACGCAGAACATCAGTGCAGAGCTTTAGAAGATGTTCATCTGAGGGAGGCTTGCCCTGCAACACACAATTACACTTTGATTCAGCAGAATCCACCCTGGGACTGCAAACAGGCTCAACCTGTGATTGAGTGTTCCTGCAGATTTACAGGATCTCCTCAACACTCCGCTCTCTGTCTTCCCGTAGCCCACACGCACCGACAGCAACACTCCCATTACTCCCAAACATTACTCCTCCAATCCAGACAGGAAATCAGTGACTGTTACTTTCAGACCATTTTTTTTTTAAATCTGCTCAAAGGAGATGGTTCACTCACAGGTTTTCCTGGATATCCCGGTTGACCTGGTTGACCTGGCAACCCGTCCTGGCCAGGAAATCCCCTGGGACCAACAGCACCCATGTGGCCCACGTGGCCCATGTCACCTTTCTTTCCTTCAGGCCCCCTGTGGCCCACATCACCTTTCAGTCCTGTCTGAGGGAGCAGGAGGGAGGACAGGATACCTCAGTTTACAAACGAAAAAAGCTTAAAGTGAGGCTTATTTTGCAGTATTTGACTCAACTATGTTATCTCATACATAAAAATCAATTGATGGCAGGTGTGTCATGTTTTGCTAAATATGAGATGTCCAGTTCTTTTTAAAAAAATGAGGATTTTTTTTAACCCTTCAAAACCAAAACTACAACAACAAATGCTCCGAGCAAATGCTATCAGCTACTGTTTAAGTTGCAATCATGAGCATTTTCGGTGAACTAAATATGTATTTCTGCTAAGGAGCATATCAACAACTAACTTACCCAAGTTTGTATGGTTACAGGTTACATAAAAAAACCCCAGTAACTTCACACTAGTATTTCCCCACTGTTTGGAGCCTGTCCTGTATGCTAACATTAACTTACTAACTTTACTATGCGATGCATACGATGGCCTTGAAAGACCAGCACACTGCAAATAAAGAAACGTGTCAAGACGTGTTTGAAGTTGGCCATCAGTGGTATTGAAAAATGACCTAAAATGTAATTGTTTTATTTGATTTTTACATTGTGATGGTACAATTCATATATTATTTGTTGCACATTAAACTAGCTTTAGCCTTTTGCTTACTTTTACTATATCTGGATTCTACTATCACAATGACCGTCCGAAAACTTTAATATCTTAAGCCGCAAACCATGGCAACAACTAACATGAATGTATTAAGAGAACTGGATACTGTACAATGCAGGGTCCACATTAATTCCTATGAAAGTTGCTCAGTAGCACATGAAGCCACGGTTTCCTGCTGTATGAAATTACCTGGATCCTCTGTATTCTGGGGCCCATAGAACAAGCCCACTACAGACTTTCAGCTGAGTGCGGGGTCATGGCGCTCAAAATGATCCATTTATTTAAAGACATCACTTTTGCTATGTCAGTCAACGGTAAATAATCTTTTTGGGTGTGTAAGTGTTTGACCACTATAAAAATTGGCTTCAAATCCGACACACTTCCTAGGGGCCTGACTGCAAAAACAAGCATGTCCAAGCTGTTTGCATCACTTTTTGGTGTCCCTGCATGAAAACAGTTTGTCGTAAGCTTCATGCAGTACTTTTTCTTGTGTTTTCTCTATGTGTTTTCTTTATATGCAGTGTGTTAAGCTCTCAGGGCCATCATAAATACAGGACCAATGTTGTGTCTTTATTTCAACTTGTGAGGATGCTGAGTTTATGCATGAGACATATATGTTTAGCTTCAGTCTGTTAGTATAGATCCTGAATGTTGCCAAGTGCATATTAAGCATTTTACTTGGGGGTCAATTTAAAGTACCCGCAAATCAACTGGAAACACTAAACAACACACAGTTAGCTTTTTTTAGCTGGATAGCTACAGCTGATACAGTGTGATAGCAACAGTTGTCATTTTAGTTGGCAAAAATTAGCGTACTTGTAGGAATTAGAAGCTTCGTTTGTCTAGTTCCATCTAAATATTTCAAGTGGTAAATCTGCCACTTGATCTGTACAAACCGTACTAGAACGTGGAAAGTAGAACGAAGTTTGACAGACAGGTTTTGGGGGGAGCGGGGGATCTGATTGTCAAATATCCCGATGAAATCTATACACAGCACTCCAAAGTTCTCTACTTTTTTAAAAGATTTTCTGTTTCCTGATCAAAAAGCATGCGAGTACAGTGTAGACTTGTATCAAATGATATCCTACAAATGATACGGCACTTTCACAACTAAAGGAGGCTATATCTCCATAAATTGTGATTCTGCAGACGGTACAGTAAGTGTTTGATATTTCAGATGTGTGCGCCTTTAGAAAAGAGGGCTTTTGTGATGTATATTTTTGCCCGGGGGGCCAGATTTCCCCGGGCCTGGAGGTATTGGCTCTGTAAGTCTTCTATAGCAGCTGTGCAGGCTTGACAGGGCTTCTCACTGCGGTGCAGAATAAGACAGAATGGATTATATCTAATACCGCAAAGTCTAATTCGACAAACCTCTCCTTTCCATCCCCTGGGTCCCACTTCGCCCTGACGGAAGAAAGAAAAGAGAGCGGGAAGGGTGGGGAGGAAAAGAGAAGAGGGGGAAATAGAGAGAGACAGTTAGAAACTTCAGCTTACATATCAAAGGCTGAGTTAGTATGTCAGAGGAGCTGTGCTCGCTGCTCTGCATTGCTGATGCAGAACCGCTCTCTTTTCTGTCAAAACCGCTGGCTTACAAAACATTTTAGATTGGTTATTGTAATGCATTCTCTAAAGCATTTTTTTCTACTTGTAATGTAATGAAAAATGCATCCGCAGAGCTGTTAGTCCTTAAAAGACACCATCCAGTGGTAACACCAATCCATGAGACATTTTTTTTTTACAGAATTAAGTGTTGGGAAATAAATCCAAGGCTCTGGGTGTGTTCTGCTTCCCTTAAAATGCTTCCTCTTTACTTGTAAGTGATTTCTGCCAGTTTTTTAGGGGAACAAACGAACAAGAACATTGGAAGAAGGCAATGAGCAACAAACAAAAAAAGGAATCAGCAAAAAATTACCAAGACATTTTTAAAACAGCAAGAAAAACACCTGACTATTAGTTTAAAAAAAATAATAAAATGAAGAAAAAAACAACAAAGAAATAACCTTTACAAAAGTGCTTAAAAAATAATAATAAATTTGTCGCATCTTTTTAAATATGTAACTATAAATATTGTTTTCCCCCTGCTTTTTTTTCCCTAGACATTGTCCTTAGCTTTTTAAAAATAATTTTCTAAAGCTACAAATTTCTGCAAACGTTATTTACCAAGTTGCTTAGGGACGCACGATAATATCAGCACGTCACTGATATCCGCTGGTTTGAGCTTTAAAATCAAATATCGGTATTGGCCAACATACTAATTTTTGCTGATATGACAAATAAAAATATGAAAATATTTATATTTATTTATTAATTCATTCAATCGACAAAGTGAACATATACAAATCATAAACCTTACGTTAAGTATTTTTCTTATTTTGCACAGTTAATTAATATTACATTCATTGAAAAGCGTTGTATTTTACGTCTCCATCTGCTGGAGGGCCATCACAATAACATTGTGCATAATATGATGTTTATTCCACTAAAGAAGAGATTTGAAGATCACTTAAATTAGGAGGGTGAAAAAAGTAAACATATAGGTGTTAGCATTGGTAACTGGCCCAGTGAGTTATAGTGGGGCCGCATAGCTCAATATATCAGAGCAATTATTCAATTTGTGATAAAATCACTAAATTTGGCAGACATGATTATGAATACATTAGAAACAAATCTGGATATCTGGCCATCACAAACTCTGACCCTGGTTGCCACGGCAACCATTTTTCAAAATAGCTACCAGCGGTTGGTTAAACTTTCCTATCCCATTGGATCCACATGCAATAATGGACATAATCTTGATACTAGTAACCCTAAGTAGCAAATAAAATACTCACTCCCAATTCTGTGGACATTAACAAAGTATATAATATATATAATGTAATATAATTTCATTATATTGTATTTTCATTATATTGTGCCGTGAATCAGTAAAGACTGTTCTATTATTTTGTCAGATGGTGGATACCAGAGCAAATGTGGCACACATGATTTTTATATATAATGGCCCAGTTATTTATGTGTTATTCATGTATGGACTTTATTTTACATGTTTACAGACGCCCCCCATTCAATTTCAAGCATTTCTATTTAAGTATTAAAGCCATGAGATCAGCTGTGGGTATTTAAGCTCTGAGCTCTCTCTGTATTCTTCAGTTGGCAGTTAGCACCTAATACCAGTAACACCAGTAAAGACCAGCCAACTCACTGGTTGGCTTTCCATCTGTTCTTTCAGTCATTCTTTAAATTGTCACCTGAACACTTTTTACAAGGTTTACATGTCATTTTTACATGTTTGTTTTGTTGTGTTCAGATTATTGTGCTTTGTTGTGATGCTTGAGTAAATGACAGTGTATTGTAGTACTGTAGAATAGTACATTAATAGGGATTAGTACATTCTGATAGACATTTGTAAATGATAGAATGACCTACGGCACCTATCAGAATACCACGACTCCACATTTAACTACAATTACACGGAAAGTTGTCCATTCTGATATATTTTTGTAATTGACAAAATGATCAATTACACCTGACAGGATGACCTACCCCACATTTACCTACATTTATACAGGAAGTTGTCCATTCTGATAGATTTTTGTAACATACACATTGATCTGTTACACCTAACAGAATGACCTTTGCCACATTCAACTACATTTATACAGGAAGTAGTAAATTCTGATAAAAATCTGTAGCTGATATAGAATGACCTACAGCAATTGCAGTCTGGCAAATGCTGACATTTTCTTGATGTCAAAACATATTTTCACTTTAATTTGTATGTAATCAATATTTGTTGTGTTGAAAACATGGACACATGTTAACAGCAGGCAGCCATTTTTGAAAATGGCCACCAGAACACCAGTCTGCATTGGCCCAATATCCAGATTTCTTCTAAATACATTAAACTATATTTTTTTTACCAAATTTGGTGCTTTTATCACAAAATGAAGTATAGGTTAGCTATGCTGCCCCCTTATTGTTATATATCGGCATACTGCATATCGACAAAAAGTCCAATATCGTGCATCACTACAGTTGCTCATTGCGTTTTTCCCATGTTTTTGGAAGGAATAAAATTGGCTTTGCAAATTTTGGTTATTAGAGAATTGGCCTTATACTTAATTCCATGTGACATTAAAAAAATATTTAAAAATCTTAAATCTAACTTGCCTTAAGATGAAGGAACCTTTTGTAGGATCCTGTGGCAAACAAAGGACATGATTGGCACATTTTAGCTGATTTCAAGCCAAAACTGAGAACATAAACTGGCCCCGACCACGTTATGTGTACTGCATAAGTTACCGTGGAGATCTAGCCAGGTTAAAAGAGAACCACCTTCATAACCTCATGAAAACTCTGGCTTTATCAGACTCAACAAACCTCTCTTAGCCATTTGACTGGCTTTGTTGTTTGTTGTACACGCCTGGAGACAACTAATCGTGGCCATTTTCATTCCCTGGTGAAACTTAAGCATGCCCTTGTTTTCTCCTTCAATAAACTACACAAAAGAGCTCAAAAAGAGATAAGATGATTTTCTCAGGCAGAAGCCTTCCAGTTCTCGAGAAGAGTATTTTAAGTAGCTAAATGATAAAAACAATGCATGGGAGCAACTTAACACAGTGACTGGCCCTTTGGAGTTCTGCATGTAGACTTACCCTTCAGCATAAACAAGGCGACAGGCTCTTGAGATATGAGACCACTTTGGGTCAAACACTGTGAGATAGATATTTACAAAGATATTAACAGCACCGGCAAGTAGCCAGTTTTGGTTCTTAAAAGCCATATATGTCTTGTGTTTAGCCAAGTTCAGGCTAAACATCTGTGCTTTTAGCTGCTCTGTTCCCTTTGCTTTTCTGTGATTGGCTGCCATTTTTCTTCCATGTCATGTCAACATTGATGTTAAAGGGATAGTTCAGGTTTTTTCTTTGAAGGGGTTCTAAGGGTTACTTATCCATAGTTTTTGTACTACATAGAGTAGATGTTATTCGGCACACTCCCAGTTTGGAGAAACAGGCAGGAGTCCAACATGGAAGTTAAGTAATCTACTGCTGTGGATGGGGGCCAGCAACTATATATATATATATATATATATATATATATATATATATATATATATATATATATATATATATATATATATATATATATATATATATATATATATATATCAGCTTAAATACACTATGCAGAGAGTATTTTTACTCCTTTATCTATATGTCTATCTGTGATTTTAAATGGAAAAATATAGCTGTTACATTGTTTACTTCAAAGACCCCATTACAAAAAACAGTAATTATAGTTTGGTATCTGCTGGTTCACCACTGCCTCAAGCAGTTAGTTAGTTTGTGTTATTGTTTGACTTTTGTGATTAAATGGGTTAGTTCGGATTCACGAAGTTGCACAATAGCACAAATTCACTAACTGATCAAAGCCACCAGCTCCAGTGTTCAGCAATGTTAAAATGACCGTTTTCCCAGTGGTGTCTGGCGGCTTTTGACGAAAGCATAGATGTGAAAGTGATTGGCTCCCTTGTTAAAACAGGCTATTTGTTGGAAAGGTAAAGTTGTAAACATAAGAAAAATGTCCAGAAAACGTTATTTATAATGATTATGATTAATTACAAAAAGTAATACTTTTTAGTACTTTTTAAATAATTTTCTTCTTCTTCTGTTTTTGGTTTTAGATTCTTCTTCTTCTTCTTCTTCTTCTTCTTCTTCTTCTTCTTCTTCTTCTTCTTCTTCTTCTTCTTCTTCTTCTTCTTCTTCTTCTTCTTCTTCTTCTTCTTATTATTATTATTATTATTATTATTATTATTATTATTATTATTATTATTATTATTATTATTATTATTTATTTGTATTTTTATTTTTAATAGATTTTTTTATTTGCATATTTTCAGGTAATTGTTTTGTAACTTCTTTTTTGGCTATGTCTTGTTCAGTTAAGGCCTTCAAATGATTTTGAAAGAAATCAAATCAATTTGCTCATGTTTTAAAGGGTTAAACTGATATTATTTTTTTTCAGGTGGTTAAAAAAAAAAATGTTGTTAACCCTATCTGCAGCAGTAGATTGCATAACCTCTGTTATGCAATCTACTGACTCCAGCCTGCTTCTCCAAACTGGGAGCATGCCAACTGTTCGTACAAACTTTGTTTGTAACATGCTGTCTGGGGTAAAGTACGCTGTACAACCCAACAACCCAACATCAAAACAGGACTATCCCTTTAAATCCTCAAGGTGCTCAGAATTACACGAGTTTGACTATTATTCTTCAGTTCCATTGCAGCTGAGCAAACTCAATCTGCTGATGAGATTGAAATGCCAACTAACAAAACATTTGCTTTGTGAAGTATGAGCCCTCAGACGCAGCTACCATGTTTGTTACAAAGATGCTCTTTCAGTGTGTAATGATCTCCTAGCAACACTCACATTGTGTCAACTGGTCTTTGCAGAAACACAGAGTTCTGCGCGGTGTGACGCGCTGTAATGTGAACGCCACATTACTTCCCCAGTAGAAGACAAGCGGTAATGAGGAGGGAAACCAGGCAAACAGAACACACCCTCTCCTGAACTGCAGTGCAGAGTCATATTTATTTTACCCAGTAAGTATTAGGAAGTCTGTGTGAAGACAAAAATATGTCGTATTCATTTTGGCAGTGACACACTTGTGATTCACTGCTGATGCATTTAGCCTTGAGAGTGTGTCACAAGGAAGCTGGGCTGCTCTCAACACTGTAGAATTATAGAGTGTGAACATTAAGCTGCATACTGAAAATACAATTGTTTCATCTGTCTCAAGTGTCGCAGAGAAGACTACAAAACTCTGTCTCCACATGATGCAATAATGCTGCTGCTGCACACACACACACACACACACACACACACACACACACACACAGAGGCACTGGATTCTTTGTGTAAACCCATCGAGGGATGTGAGGATCGATGCCTCAGTAATCGATACTTCCTGATCAATTCTCAAATGGTACTCATATGGTATCATTGCCATTAAAACATAATTTACAAAGCTTGGCCTGAAAGGTGGAAATTGCAGATCACACAGCAATTTATATCATTATGTTTGCTCATTACCAATTATTGATGAGGACGATCATCTCAACGTGGATAAACATGTTGAATCAATAGTGCAATTCTGCTTCTTTCACTTTATGAAGCCCTATTTCACCCTGTGAAGATGTTTATGAAGAACTTTTCTTTCTCGTCTTTCCACAAGTCACCCACTCCTGTTTATCTCACCCTGCTCCTGCAATCCTGTTTCTCATTCTGTCAAAACAGCACCTGCCATTTTTTTCCCCTCATTTAACGAATAGGTTAGACTGGGGGTAATTGCAACATTTTCTGATTTTTGATGTAATTTCTACCGGCGGTTGCCTGGCTCCTACCCACACTGAATTAACCCTTTGAAACTTGCGCTAATTGGTTTGATTTCTTTCAAACATGGAAACATGGGAAAAAAGACAATATGCAACTTGAGAAGATATTACTCAAAAACTAAGACGAAATTAGAAGAAACTACGAGAAAACTACCTAAAAATCGGCACAAAAGAAGAAAGAAAGCAACAAAAACAAACAAGGAAATAACTTTGAAAAAGAGTATAATGGTTTACTAAATGGAACATAGTTATTACTAGATTTAAGGTCCTGGTTCATGCTGGCTCATTGTCACACTGTCATGTTTTACTGGGACAATTGTGAAGGTATATCACTGTCCCTCTCCTCTCCTCTCCTCTCCTCTCTGCTCCTCTCCTCTCCTCTCCTCAGTTCTTTACTCTCCTCTCCTCTCCTCTCCTCTCCTCTCCTCTCCTCAGTTCTTTACTCTCCTCTCCTCTCCTCTCCTCTCCTCTCCTCTCCTCTCTGCTCCTCTCCTCTCCTCTCCTCAGTTCTTTACTCTCCTCTCCTCTCCTCTCCTCTCCTCTCCTCTCCTCTCCTTCTGTGGCGGCAGCCAATCAAATAAGACGATATGCAAACTAATTATTTAGGGATGATACGGCGACTGGGGCCCGCCCACTTACTGTTAAAAAGAAAAAACACTCGTTAGCGAGCAGGTAAAAATGGAGAGCAGGAGAGCATTGAAAGTTGTTCAGATTCTGCACTCTTAAAACGCGGTTGTCTCTTCTCAGGCTACAGTATTGCTCCAGCGAGCAGAAGTATTCTGCACACAAGTGTGGTTCTGTGTGCTCGGATCTGGCTTTAATGCGCAAATCTCTTTTGTGCGCCTGCAAGCTTGATTCTGTTCATGCAGATGTCATTTTTGCGTGCACAAGCAGAGATATAATTCCACACGCAGTTATTGACAGTGATATGCCTTCATAGACACTTGAATGGAACAGAGTCATTGTTACTGGTCCGGGTTTGGTTCAGGCTGGCTTTCTGTCATACTGTAATGGTTTACTAAATGGAATATAATTATCATCAGTAGTTTTAGGGTCCTGGTACTCTTGACACTGGCGTAATGTTCCACTGTTGTGGTTTAGGCTGGCTTACAGACACACAGTCATTCAGACACTTGATTAGGACGTGGTAAAAACGGTAGTGATAGCCTACTGAGCGTGCTAGCTTGCTCAGTCAAAGAACTTCTACCATCCTAAACAGTTATCAAGTAGCTCAGTTACTAATAGAACACTAAAACCTCACCGTTTATCAAAGACATTTGTGCCTGTATGTCTAATAACTGTCCAACAAAAATGCCTCTTAGTGGAGCAGCTTACACTCCGGCAAAGGAAAGTGGCGATTCCTTTGAGATGAATTGATTTTGTTGTTTTACATGATGTGTGTTTCAGACCTGCTGCTTGTCTCTAATCTGCCAGCCTGCCTTCACCTCAGCAGCTCTCTTTGCCTGTTTAGGATGCCTTGAAGCTGCTAGCTGTTAGTCTGTAAACCTACCATTGATCTTTAGTGAAATGCCTGCAATTGAGCCAGTCCTGCCTGTGTGTTTGGGTCCTCTTCACTGTTGCCAACAATCTGAGTAGTGACACTTTTTTCCTCATATGGTTGTTCTGGGGTTGAGTCTAAACACTGAAGCGGGCAGTGACTTTGCTGTAAGGTCCCCGAGAGTCTGGAACACATCTCCTAAAGAGATTAGCTCGGCTGAGTCAGTTACCTTATTTTGTGTCCCTGCTGAAAGTTTACTTTTTCAGAACAAATTCTGTTTTGATTTTCTGATTTTATTTCACTGTCTGGAGCTTCTGTGCTGATTTATTCTCTCATTTTTATTTTGTCTCTTCTCATTTAGTCACTTTTGGATTGTACCCTGCTTTGCACTGCTGTTTGCTTGCACTATTTTCTGTTAAGTCTTTCATTGCATTTTTATGTGTTTTTATATGCTGTCTGATTTTAATCTTGAAAAGCGCCTTGTAAAGTCACTTTCAGAGAGGTGTTATATTAGTGGAGTTTATTATAATCATATTTATTTTGTGATAAAAGTCTTTATGGTGACTTGTAACAGGGGATTTATGATATTAGCTACAGACAGACAAAAAATTAAAGTTCTAACCACAAATTAGCTCCTTGTAAGTAAGGACTGGCCAATATATTCCTCCTTCTCCTCATGCCCTTGTGGGGACATTTAGTCCTTGTAACTGCACACACACACATACAAACACACACATTTAAAACCCAGACTCCCTGTTAAAGCAATAGAAACATGTACTTCGCTGCCACCCAGTGGAAGCAGAATGACTCAACACTCACAGGTAGACCTGGATTTCCTGGCTCTCCATCTCTGCCTCGCTCCCCCTGCAAACAGATACATCATTATTAACTGAATGTTCGTGTGAGTGTGTTTACATACGTGCTGTTATGGCTTCATATGGTGTGTGAGTATGTGCAAGGAAGAGATCAACGGGTGCGTCAGTTTAGGTGTGTGTGTATTACTATGTGCTGGTCCATGTCTTCATTCTGTGTGTGTGTGTGTGTGTGTGTGTGTGTGTGTGTGTGTGTGTGTGTGTGTGTGTGTGTGAGAGAGAGAGAGACAGACAGAGAGAGAGAGTGAGTGTGAGTGAGTGGAGAAAAGGTCATGATTACCACTAGCAGGCAATAAGAGAAACCCAGGGAGAGAGGGGATAGGAATTGGCTAGTGGTGACCTTTAACAAACCTGACTTTTTATCTTGTGTGTGGCTTTCTGACTGCATCCCGCAGCACTGTAACACACTGCTCTCCTTCCTCTGCTCCTCTGGGCTCTCACACTGTTTTCCATTAGTGCACGTCAAGGGAAGCAACTGAATCAGAGCATTCATCACATGCTTTGATTGTTCAATTTGTGACTGGTGCTGCGTTAATGATGGTAGAAGCACAACAATGTGGCATCTTGTTGCTTGTTTACAACATTCAGAGCTTTAATATGGCTACAAATAAGTATTTGTTACATAAAGATATAGTGGAGTAATGGTGTCCTGAGCAGAGAATGAAGTCATGCTACCTCTGTGTGTGTTATAATCTGAGCTTCTCTGTGGTTTGCTGTAATACAAGCTTCTCTGTGGTCTGTTGTAATACAACTTTCTCTGTGGTTTATGTTAGCCGGTCCGGTTAAGCATGCATGTCAGGTAATTGTGGTTTGTTGTAAGAGCTGCTTTTGTTGTTTAACTATTTAAATCCACCAGAGACTCAGTGAATTCATTGATGTCATCTGCGACATTGACAGTGGTGTCCTGGAACTTGAATTAGGTCTTTAGGTTTCATTACATATCTTGACCTCAACAAGATAGAGGCATAGATTCTACTTCCAAACATGGACTGTACAGCATATAGCTGTGAGTGTTTCTTCCCCTTGTGGCACAGGGCAAGCAGGAACAGGACAGTGTTGCAAAATGGACTGCAACAGACTGCAGAGCAGTTTGGGTGTTAGAGGACAGGGGGTTATCGGAGGCTTTACAGATAGCATCCTGACTCAGCTTACAAACCGCCATCGAGAAGCACAATTGTGTCCAAAATCCAGCAGCTTTGCGGCACAGAATAGAGGGGGAAAAAAAAGATGTAGTGGCGGGGACCAAATATATTGCGCTGACTGAGGATCACTGGACTTCAGTTAGCAGTCACAATGACTTTGGTGTTGCTGCACACGTCATCGACAGTGAGTGGAAACTTCAGTCGTTTGCATAAACCATACTGAAAATGATTATTCAGTTATTCATTGATGCACTCATCTGCCGTAATTCAACTGAAATATATTTTTTTAAAGCCTTCGCAGCAAAAAATGATGTATGCGATTAATTTAGATTGATTAATCACAGAGCATATAATGAATTAGATTTATTTTTTTAATCGCTTGACAGTCCTCATTATTTTCTAAAACAGTAAATATGTGGCTGAAATATTAAAGAGACAGTTCATTACCAAATCTAAAATAAATAGGCCTGTTTTCCCTCTTACCTATGGTGCTATTTTTCAATTTAGATTGCTTTGGTCTGGGGCGACCTCTAAGCCGCTGGGCAGAGCGTGCGCCACATATGCCTCAGGCTCCTGCAGCGGCCCGGG
This sequence comes from Plectropomus leopardus, assembly GCF_026936395.1. Lineage (NCBI taxonomy): Eukaryota > Metazoa > Chordata > Actinopteri > Perciformes > Serranidae > Plectropomus > Plectropomus leopardus. Next base: position 4,135,911 of record NC_142196.1, read on the forward strand.
TTCGTGTCCGGCTTGTGGCCCTTTGCTGCGTGTCACTCCCCCTTCTCTGTCCCCCCTTTCTTGTCTCGCTTAAGCTGCTCTATAAATAAAGGGAAAATGCCCCCAAAAAATAGTCTTAGATTGTTTTGGTCTGAGTTGCCGAGTCTCAGCGATAAGGGTTAGCATCTAATGCTAGCCCACCTAGCATCACTGAGCTAGCTAATTTTATTGATCAGCCGAAGAGGACGCCATTGATGTTTGTTAATGTCCATGTCTTAATGACACCAGCTTCTTATCAATGAGTAGATACACTTTCCTCTAAGCAGTGATATGGTTGATGGGTGTAGTTTGGTACAGAGAAAATCGTTCCACTTGAAACTGCTCACAACAAGGTCTGTGGATTACCTTGAGTAAACAGATCATGTTTTCTGTAAAGACACTTTGCTGTTGAATTATTCAAATGTATTTTTTGGGCGCTTTGAGCACCACGAGCCGAGTGCCATCTAGTTCCATTATACTGAAGAGAAGGCAGACATCTCTACAGCTGATATCTCCAGCACTCGGCATCTCACACCAAAACTATCTAGATAGATTAATAGCACTGCAGGTAAGACGAAAAATGTGTATTTTTGATATAAGTGTGCATATGACTTTTCAGTAGAAGTGCTAAAAAAAAAGAGTATGGTACCTTGTTTCCTTTAGGGCCCGTCTCTCCTGTTTCCCCCTAAAAAGACACAGAACATTAGTACACGTCCAACTTACAGTGTTTCCGGGTCTCTGTTTTAACACTGACAGTGTGACATCTAAATAACAGCATGCTATCTGAGGAAATTATAAGAGAAAATTAGCATCACTGTCCTGCTGACAACATATTGTACGGAAAACAAAACGCAGCATGTTAAACAGAGTGATCCGGATTAGGATTGCTTGCACTGTATTTATGAGCCCGGACGTACTGCTTTTGAAGTGTGAAGGACAACCTTTAGCACCATTAAAATTAATCATGTCATCTAAGCAAAATATGAATAATACATGAACAAGTTTGTATTATGTTAAGCTGTCAACATTTCTACAGTACAACATGTAAATGAACTCCTGACAGATAAAGCTATGAATCATTTATAAAGTGTTGCCTCTGCTGCCAATTGGAGACTCCAAACAAAATCATCCAGGTCATTTAAATTAATTGGTTCATGTATGTTGTTATATGAGTTGACTCTCACCCTGTGACCTTTGAAGCCGGGCATCCCCATGGCACCTGGCAGTCCTGGAAAACCCGGCTCCCCTGATGAGCCCTTGAGAGGTGACAGATTATGAAAATCAATGGGGGGCATACAGGAAAAGACAAGGGTCATATGAGTTACCATAAAACTTCAATGAATAGCCTGGACTACTATTTGCATTAATCATTGAACTCAACAGGCTCGTATTTGGGAAACGCATCTATATGGGATGGGCTTTTAATTCCTCTGACACAAAACTGTTGCTCAGCAAAGATGGGAAATACAATCAAATTATGGATTTAATCCTTTAAAACGTAGACATATTGTCTTTTTTTTTTTCAAAAAACATGGGAAGTTAGTAAGAAATCTGAAAAATACAAAGAAATTACCAAATAATTTGCCAAAAAACAAACAAACAAAAAAGAAAAAAAAACATAAAAGAAAAAGTAAAACAAAAAAATCAAAACAAGAGATGACCTAAAAAAAAAAAAAGTTCCGTAAAATAATTCTGATTATATATTTATAAATATAGTTCACTGGACATTTTTCCTTCGCTTTAAATAAAATGGCATGGATCTCTTTTTTTTGTGTCTCTCTTGTTTACTATGACGGTAATGCTTTTTTGGCGCTCATGGTTTCAGTAAGATTAACTGAATGATTGATTTGTAGAGAATTTTACCAAGCTAATCGTGTGTAGCATGTCCATATTGACAAAAGTTGAAACATACGTATATACATATTGTATGTGTTATCTAAGCAGCTAACTAATGTTATCTCCAGCAGGTAGTCAAAAATCCAGTTTTATACATTCAAAGAACTTCTATTAAAATGAGCCGCATGATAACCAGGCTGAGCCTCTAATCGAGACAGGCCTTTATTTGTCAAAATGTGTCGCCACACCGGGCTGCTGAAAAGGACTGGGCATTTAATCGGGACAGGCTCATATTTGAAGTTCTACAGTGTTCGTCAAACTAGCCATGTATTTCACACTAGACTGAAAACAGTTATAAACATCATGTCTTTGTTTGAAACCCAACAAGGGAGCAGATAAAAGGAAATATAAAACTTGAGCAGTTTCCAGGTGTGTGTGTGTGTGTGCTTGTGTGTGTGTGGCTGTCTATTCTATCCCCTGTGACAACTTCCCAGGCTGCTGCGCTGAAAGGAAATGTTCTTAGCCAGTAATCAGGGCTGGTTAAATGTGGGTTATAAAGATGTTTCAGTGAAAACTTTTCAAGCTCTCTTTTATCCATGACTCATTACTCATTACCAAAAAGCTGAAGTAATGTACGCTTCGAAGGATGGCACCTTCAAAACAACCAAGGTTACCTGTAATTAAGTAGCACAACACAGACAAGTCGGATTCTTTTTTTTAAAAATTGCGATGATTGACATTTAATTGCTCAAAACATGTCACTTAAACAAAAAAAGCAGAGCTGTCACTCATAAGCGGGATCCAAAGTGCAGGCTGGGGAAGTAAGAAGTGTCTGGCAGGATGAGAGGAAACAGACGGAGAATGAGGTTGGTTAAGAAAAGAGAAAAGGCAAAAAGCTGTCGCCCTGATTGCACCCTGATCCCCTGTGGGGGGAGAGGGGAGATTAGGAGTACCCTCACTAATCTGACCGCCATGTGAAATTTTATATTTTCACTTCTATGCCGCTGTCAGACGGGACTGGGGAATAAAGATGCAAACAGTGTACGTGCTTTTTGGCTAGGGAATGCTGAGGGACAGACGCCTGTCGCTGTACAGCAGCATGGGACACAGCTAGAGAGAGGAAAACAAGAACCTGAAGTGAACTTGCCTTGGGATAACTCTTTATTTTGAGTAAAAAGCAGATGCTAGATGAAAAAGGTCCAGTGCACAAGATGATAGAAACGTTGGGCCACACCTGGCAGTCTGTTTGGTTTGATTTAAAAGAATACTCTTGGCATGTTGGTAATTAAAATTTTGGGGGATTTAGTGGCATCTAGTGGTGAGAATTGCAGATTACAACCAGCGTTCATTGTTCAGGAGGTACCAGGAGACTAATTATCTTCAAGGGGTCAACCGATATTGTTTTTTTAGGGCCGATACTGATTAATAGTAGTTAATGAGACAGATTCGGAAACGATATGCATTTACAATAAAAATGAAAATATTTCTTTCAAAATTTAGAATTATGAATATAACTCCAACTCAAAACTTTGTTTAAATGCCTTTAGCAAAGGTTTAATCAAAACTGAAACATTCAACATCGTAAACAGCAAGTTCCCAGCAACTTTTTTTCATAAAGTCAAGTGAAAATTTAAATTAAACAACGCGTAAATGAAAATAGCTCCTACAGGTTTTACAAACTGAAAGTTCCTTCCATGTTGACACTTCCTTTGCATGTATTTTATCAGCAATCATTAAATAAATGCGCTGATACAGATAATCTGCAAAATGCCAAATATTGGCCCAGTGAGCGGCCTGGCTGATAATATCTCGACCTCTCATCTCTTCCTTTTCCAAAATGGACAGACCAGGTGATTTAAACCGGTAAAAACACTGAATAAAGCAGTTTCACATTAAAAAATCTGTGGTTTTCTGATGCTGCTTGCAGATATGCAGGGATGCTAACTGCAGTGGGCGACACAAAAACAAATCTGTCCAGAGCCAAACAGCAGCAAACTTTGTTGCAACTTTGTTGCTACGTCACTGCATCACCTGACTTCCTTTCATAACTACTACAGGTATAAAAGATTGTCATCTAACAATAAATATGGCTCATAATGAGCTGCTTCTACAATCAACCTTTGACCTTGTTTTCTGGGAGAGGGCAGTCTCATCTGGTAATCCACACTTCAGCGTGAGAGGCTGCAGAGAAGTGCTGGGTGCATGTTTACACTGATTTTGTTTCTTAAGCTATAGTTACAACACATAACTCAACCCCCAAAACCGCAAATTGAGTTTGTTTACGGATTAAATAAATGAAATATGTGTTAATTAGTGATCTTTAGAAGCGTCTGTAGATGGATTTTCCTCTTAGCCGGGCTAACTGCTGTTTGTCTTCACTCTTGACACACACTTGGGTCAAAAAACATTAGTCTTGCAACACTAGGTACGTTGTAAATGCCTCTAATTAACTAATGTAAGATTAAATGAAATATTCATCACAGAGGCAGAAAGAAAGACAGACAAATGAAAGAGGTGTAGGAAAAGGAGGAGGCGGTTCTGGAAAGCTGAAGGAAAAATGTGGTTGATAATCTGCTGCTCCACTCACCTTCTGGCCTGGTGGACCATGAGGACCGGCGAGCCCTGGATCTCCACACTTCCCCTAAAAAACACACACACACATACACACACACGACATTTGACTGACAATGCTTCTGAGGGCTTTCTGTTGATTACACCAGTTTCTAAATCCAATCCTTAACAAATCTCAGGGCTCTATTTTAACCGTCACAAAGACCAGCACACAGGTCAGCGAGAGTACATCAGAGTAGCTGCACGCTACGCAGAGTGCAGACCAGCATGCACAAAGAGGCCGTGAAGTGGAATATAAATCACAGTATGTGGTGATTAATCATTACCCTCTCAGCCAGTCACGTCACTGGTCTCTTACAGCTGTGCCCATCGCACGAGGTATGTCACTGGTCTCTTACAGCTGTGTCCATCGCACAAGGTATGACAGGGGCGTTTCAGGAAAACGGCTTAACGAATTCAGAAAAGAGATGGCTTTTCTGAATGCAAGAAACGATACCGCTGCTGTGTGGATTCAGACAGAGAGGTTCTGAGGTGCATTTGTAGCAGAGCAAATAATGCACTACTGACAGCACAGTGGTGGGGTGGAGTTATGTCATGTTTTCTGAGTGTATTACACATTCTTATTTTGTAACTAAATTATGCACACACTAGTTGTTCTGTGAGCCTGTAGTAGGCATGTCTGCATGTTATGCTTAGTTTTGTGTCATTGCTTCATGCTGCGTACATTGCTTTTTGTGCTAAAAAGCTACATGTTGTTGTTGTTGTTGTTGTTTGTTTTGGAGAGGAAAATGCCTTTGTGGTTAATTCGACTCCTGACAAAAACCTCCTGCATGATCAGCACTGGTGGAATTCTAGCCAGGACAAGTTTTAGCTGCTTTCAATCTATAATTCACCACTAGACGCCACTAAATCCCCCTCGGTTTTACGCACTTCACTTTTTTTTAATGCTATTTTTGGGGGATTTTTGCCTTTATTGGTAGGACAGCTGTAGAAGGACAGGAAATGTGGGTGAGAGAGGGGGAATGACATGCAGCAAAGGGAAATCGAACCTGGGCCGCTGCAAAGGACTCTGCATACGGGGCGCACACTCTAGCAGGTAACCTGGAAGCTGACCCGACACACTTCACTTTTAAGGAAATTCAACGGAACGTAATTGAGTTTAGTAAAGAGACAAAAAAAAGGTTTAAAGGAGAGATTATGGAAATTTACTCATAAATTTAGGATGTAAATAGTTAAATGAGTGGTTAAAGTAAATAGTACTAGACATTATTGTATGCAAATTGTTGGTTGAACTTATTAAAAAAAAAAGAAGAAACACTGACTGTACCTTTAACTTTAGTTTCTTTATTTGATTGTTTATGCCGGTATCAGTCAAGCCACCTGCAGTCATTGGCTGTAAGTGAGGAAACGAACGGGAGAGGGCGGGGACAAGGCGGTACTCAGGAGAGACGCAAATGAGCAGCAGGAGGGGTCATGTCGGAGGAGAGACATAAATTAGGAGCAGGAGAAATATCGAAGAAATAGAAATTGATAGTTTGGTTAAAGTTTGAGTAAACAGTCGGAGATTGTAGCTGTAAACAATAATGCATATTTGTTGCTTCGTTTTAATTGTTTAAGTCATAAGTTGTGTGCGAGTGTGCTAACGTAGGCGAGTCACTAGTGGAGAGGACGCCATTGCTGACCGGAAAGGACTGTGTATGGGACGCTGCGCTGCTTTCCAGTCATTTGGACCACGGGCTGTTTCACCTAGACTGACACCAAACTGAGTTGAACTTTATGTGTTGTCTTGCTCTGCTGAGGAAAGGGATTTTATCGACTTCCCTATTATACTTCCATGGATCTTATCGGTGGCATTTCACGAGCGACATTCAGGCCTGCAACTTTTGTCTTTCACTCGCACGGGAGTCTGTGTGGTACCATGGAGGTTCAGTTAGTATTTTTTGAGTCTGCTATTGAGAAATATTGGGAGGAAAGGGTGAGAAATAGAGATTTTGTCAGAGAAATGTATGAATTATTCATTTATGTTTACTATTTTGGTAAAAGTCATTTCATTTTTTCATATTATCTCCAGGAATTTATTGAATTCCGGATGTTTGTAGAAGTGACTGAGGCATATTTGAAAATGTTTGAAATGGTGTGACTCAGTCAGTAAACCCGTTAATAACTGTTGGATAAAATGATCATTCCTGTCACAAACACTGAAATGGCATTTGTCCTCGAATATCCGAATCTTTCGGTCCAGCCCTAGTTATTAAATTTGTACTGTTAGAGATTGAAAAATTAGCTGATTATACAGTCTTATATGCCAAACGGATAGATTTACTTGTAATAGTACATCATATTTTATAAGCTCCTTATACTGTCTACTTTGAATGTAAACTGCAAAGTTACTAGTAGCTGCGAGATACATTTTTTGCTTAAAAACTAAATGATTTCCTATTGGAGTGCATTGGAGGAAGGTATAAAGTAGCATAAAGTACAAGTATCTGAAAATCGTACTTATGCACAGTACTTGAGTAACTGTCGATCCCTATATTCTGATCTTTGTGGTCATGTAGAAAAAGTGAAACACAACCGTGTGACTTGACTTTTCACTGTCTAAGGAAGACCCAGGTAAACTAGGGCCATACCAACTCGTGCGACCTTGTCCACACTTACATGGCTATTTTTAGAAACATAGCTTTTTCTGTGTGTTTTGGCCTGTCATCCAGACAGGCCACTGAAAATGGACATGGTAAAAACTCCTGCCAGGGTGGAGATATTGAGAAACTCAGTTTTCAGTGCTTATGTGTAGACAGGTAAACCAGTGTTTTTTTGGCTTGCCTCCTTTGCTTGACGTCAGGGTATGCATCGTTATCTCCGCCTTGCAGCACAATGCATGCATGAGCAACGCATGACGGCAACCTCACCAAACTGCAACATGTTGCAAGCTAATGGTGATCAGCATGGCAGCGTTGTTGCTGTGGCTACTCTGCAGGGCTGCCTGCTGCTATGAGTTCTGTATGTCCACATTTATAAGCACATATTCCACTCATTTAAGAAGCAGTGCAAGCTCCTGCATTCTTGACAACACAGCCCTGCAAATGTTTCACGATAAAGTGCCCCGTGTCAACAACTGATGGGATTCTGTTGACAGAAATGTTGTCAAAGGACTTTCATTCTGAAATGCAAGCAGGGAAGTTTGAGTGCAACAGATGTATTTCTATGCCCTCATCTTTGTGACGGATAAAAACATTGAAAATGTAATAAAAGCTACTAAAGGGTCGATATAATTATCAAAACAGGGTTTTCACTGTCATGCAGCCAAGTTGCTTCTGGTGTGTCTCCCCTCTGATGTGCCATCGTTCTTGTTGTTGTTTTGCATTTTCCAGTAATGACTTAAGGCTTCTGATTGGCCAGCGTGGCCTTACAATAGAGTTTATATCGCCACCTGTTGCTTTGCCATGCGCTTGACGTCTCTTGACAGCCTGGAAAATATGCATTTTTAAAAATACCAGTGTACATGTGGACTAGGCCTGAGTCTGGTGGGTGCAGAACTGCAGTGGATTGTGGTTATTTTGCAGCAGTCTGGTGTTGGTTATGCATGATTAATTAAGGTAACACCACGGTGAATCACGGTGTGTTTCAGTGCTGTTCTCGTCATATGTTGTGTGTTCCGTCTGTAATTATCTGCTGCAGGTGGAACACAGCCTTCAGACTTCAGTGGAGATTTAATCAGCTGATAGGGAAGTTCCCGTACAGGTGTTAGGGTTTGTATAATTAGAAGTGTTGTGTGTTTATCTGTTTATGTGTGCTTACTGACTGATCCTATCACCAAATTATCAGGTGCCACTCTGCAGGTCTTCGTTCTCAGCACACTGTCATGTTCACCTTCATATGCATGAAACTCCCATCATCCCCCACTCTCCTTTCATTTGGGTGTCGTGCATACTGCGCTGAGTACACAAATACCAAAGGGACAGGAAATGTGCATTTCAAGGTCAGGGAAATATGAAAATGTCCCATGTGCTAGTCTTTGCAAAAAGGAGCGCTCCAGTCCAGTGAGAGTTTACTTGGCGTATTTGCAGGTTTTTGGAGCTAAAGGTTAGGATATCTTTCTTTTTGACCATTCTTTAAATTTGCCTCTTGCAAATCCCCTAACTTTACCAAAGTGTAATAACAAATCACTGGATTAACCTTTTAATATGTAAGGAAAAAATAGAGAAAAAAATCTAGACCTATAATACTCACTTTAGTAATTGGATAAAACAAATGTCTTTAATGTACATATTTAAAAAACTGTGTAGAAAAATATTTCTAGACCTATAAGCCTCACTTTTAGGAATTTGATGGAGAAAAATTACTTAATTTACATGCTTTACAATACATTTTCAATATATTTCCATATTTTTCTTTGTAAAAAAAGAAAATAGGTCTTGGAATCATACAAAAAAGAAATTCTAGATCCATAATCCTTACTTTACTTTAGGAATTGAATATAACCCCCCCATATTTACATATGTCCCCTAACCTAACCTTGCCAGTTGCCTAGTTATTAAACTGTCTCTCTTTTTCAACAAATATTTTAATATTTTATTATGAAAAATTCTAAAATTCTAAAAAAAAATAAATAAATAGATACATCTTAGAATTAAAAAAAAAATATATATATATATAGAAAAAAATATTTCTAGACCTATTATCCTCATTTTAGGAATTAGTTCTAAACTTTTTTCCCTTTTATTTAACCACTCATCCTTACTTAACCCTGACCACCAAATTAATAAAACATGGTGCAACTTCTATTTGCAGAAATGTCTGAGAGATTGAAACATAAACTTGTTCTTTCAAGGAGAGAAATACAGTCCAAATATGAACCGTCCTTGGTAGAACAGCATTTATAACATATTCAGAAACACCTACAATTTGATTCCAAACAAGTTGCCTCCCTCTCAGCAAAATGCCTTTTTCTCCACGGGAACATCAAGAGAACAGGGAGGGAGGGTACAGCATTAGAACAGGCTCAGAATAGCCGAGTGGCTGGGGAGCAGCAGGCCATTAGCATAATAACTAATTATAACGTTCAACGCACAGACCTTGGGACCATCTCGGCCGATCTCTCCGGGCGGCCCCCGGGGCCCTTGGATTCCCTGGACGGAGAAGGATATTGGGGAGGGAGAGAAGGAAAAGGGGAGGGAGGGAGGGGACAAGAGAGGAAGGGAGTGAGAGGAAGAGAGAGAGAATGAGATGAAAGAGACAGGCACAGTGCTTTGGGCTGAATGTGACAGAGTGCGTGACGGCTTAGTCAGGAGGCACTGAGGGAGAAATGAGATGGCTCAGGTCCACTCACACACACACATTCACAGACAAACTCACGCACGTCAGCTCTTGCACACTTTGCGCATGCAAACACACACCAGTTTGCATATTCAACAAAGCATTGTGCTGTATCAAGAGCCCAGCTCTATCTTCCCACATGCCTCAACGAGAGAAACACACACAAATAAACCGACTGTCCAAAACTGTCCAATAATCTGATCGCCTGTGAGGGAAAAAAAGAACAAAAAAAGTCCAAAGCATAAAACTATGAATACTCATCATAAGTGTAATATTACTGCAAAAAAGGTATATTTGTTGATTCAGGACCTATAGTTCTCTTAACATGAATACCAATCTATCTCAACTCTAATTTGATAAAAGAAAATGTTACTATGTTACTATGACGTTATGTAGTGCTACGGGAGATGAGAATTAAATGGCGTGCAATACATTTTTAGATGCCATTATTTTCGTGTTAATTTTTTGTGTCAAGAAACAAGCTTTTTTATCTTGAAATAATAAGACAATAACCGGTTATCAAATAAAGAATGTTTTCTCTCATTGGGCCCCTTATAATCAAAGGTGGGACCAATTTATTGTTTTGCAAGTTCCAAGTACGTCCCAAGTACTTGCACCCAGGTCCCAAGTCAAGTCTTAAACTCTGACTTTCAAGTGTGTATATATATATATATATATATATATATGTTAGATGAACAAACATAATGGAAGCTTTTGAAAATTTCTATTTATTTGTTAAAGCAAGTTTGTTAAAAATATATTTAGCTGTTAAGCTAACCATGGGTAAGCATTAGCTCATTAACTTTGTTAATATTATCTTTGATGTATTGCATTTTTTCAAATGAAATTAGAAGTTTCAAGTTTCAAGATGCACATTTGACGTACTTCAATTTGTTTATCTTTTGTTGTTGACAACTGTATAGTTTTTGGAGGCATAGTAAATACTCTTTGATATATATGTATTGATATATATTTTTTTGCAACTTGATGTTGTTGATTGGTTCAAACAAATTAGAGCTGGGAATTTAAGTATTGACCTCTGGGAAATGAAGGGAAATTAAGTGATTTGTGACCGCAAATCCGTAGCTCTGTAATGCTTAACTAACATTCAGCTAGTAATATGAACTATATTAACAATAATGTTTTATATTAGCCTGAAACTACTGTTCTCTTTGTGTAACCTCAAATTTCTTACAGAATTAGAAGGTGTGGTATGTCTGTCTGAAATATTTAAGACACAAGTTTTGCATACTGCCAATCTTTTTGTCGTTGTCGTTGTCGTTGTCGTTGTTGGCCATAGCATGGCTTTTGAACTGAAATGAAATGTTTCCAAATAGGGCTCTGTAACACAATATCATGGTTTTCTTTTACAATTTAATGCTTTTGGATTGGTTCAATAAATGAATACCATTTTATGAAGGGATATTAATTGATTCATGGCACACTTATTAAAAAAATTTTTTGGGTGGAAGGTTTTCAAGTCAAAAGGCTCAAGTCCACTTAAAGTCACAAGTCATTGGTGTTACAGGCCAAGTCAAGTTGTTGTTGATGATGATGATGATGATGATGATGATGCATCTTTTATTGTATCATATGCACAATGATACTCTGTTTGGCCTCTCTCAGTAAAAGAGTTGCAAGTATTTTTTGTTGTGATCATGTTACGTCTAAAGTCATCAAGTTTGTGACTTCAGGCTGAATCAAGTCCCAGTCATGTGAGTCGAGTCCACCCCTCTGCTTCTCATGGTAATCAGAGATCAGGACGGCCATGCTGATATGCCTAAATGGCATCTTGACAACTGTAGTGACTGATTTAAGCTGACAACATCAGATCAAGTAGTACCCATTATTGATTGACACTCGTGTTCTCCGGTGGGCCTCGGTATTATACTGGAGGCCGTTCCCTCCCTCTGGTGGCTCTCTTTACAACCATCTGAAGGCAGCAGGGCATTTTTTTTTCATCTTCAGTTTCTAACTTCAGAGATGTCAAACACCGTTGAGCACTGTTGAACATTGGCACAATATTGTTTGAAACAACAAAACTTTTTGTCCCCTTACATTCAGGTATTATGGTTAAAGAAACAGTGGCAAAGCAGTGCTGTCTCTTGCGTGTCCTCAGAACACTGTGGGCTCCGTTAATGTGAACCTAGGTGCCTGGCCTGATCACAATCACGCATTGGAAGCGCTTTTGGGTAGAGGATGGGAAAAGAAAGAATGAATTATATAGGTGGGTGCATGAGAGGCTTTGCCAGTCATGGTTTATCACATTTACTTCTTCCACACCTTTTTAATCACAGAGCTCTCCCTGTCATGACACACTAACAGTTTGGGGATCCTGTCAAGAGTTTTCTTCAGAGGAAACTTCTTGTTGGCTTGGACTTGGAAGATAAATTATATTTTATACACAACAGTCTCTGGTGCTGTTGTAGCTGACAAGGAATGTGTAGGCGGTTCTTTTATTTTTTGCATTTCATTTACTCTCTCCATAGCTTGACTCACTCACGCCAGTCGGCTTGTTGTTCTGACCTCAACATTTGTCTATGGCCTTACTTTATATATTTTGTAACTTTGTAAAGTATCTTATTACTCCCACTCAATTCAGTTATAAATATTCACTGTCATTACACACTTTAGTTCACCGGTTCCCAACCTGGGAGTTCTGACCCCACCGGGTGGCCAAAGCTTCTCAGGGGATCTTGAGGCCTTTTTGATTTTAAGGGGTGAAAGAAGAGTTTTTTAAAAATCCACTTTAGATTAAGAATCCTTAAAAATACATCATATGGACAGAGAATCATATAAAAAGCTCCTTTAAATGTCAGGAAAACTCTTCTTTGATACATTTTAAGAGGACTGAGTTAAATTTAAAGAGGACTACACTGTATGTGGAAACACCCTAAACCGTGACTCTGAAGCTTCCTGCCAGGGAGCTCTGTATGGGAGAGCTGCTGGTTTTATCTGTGTTTCCTGTGTTGTTATGGATGTAGGTTGAGGACTGTACCCTTTTCTTTAGGACAGTTAGTTAGCTTTGTTGTTGTTTGTACTTAGGGCTAAGATTCACAATTTGGAAATTTAAGGTTACGAAGCTTCGGGGCTTGAATGATTCTTGTCGACATTTTTTTATCTGAACATTTTAAACCCTTTCAGTTTGTAAAAGTATTAGGTGTTGACAAAATCCAATGTTAAGTTAACCACAGAGTCACAGTGACTGTGAAGATATAGGAAAGTAAAATCTACAATTTGAAGCAATAAGAAACATACCATTTAATGTTTATTAATTAAAAAGGATCCATATCGGGAAGAGGTGCACTCAAAATGCCAAGTTTGATTGGTGTTGGCCCGGTCAACTGACAATTAGTTTGACATCTATGTATAGTTATTATATGTGGTTGCCTAGATACAAGGGACGGCTCATCCTACTTCCTCCTCCTGACTCTGTGTGTGTGTCAGATAAGTCAGAGAGCCACTGCAGGCATAACGTCATAGTGCTCTGTTCTACTGACGGGTAGAAAGAGGGGGATGAAGATGAAAAGACCAAGCTTGTGGTTGTGGGAAGGTGACACCAGCCTCAAGCTGTTTTTGTTTGTTTGTTTTGTTTTATTTTATCAAGGCTTTATGTGCCACAGAGAAAGTATTAGCCAAATGCAGTCTAAAAAAAGACCAAATTAAAATGGAATGAATTTGAATTCAGCCTTTTAACCCTGAAACTGTAATCTGAGCAATTTTGCCTAAATTCTGTAAAAAAAAAAAAAAAAAAAAAAAAAAAAAAAAAAACATGTAAGGAAGGCAATGAGCAACAGAACAGAAAATGATTGAAGGTTTTTTTAAAAAATGATTTTTTTAAGTACAAAAAATTACCATAAAATTGGTTCAAAAATAAATTAAAAAACACACATACATTTTTTTTTTTATGAAACAAAGAACAAACAAGTAAATGAACTGGAAAACTTGCTTAAAACTGTGATGATTCTGTATTATCTTTTTAAATATGTAATTCTGATAATTATAAATCTTATTTTTCCTTAGCTTTTTGTCCTTTTTCACCAGATGTTTTTTCTTAGCTTTTTAAAAAAACAATTTTCTAAATCTACAGATTTCTTGCAATTTGTGGAAAAGTTATTTCCAAGTTGCCAATTGCCTTTTCCCCCATGTTTTTGAAAGAAATTGCACCAGTGTGCTCAGGATTCAAAGATTTTAAGACTTGTAAAAGGCATCTAAAAGCTGCACAAGAAAGTATTGTTGCTTCAGGTTTCAAAGGGTTAAAATTTCATAGTGATGATTTACTAAATAATTGTCTGATTTATGTGTTGATTCATGACCATTTATCAATGAATCTATACTGGTTTCCATGATGCAGATGTTATGCGACTCTTCCCTCCCATCTCCCTGTACTGTGTGACGTTCCCCAGCAGAGGGCAGCAGAGCTGTAAACATCCCCTCCTCTGATGCCACAGAGCTGTGTATATTCACAATGCTCTGCTTTGATTGCATCCGGCCGTGTGTAATCTTGTTTACCAGAGGGGGTGCCCTGACTGTGTGTACAGCCGTAAAAGCGCACACAGTCATCTGACTCTGGTTCTAAATTAACAGCCACTCACCGCCTTAATGGCACGGCTAAGTAAATCAAATGGACACATACGGTGCCTGGGCTAAATTAATGATCTCATTAGGAGCCCACTGCAGAGAAGATGATGTGAATTGTAGTCTTGGAGATAAGACTGCATCACTCTGAGACAACTGTGAAAGCAGGTGGACCCTGCTACTCACTCATTATACAGGTAGCCATTTGGGATATGCTGTAAATGTGTGGATCTCTTGGGGATTTTATGTGGGCTGAGTAAGACTGGGAGGGGAATCAGTATCATGATCGCTAGTGGCAAGTTATGTGGGCTGACTGTGGGCCTCTTGTTGGTTTCTTGGACAAGGTCAAATATGACCATCCACCACTCCCAATTGGGACACTAATCAGCAGCCTTTAATTATTCACAGGCAGGGGATTTTTTTCCCTGTTTACTCCCGGTTTGGACTGTTGAATTCCCTATGTACTGTAGTACTTGTCGCCGGTAACTCTACTGTTGGCTGGGAAAGGTACTGAGAGACATGTGCTTCCTTCATATTGCCAGCTGCTGCTTTTCACATTGCAGCAAAGAGCTGCTCCGTGCAGGAGTAAAGGCCTCAATATGTTGTCAACAAACTAGATTATAGGACGACTGACTAAGGGCAAGAGTGTTTATAGCTGTTTTGAATGGTGAAGATGAGGCTGGCATCACTGTCTTCTCACTGTCTCTTAAAGAATTCTGTCTTGTGCATGTCTTTTTAGTCTTAGACATCCACCCTAACACATTTTCATTTTAAAGCCTGTGGGAACCCAAATCACAAAAAAAAAATGTATGTAATTTAGGGTCTTACATGCATAATAAAAGCATCAAAAATGATCAGACATTAGCCTCAATCTAATTGAAATATTGTCATTTTAGGGTTTTCATAGTTTCCTGAAGCTGGGTTTATTTGGGCGTGGTTATCTCCAATCCATATCACCTAATATGGATAAAGACAATCTAATCTAATCAAAATTCTAAGTCAGGTGTCATTTGATACTAATTTTACATGCCAAACTAAAATCCCTCAATGCTCCTTATAGTAGGGTGCGTTCAGAAACTAAAACTGAGACCTCTGAAAATGCTGCTGACCCTGTTTTAGTTTAAAAAGCTGCAGGGTTGTTTTAGTCTGGAAGCGTAGATATGAAGATGTGGAGTACTGCTTTCCCCCTCTGGCAATGGATAATGCTTCTGTTTGTAACAGCTTGAATATGTCATCACATTTGCTTTGTAATGACTCCCAGTCTCTTTCCTGCTGCCTTGACCACCTTATCTTCATGTGTTACCCTCAGTTTCACCTCATTGTGAGACCAAGCAAATAAATCTCTGGTCTTACTTGACACTATCTGCTTAGTATTTTCTTTACTGAGGCAATTAACCACAGAGTAGACACAGAGATGACCATTTAAACCAGCTTGAAGTCCCAGTGCACATAAATGGTCATGTGATATGCGTTGTCAGGCCTGTTGGTATGAAGGATAAATGCATACTAAGATTGTTTATGTTTCAAACCACTGTTTTGAAATGAAAATTATTTAAAAATAATTTGTAAATAGAAGTAATGGCACTTTCTGAATTATCTGTGTGGGAAAAAAATCTAAAGATAAGGGGCTGAAATAGAATTTGAAACCATGCCTGCATTTCCTACCTGTGCACACCTGCATATCGCTGCGTTAAGTGGATGTTATTGTCTGTTTCAGAAGGTTACAAAAGTTACTAAGTCCTCAATCAGATAGAGGGTTTCAGATGCTGTTAAATGATCAAAAAAGCAATTTGTCTGATGCAAACGGAGGCCTTAATGTGTTGGACAGGTACATGCTGTCTCCCAAAGTTTACCTGACACTGTTGGCACTACAGCCACGAGGGACGTGAACCCCTGCAGCTGTATGTTTGCTCAAACAAAAATATTTTAACACATTAATGTAAACTGAAAAAAACGACAATGTTATACCAACCAGTGTTCCGTTTGCTCCAGGTGGTCCTTGTGGTCCAGGCAAGCCTGCTGCTCCCTAAAAAGAACACAGAAAATAAGCAACTGATAGGAATTACTTTAATTTAATGATTCTCAAGTAACTTTATGGTCACATTTTACCTGAGGTCCCATAGGGCCGGCTTCACCAGGAGGTCCCTGGACACCCTGTAGATGACACAGTGACAAGTTCGTGTGATGTTAACTTTTCAACCAAGTTCTTTTCAACCAAGTTTATGTATTTTATATTTATAATTAACTCTTAAATCTACTGTAAGATTCTCTAAAACCCCATAATATGCAGTGTTTGTCATCCAAGTACCAAACTGATTGAACATTTAAACATCCAGTGGTCTCTGTGACCGTGTGTTCATGGGTTTACAGCGAAAGCCACACCTACCCTACGCCATAGCCTGACGTGCACCTCCCCAGAAATGTAACTCCACATTGCAACAATGCAGACCTCCTGTTTATTTTTACAAAGTGAAAACCATTTCCCTCAGTGGAAACCAAGCTCTTATTTACTGCTATTTCACAGATAAATTGCAAAGACAATAAAGCTTCCAAAATATATCATGTTGTATATGTCGGGAAAATTTGTCAAGTATAAGACGTGCCTTGTTGGTGAACTTTGTGAGTTATAAAGGAGCCAAATTTTGCAACATTAGCTTTGTTTTATGTTTTTCTGGTTCTAATGAGTAGAAGACACCCCAGCAAGCTGCTAAGGTGATTCATGCAGTGTAAAGTATCTTAGGCATATGTTAATAACATTAGCTCATTGTATTTATGGAGCAAATGTGTCTAGCAAAGAGACACAACATTGCACAAGACCACTGCCAAAGGCTGAGGCATTGGTTCTGCAGAGTGCACGTATAACTATAAATCAGCTATAAGTCCCATCACTGATACTCTGGTTACAGTCTTCATCGTCAGTGGCTAATAGTCTGTTTGCCAGCCTGTAGAGCCCCATTATGAACCTGGAAATGTTGAGTACCCTAAAGTTTTATGTCATAAATGTATAACATGGGTCCCCAGCATTAAGAATCTGCTGGATGCTAACTTTCATATGTTGGGCAATTTGTATAATTTACATAATTTGCATAAATGTTGCATAATGGCATATAATGACAGTATTTCAGCAACTGCTTGGCCAATTTGGACATTATCTGGGTTGTTTTGGGGGTTATACTTTAACTGCAGTTGGGATCATTTTGGATTAGACAGGTTACTGACTCTGTTTATTGTATGTATTTGAAATAATTGAAATAACTTCAAATCAGTTGAAAACTGCACTATACGTATAAACTCATGAGTGCTTTATGAAAACTTTATTGTCCACAAATGTGAAAATGTGCCTTTAGTTTCACTGCACTTTAGATGTTTAGACTTTATCTTATTCTGAGCTCTTTCAAGAATGTCGGCCTTAAAATTGAGCCTGACAGTTTAATCTTTACCTCTGAAACAGCAGAGGACAAAACAATCTCACCTCAAGGTTGACTTTTGACAAGATTGTATGATGTTGTTGAAAGCTTTAAAACATGCAAGTTTAGTGGACCCTGAATGGAGATTGATTTGTTAGCTGCTGTTTCTGGAGGGAAGAATAAGCTGTCATTGTTTCATCGCACTAATTTCCAGATGCAGCTGTTTTCAATGAAAAGTCTCTAAATTTCATTTACAAGATCTATCCAACAGCATGAAAAACAGTGAGAGACAAGCAAGTGAAATAATGGAGCATTTGGCCATTTAAAAGCCAGGTGGACCTGTTGGCCTTAGTATATGCTAGCTGGTTGTAAACATGAGTACTAATAATCAGTAATGTAGCTGTGTCTGCTGAATATGTAAAGAAGCAGCTGTTTAATTAGCACATTTGGCACATCAACTTAAAGAGGAGATACGTTCATGTGTGTAGAACTTGTTGTGCTGGCCAGAAAACTAAGTAATGTCAGTCTAAGGTCCATCACTCTGCAGTTACCAGCGTGTAGCCCAGCATTGCTCATATGGGGGTACTGCAAGGTGTATGTTGGATTTTTTTATAAGTCAGTTAAACCCTTTAAAACCTGAAATGACTTTTTTTTCTTATGCTGCATTCAGATGCATTTCTTAAGCATTTAATTTCTGAAACCTGAGAAAATTAATTCAAAAACATGAGACTAAAGCACAGTGAAATGAACAACTTGGCTAAAAATATCCTGCAAAAAATGGTAAAAGATGACAAGTAAAACACTTTAAAGGTTCACTTTTGAACACCACTTTGTGACAGTCTATTGCAGTACTAGTGTTCATATTTTCTGCTGAACTAATGTATGCACGTTAAACCTGTTTATTTTAAATCAAAGACAAATCTTTCACTCTGAATTGCATGTGCTTTTTATTAATACAAAAAAACCCTTTTTTTTGCAATATATAGACATCATTTTTTTAGGTTTTGGTGTTTCCCAAATGTCCAAAAACCCCCCTCAAACAGACTGATGAAAATATATCTAATTATGTGCACCGGTGTGAGAGAGTTTCTGTTACTGTTTTTGTGTCTTGACAAGTTAATCCTCACCATTTGGAAACTGTCTTGCAAACTCAGGAGATGGTACTGATATAAGTAAAGTTAATATAAATAGGGGTTACATTATATTATGTCCTGTCACGTAATGCGTCGTCTCACAGATAGAAGACAGTGATCTGGGGAAAGTTAAAGTCTTTTGGAAAGTGGCTTTGTTGAAGACTCCCTACCTGTCATGCAAATAGAAACGGATCATACTGAAGGATCAAAGTGCTGAACCTGCACTGATGATCCCACTACAGATACGCTCGCTGTGTGTGTGTGTGTGTGTGTGTGTGTGTGTGTGTGTGTGTGTGTGTGTGTGTGTGTGTGTGTGTGTGTGTGTGTGTGTGTGATAAAGTAAACTAAGTGTAATCTGTTGGGCTTAAATAAGTTTGATAGATCCGGATGTCAGTGGGTGTCTGACATGGTGGCTTTACTTTAGTAACAACATCAGGGCTTTTTCTCTGCAAACATCATAAAGACTTCCTGTGTACTCTCTGCTTTCCTCACCAACTCTATTTCTTTGTAAGACATGTCAGTATAAGTCAAATTTTAAAGGGATAGGTCGCCCAAAAATATAGTCTGGAGTTTCACAGAGAAAAGGCGTTGCACTCTTTTCCCAAACAATTAAAGCAAATGGTAACCAAGATTCAAACGTAAAATAAATACATAATAAAACTACAAAATGTCTTCTACTGCTTGAGTTAAGCAATCCAAATGTCCTGAAGCCAGGATGTGCCAAGGCGTCATGTTTTTAGCCAATTATTGTAGCCTGTAGATCCTAGTTAGGGAGCTGGGTTCATGCATGTGCACTCTAGACCAGCGAGAGCTCGTGGTATCTGCACACCAGTTTTTACATTCTACCCAGAATGCTCCCCCACACACAGTCATTTTAAATCCAACAAAGGGACTTGTTGCTTGCTGCTAACTCCATAAGTCTCTCTCTCTCTCTCAGTGCAGTTACTATGAGCTCTCACATTCGTGAATGTGGCTCCTGAACTAGGAGATACAGGCTCCAACAAGGCAAAAAACAAGACACCTGTGTCATTTTTCAAAACAACTTGCCACATTGGGGCTTTAGGACACTTGGATTACTTTGGACAAATAGTATGGAGACATTTTGTGGCTTTATTATGTAGTTTTTTAAAGTTTGAGTCCTGGTCACCATGTGCTTCAATTGTTTGGGAGATGAGGTCAACTCCTTTTTCCCCGTGAAACTCCAGTAGTGTTTTGTGGACTATAAACCTTCACCCGATTTTCCATCGGAATGAGGGTGAGGAGATAAAGACTGAATTTTTGTCTTTGGGTGAACTATCCCTTTAATGTCAGAACAGCCAAATAGACAATTCTAATTTAATCCAAATGGTCTGTTAGATCGTAATGTGAGATGTAAGTGTGAATTCACTATGATAAAACTAAATTGTTTACACTTTTTTAAGCTCTGCGGCGTTTTTTGTACCACTGAGAAAGTCTCCAGGTGATAATAGAAACGTGCAGCGATCAGAATGATAACAAGTAGGCTAATTCACAAAACACATTAGAGTGAAGCGGGCCCTGCATCGTAGCATTTGTCTTACTCATCCATCTCTCATCAGCATACCCGCAAGTCAGTGGATGGATGAGGATACACGTCTTTAGCAGATGGCGGTTATTAAAACACCGTCACACCTTCACCCTGAGGTGAGCAGAGGGCAGGACAGGGAAGGGTGGGACGACAGACGAACCGAGAGGCCAGATGAGGCAGGGAGACGAGAAAATAGCATTTTATTTTGGACTGAACAAAAGCTGTGAATCAGTTACGGACTAATTTCATCAGAAAATATCGCAAGAGCAATA
Organism: Plectropomus leopardus; assembly: GCF_026936395.1. Classification (NCBI taxonomy): domain Eukaryota; kingdom Metazoa; phylum Chordata; class Actinopteri; order Perciformes; family Serranidae; genus Plectropomus; species Plectropomus leopardus. The sequence goes on from NC_142196.1 coordinate 4,156,588, forward strand.
ATGCCAACTCTTCTAAGTCTAAAACAATCGACAATCCCAAGGCATGTAGAGCAATATTTTTATGGTCTCACAAACACTAGAAGTTTCTGTTCCTTTGTTGCTTAAATGCCTCTTCAGTTTGATATTCAAATGATGACCAATTTGGCACAACACTGGTAGATAAGGGTAAGGTTGTTGTAGTGTCGGTTATTGAACAGGAAACAAGCTGGTTCGGACAGCCACTATAAAAGTCCTCCTAACATCTTAAAAAAATGCTCAAAGTTAGGTAGTAGACACTACCTACGCAGCGAGCTAGCTCGGTCACTAACATGATAATAGGTTTAAACAGCACATTTAAGAATTGTGTTTGTATCAGTACAACTGACAGAGACAGAAAATGACATGATCTCATCCCTACACGTCACATTTTGACGATGATGCAGAGGGCAGCCTTTTCCATAAGTCACATGAAAAGACTAATGTGATTAGGAAGGGGCCTGCGGCTGGGTTTAGGCAACAAAAACTACCTGGTCAGAGTTCGAAAAAAAAGACTGTGGTTGACGTTAGTCACATGAGTTGATGAGTCCTGAGTACAGTGAATGTTGCGCAGGGTAGAATACAATACAGTAGTGTGCGATACCATACTTACAATACGATAGGATACTGAACAAAACAATACCATACATTATGACGTTTAAATTATGTTAACTTTACATGGAAAAAAAGTTAACTTTATATTGGTTTCCTTGATGTTTTTCATGTGAAATCAACTTGTTAGATTTCACAGTGTAGAATGTAAAATACCTCATTTTGCTTACACAAGTTTGGTATGATTGAACAAAAAAGATCTGTCTACCAGGTTAAGCTACAAAGCCACTAGCTTTGTTTCTAAAAGTTAAAAAAACATGTTTTTAATCGGTATAATGCCTGCTCAGAGCATCCTATATTTACATTTGCTCAGATATTTCTAGTTTTTCTCATCCTTCTTCATTCAGTAATGTATGTGTGACTCCATTCATGTAAGCACTGTTTTCCTGTTTGTGTTTGTGTGATAATCAACCCCCCTGAAATGAACATGCAGACAGTTAAATGCAGCCTCTGTTACAAGGCAATAACAAGAGAGACAATGAAGTATAGTAAAACTATTTACAGTCATAAAACCTGCATTCGCAGTTTTTGTTTCCCAGAGTTCCATGTAAACATCAGCCTGATTAGGAAGGGAGGGTTTGGTTTTGGGATGCAGTGGGGAGCCGCTTTGCACGCAACGCTGTCTGCTACTGTGGAGAACAGTCTGCACATGTAAACATCGGTGTCACTGTATTTTGACAGCGTGTGTAACCTGCATCCAGACATACTGGGTGTCAGGATAGTACTGAAGGCTGTATAAATACAAGACACAGGAAAAGCAAACTTGTGTGCGTGTTTTATGTGTGTACATGTTTATGCATATCTGTGTGTTTTGCTTTACACACTGCCTGCTATTAAGTGTGAGTGCATGGTCGTGGGGCGGGACAGTGATGAGTTAAGCAGTCTGACACTTACAGACACAGGGTGTAAAAATGTGAATGTTTTAAGTGCATAAACATGCCATAACATTAAGCAATTGTGACATTTTAAATTGACTTGGACTTTAAAATGGTTGTACAGTCCCTTTAATGTGATGGTGTTTCCAGTGGCCTTTAACTGTTAGGATCAGGGATGTCCTGATCACATTTTTTGCCCCTAATCCTGATCCAACTCATTTAAAATTGAACATCTGTGGATACAGAGTCCCGATCAGATCCCTTTGTTTTTCTGTATTATATAGCTGCACAGTTATTAAAAAATACCTGCGTCCAAGCAGTTCCTTCATGTTTTTATTTTTAAAAAATCATATAACCGACTTGGACATATTTGACATATCTCAAATTTTAGAAAATGAATAAATAAAAATTTTAAAGTTAAAAAATTAGCCCAAAAAAATCCAGGGAAAAAAAATTATTAATTTTATGCACCTTTTTTTCTGGTCATTTCCTCATTATTGTTTTTCTACTTCTCTTTTTTCTTTTACCAGTTTTCAGGTAATTGTCTTCTTACCTTTTACCAATTTTTGGACATTTTTTTTGTTAAGGTGCTCACTGCCTTCTTCCCGTGTTTAAAAAAAAACGAATACTGATTCGCTCAGGTTTCAAAGTTTTAATAGATTTTTTTGTGGTTGCTTTGTCTTGGCACAATAACCCGCTTCCAGTTTGGATCTAGTCAATACCAACTTAGAAAGCTTGGACTGCAACTCTGTTTGACAGATAGAAAATGTTGCCAGATTAATTCGTTTCTTTCAGCAGTTAATCGAGCCTGACTGCTCATTGCCCGTGTGCAGGATACAAAGGCTTAGGGCAGCTTTGCCCATTCTGTGTGTCCTAGTGTGTGTACTTGCAGTGTGTGTGCATTGATGTGTGTGTGTGGGCGGTGAGTTTACTAGCACACAGCAGTGTGTAAAAGCACCAGTGAATCCAAGCTCTCATGTTTATGTCCTGATTACTCTTTCCTTCAAATCTTTATGGGGCCATTTAAAAATGAGCTGCTTGTTATATCCACAGAATGCTGAGTTAACAGGATTTATATTTTGTGTGGAGTCTCTGCATTCATAAGCAGCTGTAACACTGAGCACTCTGGGAATTATGCTCTAATAACCTGTATTAATTGGTCAATCAGTCAGTTGTCTGACTTACAATTCCTGCATATGTAATCACTCTGAATTACAAAATCAAATAACAACTCTTCATTTGACACTTGACTAATATCACAGGTTTACATTGTATCATAACCTGATCATACAGCGTTCTTTAATGCATATGGTCATTAATAACTCACCAGGGGACCTTGAGCTCCAGCAGCACCAGGCGGCCCAATGACTCCCATCTGTCCCTGTGGACACAACACACACACACATGTTAATACCTTTCACCTTCCTAATCAATAAAATCCACTGAATATCATTAGTTGTACAGAATCTGATCATTATCGCTTGTTCATGTTTTCCTGTAAAAGATGACATAACTGAATAGAGGATAACGTTAAAAGAATACACATGTAAAATATGGTTTACCTACACCTGTACATATAAAGATAAGCAGTCCTGTAAAGCAAAGGCATGTGGTTTTTCGTGTATATTTTTTAAATTTTAGATTTCTTTCTCTATTTGCTTCTCTTGTTTAGGAGCTGAGTGCAACGCTGTTTCTCTGTGATACGCAGTGTTTTGTGGTCTGTAAAACTTCACGTGACTTTCCATCAGCATGAGGGTGAGTAGATGATGACTGAATTTTCATTTTTGGTTGAACTATACGTTTAAAAAACACACCTTATGATTGGCTTATGCTTCAAGTCATTGGGGCACTTCAAAAATTGAGGACAGCTCAGCTTTTGTTAGTAGCACATCACACCCGTCAGCAACGGCACATGTCGGGCGTCCTTTGTAGCTTGAATTGTAGCCTGTTGCTGGGTCACTCACAGTGCGAATGCAGCATTAGGATTAACAATAGTGGTTGGAGTACACTATGCAAAGCTTGACCTGTGCAGTGGAGCTTCAGCGGTTTCAATTCATTCACTGCATTACAAAGTTTGCCATTTTCGCATGTTTGCCTGTGAAAGTTTCTCCTTGCATGTAAGTCACACACAAGTCTTTCACATGTGTTGCTTGCATGGAAGGTCAGTTTAGGATATGGCGTGCTGTTTTATCTGTGCCAGTGATAGTGACGCATGAACACCAGGCGAGTCCCGTGGTCAGAGATCTCGCAGCGAGGCGGGAGCCCGTTAAAACGAAAATGAACAGCAGCAAACAAACATGTTTCAAGCCACAACACAACACGCAAATAAAGTTTTAACCATCAGCTAGACACAAAAATCCACTGCTCGGTTTGCCTCTCAGACCTCTCCATACTGTTTTACTGTCTTTGTTGAATGTATTACCACACAAGTGGTATGGAACATGTTCCAGTGTGTGCTGTGGTGATGCACTGACACTTCCAATGAACAGTGTGGAACGAGCTGTAAAATATATTCTGGTACTGCAAACCATTCATTTGTTAAATTACATTATATTCCCTGCAGAGCTCTGACACGTCTGCTTATCATGCAAATGTGGGAGATTCTGTTAAATTTCGCATTACAGAATATATCGAACTTTATGTTGAACTGTCTCAACATACACACTTCTTCAGCTGGTCACTGTAGTTTTTAGCAACCATTTTTTTTTAAAGATTTTTTGGGGTGGCTCTTTGCCTTTCTTAGATAAGACAGCTATAAGCATGAAAGGGGTAGAGGAAGGGGATGACATGCAGAAAAGGGAAGAGTTTGGAATCGAACCTGCAGCCGCTGCGGCGAGGACAAAGCCTGTGTACAAGGGGTCGACCCATATTGGGTTTTCAGGGCCAATATCGATAATTTGTATTTAATGAGACCAAAATATATGATATACCACAACAAGAAACAGAAAAGCTCAGACTTCAACACACACACACACACACACACACACACACACACACACACACACACACACAGGGAGTGTTAAAAGTTAACATAGCATATAGTGGTTTGCTGCTTTAATAATGTTCTCAATGTCATATATACAGAACTTGTAGAGCACATATAATCCAACCCTAACATCCCTAACATTCCCAGTTCATTTCCAGTTTAGGGCCTTCTTTGCAGTTTCAGTCTCTATCTCCATTGTGCAATAACGGCAATGTTTCAAACATTTTCTTAACAAAAAGAAAATTGTACAAGTAAAATTTAACACTCGAAAGAGTGTAATTTATGGAATATTCATCTGAAAATGCCTTTAATTTTTTAAAAAAAACATAAAACAGAGAGCTCTTCTGAAAAAAAAAAATCTCCTTTCTTTGCTTGCAGATATATTCATTGGATGGTTAGTACTCCTGTCAGGATTCCTCCACTCATTTCACCTGATGAAACATGACAACCAATACTCTCCTATTATAATATGCAGAGTAATGATTAATGTATTTGAGCAGTTTTCAAAGCAAAACTACAAAAAAAAATAATTTATAGGTTAAAGGGAGCTTTGAAAGAGGACACTTAACATTGCAAGTCTAAGACCCTCAGACTAGAAATCCCACATTTTCCTTGTTTCCCAACTCACCGCCAGCCACCATCTTTTGTGTCAGGCAACTTGTGCTTTTCATGACCAGTATCAAAAAATATCTGCTGATTAAAATCGGCAACAATCCACGTCCCCTCCACATATACTTCTTGACTATTGGTTTGAGGCTACAACTTCGGATCATTGGAACGTCAACAAACTGACATGCTGGTACTGATGGTTAGGATTAGGGGAAGGAGGCTCATGGTAAGGTGTTGAATAACAAACATAACATTTGGAGGGGAAGCCAGCACTGGACTCCTGAATCAAAGCCCAGGTTTTTTTGTTCATCTACAGCCTACACCAACCCTATAGATGCTCCTTATATTACATCGTTATCATTTTTTAACCTGACAGCATTCTGCTGTATTTCATGCAGATGTGGCAGGTGCCATCCGGATGGCTTCCGGGCATATAATAACACCATGACTAGTCCTGTCTGGCCACTTTCTCACCTAATGTCATCCAGTGGCGTTTCATGGGAATGCGAAAGGTGACTTTTGGCATTGCGATCTTACACCAAAATCACCATCAAAGCGGCAATATTTAAAAAGTGGGGAATGAGAACAGACTTGTTGTTTGTGATCCCACTCTGTACCCCAAGTGCAGGTTGGACAAGCAATCCCCCAACACACTGGGCAGGACTGTGATCTGTGCTCGGTTCAGAAAATAGAGCCCCAGATGTTTAAGACATTATGTCAGACATGTTTTCTCCACATGGCCCACTTAAAAAACACAAATGTTTAAAATAACCCATATAAAGGCAGTTCTGTGAATTCTCAATATGTCTGTGTGGATGCTCCTAAAATGTCTTTTAATTGGTTAATGTAAAACAATCGTGTGAGGTAATTGAAGATGACTGGTCCTTGACTTGGCCTTCACCCCTTTGGACCTGCTCTTGTTGAACCTGGTCTTCCTCTTGACCTGGATTCGTGTTCTAACTATAGTCTTGGTTCAGTGCTCTGCAAGGCTTCAAGTATGACACCATGAGGTTTAAAGCACTTTCTTTGTGTTTGAGCTCACTGCAGACACAGAGATTATAAGATCCCACCAACATGTTGGCAGTGAGGAAACAACTGAATTAGCTCTCCACTGCGCCTGTTTCCTTTTGAAGTGTCCCACGGCGCTACGCACATAAACCCATAAGAGCAGCAGACCTCATAATTACACAGCCGAGACGCCCACCACGGCCCAATAAATGACAAGATGACATAAATTTGTGGATGCCTAGAACAAGAGAAAATACACAAGTGCACAGAGACCCATCTAACGCTGTCCTGTAAGCAGCTTAATTTGCTACTTCACCCTGCCACATATTGTTAAAGGTACACAGTGACGTCCTTACAACACACTGCACTTGAATGAACTCTGGTAGGGGACCTAAAGGAAAAGTCAATAAAAGACAAAGACAGCAGGCAGAACAATACAACACAGAGTCTGTGTCTGCCCAGATTTTATAACAGACGATCAAATGAAACAGAGTGTATTGCTCACTATGAGTTGGGAGTAAGTTGCTGCCTCAAATTAGGGGTTCAAGTATGTCAGGGGCTTGTTAAGCAAGAGTAAGACGGAAAGCAAGACTGATGGGCCATTTGGTGCAGTGCTAGCAGGAATATAGACAGAGATTGTACAGACAGAAAGCAATCTCGTGGAGAGATTGGATAATCAAGGAGCTAAACCGGGGACATGTACAATGTAACCATGAGTGTAGCATCTAAAAGAAAGAAAGAAAAGTCGATTCCAGGTGTTAAAGGGTTAAAAAAATATGGGTTCGGTGGCAAAATCATGGCTGGAGAAGCTGTCAGTGTCTCTGTAACAAAAACAGCGGGTTTTGTGGCTAAAAAACACCCAAATTTGGTGACGTCCAATCAAGGCTGTGGCTCAATAGGTGGAGCAGGTCATCCACTAATATGAAAGCTGGAGGTTCCACAAGGGCAAGATACCGAACCTCAAATCACTCTCAACTGCTGTTCCACCGTTTTATGAGTGTGTGTGAGTGATTTAAAAAATGAGTAGGAAGTGGCAGCTTGTATGGTAGCCTCAGCCAGCAGTCAAACAACTAGAAAAGCACTAAACAAGTGCAGGGTCATTTACAATTACCATCAAATTCATACAAGTGTACAAGACACACATTATAACCCCTCTAAATAGCCTAAAGCGCCTCCTCCAAAAAATCTTCATCATCATTTGCAATAAATGGTCAGTTTGTGATTGCAAATGTCTCTGTCTCAAATTTAAAGCAAATATCACCAGACTATTTATTTTTCTCCCCCATACTTGTTCTACAGTCATACTCCTTTCCTGCCCTAAAGAGACTGTAGAAAACCTGCCAACAGCCACAGAACCAACTGTCCACCCTCCGTAACAAAAATAGCCGAAAAAAAGCAGACTGGCAGTAAGTGCAGATCTGGCTGATTAATTTGTCAAAACTTTACATTATGTGCCCACCCGAGGAAGCATGTCTGTGCACTCTGCCGTTATAAATAGCATATCCTCTGTGTGTGTGTGTGTGTGTGTGTGTGTGTGTCTGTATCTAGGGTTGGAGGGTCAGTATGTGTGGAGTTGCTGATGCTCTCCCACCACATCGATCAGCTCTGGAAATATTCAAATACAGTGTAAATTTCAACTGATTTTTTTAGGTGATTAAAATACGTTTTGCTGTGGCCCCGTCAAAACGGTTGTGTCACTGCAGTGCCCAAAAATCCACTGTCCACTTTGTAGCAGCTCTATAGTGTGATCTCTGTGTAAGAGGGGCTACAGCTAAACTGGAGGGAACCTAATGCAACCATAATGCCTGGTTGTTTACACTCACAGCGTTCTTATCTGTTTACCACATCAGTCCATTTCTCCGACCCTGTGACCCCCGGGGGCTCCGTGCATCTGTACTTATGGTGAACAGCTAATGATTTGGAGGTCTAACAGCCTGCAGACTAGAGAAGCTGTAACTTCCAAATGTAGTAGGGTGGTCTCTGAACGTTCTACTAAATTACAAGCACAGGGGTTAAAAATAAACCCAGTGGCTTCCCTCTGATTTGTACAAGAGGATTTGTATGAAATTCACAATTATCTTTGCGAATGTCTTTTTACAGGTAACAGTTATACTATTAGTAATTACAGGGAGGGGAAGTGTGATATACAGTATCTTTATCTCTGTGTGACAAGAAAACCTCACACAGCTGCATCTTAAAATCCATAATTTTGGGTGTAGAAAACTCCGTGCCTGATAATAAGAGACCTCCACCTACCACAGAGCTGATCATTTTTAACATGAGTGTCAAACATCAAATCCAGTTGAAATTGGGACTTGATGTATAGTACATCGCTGAAAGAGAGCAGTTTCATGTGCGTGTGTGGGAGTGTGTGATTAAAGAGCATGCTGACAGCCTTAAGCCCTCTACAGTATATCTAAGTTTAGGCCTCATTAACATTCAATGGAGCAGTCATGGATGGGCGGACAGGAATTATTTACAGTCGATGGAAGATGTTTCCTCAGGCGGCGACCACACTGTGAGCTAATTTGGTTCCGCACAGATGACATCTGGGTTTTTTTCTTCATATTTTACTACGATTGGGTTTTCTCTCCTTGGCAGTCTTATGGGAACTGGCATGCTGTGCTCCAACAGTAGTATTTACAGGCCGTATTCTGGTGAGACCGCTTTCACAACACTGTCACAAGACATCTGTGCTATTAAAAATAACACACTAATAGCTAAGCTGTAGCCAGAAATTTTCATTAAGTCTAATACTGAAAGCGTCCCCAAAAAAGGGTTTGACTAGACACCAAAAAACTTTTTTTAATTAAAAAAAACTTTGAATTAACTCATAGATTCTTCCAGTGATTCTCTCTTCGCACATGCACCTCCCTGCATGGTGGTCTAAATGCAGTTTCAAATAATCAGCCTAAAATCCGCCATGCATTAACTCTAGAATGTAAACTCCTTCTCAGCTCATTAAAATCCCAAATTCCCGGAAATAATACAGAGAACATGAACTCAGTGTCCTCAGTGGGACTGTAGCTGTAGCCCTAACTTACAGGTTACATATAGTCACATAGTTGATTTTCAGTAGCACTTTTGGTCACGCTGAGTCAAACCATGCTGCGCTGTTTCCATCGGTTTGAACCAGTCCAATCTCATTCTGAAGTTGTGACGCCAAAAGACACCTTTCACATCTGATGATATGCCACCAGATTGCATCAGCTGCGAACGTGGCCAGACAAAACCATCGCGGCATTATTGTATGCCGCTGGACAGCTAAACGGCACCTGCCGAGGCAGCACAATAGGCAGATGGTTGACGCCAGTTGAGAATAGACGGATGGAACCGGACGCATCTGCATGATACGCTGCAGGACAGCGTCAGGTTTAAAGGCTGCTGGTAAGACATCATATAAGGAGTGTGACAGGTGGTGGATGGGTCAAACAAACCCTGAACTTTCATGTGGGAGTCTGGTGTTCGCTTCCTGTCTGAAGGTGATGAGTTTTTTTTCTAAACGTTGCCATGTGCCTCGTTCCCCCAATCTTAACCATCCAGCATGTGCTTTTGTTGACGTCCTGGCGTTGGTTGCCATGTGCTTTGTTGTCTAAACATAACCACGTGCAGAAGTATCCCACCATGTGCATTTGTTCACATCACTGTAGCGCCATATACAACAGCAGACCAGAGGCATAATATGTAGACCTGTAAGATCACCGCAAAGCTGCAACATGTGACGACTTAGGATGAGAACATGTTACAATCTCTTTGGTTTGGCGTTTCTCTCATGTGTCCCTGTATTTTACTTTACTGTGCTGTAGATCTATGTTTTATTGTACTGTTTTACATTCTCTTTCAGGAGTTTTAAGTTACTGCTGATGAAAATCTGACATTTTTTTATTTTGCTGCTTCATGAGAAAAGCTTTTACATAACAAAATAGCCATGGACTTTGTTTTGAAGAATTAATAGGGAATTAAATGTGTTTGTCACAGAATTAAGGGAATGTTGTTAGTGGCTTTTCTTCAATAAAACTACTTAAACTACTACTTAATACTAAAACTGAAAGGAGGGGGAGTAATGTCAGAAACAGCCACAGTGAGATTTTAGATTATGATCTGCAGACTACAGGCTGTTACTGCACCTCTTCCAAGAGCTCACCTCAATTACAAATTTTACCTGCCTCCTGTGTGAAAAAACGCTTGCAGACAAATAACAGGGAATTCTGCCGTGGATCAGCCCACTGCTTTTAAATGTCATCACTAAAGACAGCCCAGAACCATATCACCACCAGACAACACAACAACCCGACAGATACTCACATTTGCAAACGTACCTGTCATGTAAGTGCTAATTGTACGACACGTTGCTCTTTGATGGAGTCCCGTGCGATGAGTTTCTGCCTCTGTGAAATCAGACTTAAATTCCAGAGACAGAACCACTCGGCTCTACTGATTTCTTGCACCAGAGCTGAATTGAAACCTTGTTGGAGCTGTGACGCTCTCAGCTCACCTGTGGTGTATTTATATTCACACTGCTCCAAAATAAATGTCCTTGTCAACCTTCAACAAACATTACAGAAAAGCCAACATGTGCACCAAAAATACTTCAAATAAGTGCAGCCAAAATACTTGATATGTTTGCTTCATTCATTCATAACTGGTTAGTTTGGCCAAAGCAGGAGGAAACTCATTCATGACAAACATGTTCATCCCGTATGATTTGCATTTTGTCATAACAGGAAGAGCATGAGAGAGATCGGTGTGCAAATAAATATCTCAGTGATTAAAATGTCTCATCCAACATGGTATGACATGTCTGTTGTCAATCTAAAACCAAATTTATGTACTCTATGTACTAACACCACCCTGTGAAAATACTATGTGACAAGTAAAAGACCTGCATTGAAAATGGCACTTAAGTAGTATAATAAGTAAGTATAATCAGGAAATTATACTTTAAAAATTTTAAGTAACCATTGTAGAAAAATCTTAAAAAAACAAAACAAAAAAGAACATTTACAAAAACAACTTAAAATTATATTTTATTAAACTTAATTATTTTTTTTAAAAAAAATAAATAAAACAGTAGAAAAAAAAACACCAAATCTCAAATTTAAAAAAAAACAAAACTGTGAACTGATTAATCACAGAAATTTATTTTAAAAATAATTGTTGCAGCTGTTCTTGTATAAACTGTTTGGTAGTTTAGTTTATAACAACCATCAATTTTATAAACTCGTCTTGTGTTTTTCATGCAAAAATCTTTAAAAAAAAACATTTCCCTCTGAAATGTTGTGGAGTAAAAGTATAAAGAAACAATAACATAAAATGCTCAGGTTAAGTACAATTATCTCGAAATTTGTACTTAAATACAGTACTTGAGCAAATGTACGTAGTTACATTCCACTAATGGTTAGAGCCACTCCAGCAGATAAAAGCCTTCAGTCAGAGACAGTGCTGGCAGAAGTCTACATTTAAACTCTGCCCTTTTAACCCAAACATAACACTCAACAGGAAATTAGTCGTTCCTCCAGCACACGTTGCAATTTCCTGTTAACCATTAGGACGTTCAATGTTCCCTGACGTTGCAGAAAGAAATTTCTGTCTGTTTGTTGCTCTTGTGGCATCTGTGATGCAACTCAGGTCAGGACATTAGATTGTTAGAGGGATTTGTGACAAGTAAAACATCTGGCAGTCTAGCCAGTCCTCCATAGTCTAATGTAAACCATTCATAAAAAGGATGCAACGAAAAAAGTGCATTGTAGGATACAGATCTCAAACAGTCCCAGGCACTTTAGACAATGTTCCTCCTGACTCCCTCATAGTCAAGATGGCAGTGAACACAACAAAAACAGGCATTCATTTATCCTGTATCATAAAATAATAATTATGGAATTAATCTGCAGATGCTCCAGTTCAAAATGAGACCAAACTTTTCTATAGATGTAAGTTTTAAGGCACGTAGAAGGGCCTTACTGTTTCCAACAACAGACGTGACATTTGGTGTTTTCGCCGAGGTGACTGCCAGATTTATGCTTTTGTGACGTGATTCTGTCAAAGCCTTGCAACCACGGCCAATTGATCAAGAAAAGTGAGAAGTCAGCTGTCAATGACAATATGAAACAGCTAATAAAACGGGTTTTCAACAACTGTGATTCACCGCAGCCATCAGATAGAGGCCTTTGTGCATTCAGCCATAAATGTGCACACAGAATATTAGGCTGATTGGTCCAGTACTACATGAGATCAGCTGCAGGCAAACATACGTACACAAACAACGGATTCCCCCAGATTTAAGATTACTTAAGTGATGATACCGAACTAGCTATCAACCGTGATGTCACCCACGTTGAAGCTTTAAGTTCTGCATTTCAGACGTTGTCATCTTGGGACACTTTTACACCAACGTCCCCCCTTTATACTGCCCCTGCATTTTTACACAGAACCTAATGATGGCGGTAACAGTCCTCTCCGGTGTGTGATTATATACTGCATCACAGCATTCTGTGATTAACAGAGACATGACGGGGGTGGCTTTGGTTTTTCAGAGTCAGAAGTGACCATATTTGTACGAGAGGTTGGAGCTGTGGAGGAGTGAGGGGTGGGTCTGACTGAGACAGGGGACGCTATCGGCACACAGCCTGTCACTGATGTGGCCCTGCCCTCAAATATGCATAACTTTAACTGTTTATAAAATGTAAATGGACGGGTTACATAAAAATTTACCCCCAATGTAGTTGTCAAAACTACATTGGTCCAAAACTATTTCTTGTTCCAGGTTGGACATTTTCACATGGGGGTCTATGGGGACTGAGTTTTTTAGAGTTAGCCTCAAGTGGCAATTCAGTAGCACTTCAGCTTTGGCTTAATTTTTCAGCCTCGGAGGTAGTCGCTCGAAAACACTCAACCATTGTCAAGTGTCACCACACAGTTGTACTCGTACATACTCATTATAGTACTCAGTTGTCTGAGGATTCTTCTGTACTTAATATGCTATTAAAAAACAAACAACAACTGCGGTATAAACATTTCCTTTGACACTTTCATGGTGGCTTCTTCTCTGAGACAAATGATGTAAATGTGTAAAGCTGCACTTATCACTATTTTTAGACTAACAATGGATCAAATGGCAATGTGTCACTCATAGGGCTGGACCACAGAGAATAATCACTGACTCTACAGTTCTTCTCGGCTCTGTGTTTTTCAGCTCATTGTTTTCGTCTTAGCACCCAGAACTTAACTGTTTTGGTTCACCCTCTTTATCGCTCTCATCAGTACTGTTCCGAGCATCAGTACTGTTCCCATCAGCCTTATCAGCCAGATAAGGCTGATGGGAGACCAGTTGTAAACTATCTGCACAGCAGCAAACAGAATCATTTAGAGACTAGCTGGTGACCACAGTGGAGCATTTACCCGCTAATGAGACTGATATTTCTATCAAAAAGTATCAGCCTCGATAAACAAGGTTACAGCTATGTACACACAGACACACACCTGAGAGTTTCTCATAGTACATCCGCTTGTCCAGCTACACAGAAGCGTCCACACAGGGACTCTCTCACCGGGACATAATGGTGGCTGTCAAATCTCCACTAGACTTCCTGTCTTTTCAGCAGAGAAACAAAGAGTCTGAGAGCAAGTGTTCACAGCTGCTTCTCTGACTAACAGCTCTACGTCACAGGCCATGCTACACTGAGCAGTGGTTAGACAGTGCCCCCTTATGTCCCTGACCCTTTGCGTACACACACCTCCGACAGTGGTTTGCATTTTTAACCCTTTGAAGCCTGAGTAGACATCGGTTTTCTTGTGTTGTGATCAGATGTATTCCTTTTTCACCTTTTGCAACTGAAGGAAATTGGTTTCACATGGAGGGAAAAGGCTATACATTACTTCACAATGCAATGCAAGAAATACGTAAAAGGTGACAAGAAAGTGTTCTGAAAATTAGTTTTAAAAAAGGGATTTTTTTTTTTTTTTTAAGGAAAAATGTCCAGAAATCTTCATTCATAATTATTGGAATTGTATTTTTAAATTATATTATTTAAACGTTTTACACTTTTTTCTAGTCTTTTTTTTTTCTTTCAGGTCATTTTCTTGTTTGTTTTTACTTGTCTTCTTTTCCTTTCTCTCTCTCTCCCTCGCTCTTTTTTTTTTGCTTATTTTCATGTAATTTTCTTGTAACTTGTTACTAATTTCTTGTAAAGTTTCTTATTGCCTTCTCATGTGTTTGAAAGAAGTCAAATCAATTTTCTTAGGTTTCAAAGGGTTAAATATGAAGAAGTGAAACATACAGAGCGAACACTCTGCAGATATGTTCAAAATAAAGTTTTGTGAATATGTTGATTATAAAAAAAAATTTAAAAAGAGAAAGATATGGAGGCCATTAAGTTTTTCATGAAATGCATTTAGGAAATGCAGAGTAATTCCTCTGATTGGTTGAAGGGATAAACAAACACAGAGAACAAACTGTTAGCATTTGGCAAGCAGTTGGATAGAGTTTGTGTTCTTCATAAATATCTGCTGCTTACTGTCTTTGCACACATTTATCCACCCCACCCCCCCAACCCCAGACATCCACACATGGGCACCAACTGTGTGCTGTTCTCAGTCCCGGTGTACCACCACCCTCCAGTTGGTGCAGAGCACTTCCAGATTCTCGGGGAAAGTAGTTTATTATGATAACAGGAAGAGTCCAAAATTACTGAGCAGGGAGGCTGCGAGTCAAACTGGTAGATTGCTCAAAGGAGTTCAGAGAAGACTCAAAATAGCATCACACACTTGTAGCTGGTGGGCGTGCTCACATGCTTGCAGATGTGTGCATGTGCTCTTTCATTTAGCCGCTTGTTCGTTTCAAGTTACCGCAGGGAAATATCCTGTAAAGAGTATGAATGCGACCCGCGCTCCTGCAGCGGTGTTAATTTAATGAAGTGGCAGAGGGGGAGAGTGTTTTCAGATTTGCTGTGTGACTTTACATGGATACATGGAGGTGTGCTTGATCGTCTCACTCTGTTGTTACATAATGCTTAAAAACCTAACATGGGAAAAGATGCTGACTAAGAGATTCTTTGTTTCACTTTTACACAAGAAGCTTCTCACTTTCCCTTTGTGGCATCTGTGTCAAAAAAAGTTGTTTAACTTGATGACTAAATGTGTGAAAGTTTGCGCTTGGTTGTAGCATCAAGGTCAGAACTTGTTTTCGCATTTCGAGCCATTTGTTTTGTTTAATTGTTTCTTTGACTTGGGTGTGTAAATTTAGGCTCTATCTCTTTTTTTCCCCCCAAAATGGCAATCAGAAAGATCACACCATGGTCGCTCGAGGAGGTGCAAACGTACCTCACCTTGCTGGCCGCCAAACGTATCCAGCCATGCGAGTCTGTGTGTGCATAGTTTAAATTACGGGGGAGCTAATGGGAGCCGGGATCCCCTGAAAGCCTCTCTTGAGACGTTCAGACATGTTATGTTACAGATTATACATTTTCTGCACATACAACTTCCTGAAATAATAAAAAATATAGAAGTAATATGTCAATGTTGTGTGTCTATTCGCTATTACATTTCATTTCCGAACATCTGTTTCCACTATTTCACTTTTGTGTCTCTCCCTGCTGTAGCCATCTGTGCGTGAAGCTGTACTGTGCTCAACTTCCTACATTTACGTAGATATCTGAATTCCTCATCATCCGACAAACGGGACAGAGAGAGAGAGAGAATGTTACCGGCAGGTATTCGTAGAATCTTTATCACAGTAACTCTGTTATTGTCCGTGCTGCCGCATACTTTATGCATGTGATATGTTTTAGTAGTGGTGCACACCGGAAAATGGGGCTCCCCCAAAAGCCACTGTGTAATTGGAACCCTGTGCATGTGTGTGTGTGTGTGTGTGTGTGTGTGTGTGTGTGTGTGTGTGTGTGTGTGTCACTTTGAAAATGACGTCGCACTGCAGCGTGGCACTATGACGACCAGCTACACTGAGGCGGTACTATCTTCTAAAGGAAAATGACCCCCAGAAAAGTACCCGATATCAAAGGCGAGTAGAGTGGAGTAGAGCCGGTTCCATGTAGTGGAAAAGCGGCATTAGATTTCTAGTCAGGATGTTTTATTAGCTGACAGATAGTGAACAGGGACTAAAGCTGTTGCCCTTAAAGACTAGCAATGAAACCCTCTACAGCAGGGTCGGTTTACCGAAAGCAGATATATTTTGCAATAACTGCTTACCATTTTTCAGGACATGGTGTAGTTTCATATTTACATATCCCAGTTTATGATAACAATAAAAAAGTAATATACATTGCATGTAGTATATAGTAAATATTTTTTTTATGTGTTTTTTTTTAATTCATCTAAAAACATTGGCATCATGGCAAAAACCTGGCATTTAAAGGGTTAAAATTCTGGAATACTAATGAATATTTGATAATTATGATAAGAATTGATACTGGTTAAAAAAATATACTCAATGAAAAATGAAAGTGGAAATTAATATTAATGTACAGCGATACGAGTGTGTGTAATATTAAAGTGGGTCTAAGGGTTAATGAAGTAACAGTAAGGATCATATGAAGCCCATAAAGTCCGGAAAAAGTGATATTTTTTTATCTTGTGCGCACAAGTTAATAACTTAACCATCTTAGCCATCTTTTAGGCTCAAGTAATTGAATTTTTGCTAAGCCCCGCCCCTTTGTGATAGCCCATAAAGCTGTCAGAGCTAGCATGGAGCTCACACTGTAACTAACTACAGTCCCTGGATAAAAAAAAAAAAAATGAAAACACAAAAAAGTGATTTCACAGAGAAGCAGACAGTCTGGTCCATAACATGCACTCAAAGAATATATCCAAGATGTCAAACTCAGCAGCAAAAAGGTTAAAAAGATAAAACAGCCTACAGATCACAGTGTTTGTGACATCACAGTATGTGCAGGTGAACAGTGTTTTGCTCCTCCACCATACCGCCCGCACCCGCACTTCTGCGGGCATACGAGCAGGCAGCTCGGGGAGAAGCCAAACACCTCTTATCTGCAAACACTGCGATGACACACAACTGATTCAGTATCTGCAGTTTCCCCGTTTCTCTTCACTAGTTCTTGTAAAATAGGATAGGTCTTTATGCATTGCTATAATCATTGAAAAGCAAAAACATCATGTGCACACTCAGTAAGCTATGTGTTCAACAGATAGCAAGCTATCTAGCTAACCCTACACTTTTCAGGGTTTGATTTTGAATCTTGAAAGGAATGTATTTCTCCTTTCCAACCTTCTAGGGTAATAGGTAGCATTGCTATACATGCCCTGACACAAAGTTTAGCTCAAAATCCACAAAACCAGCCAGAAAAAAAAATTGAGGAAATCTGAAAGGAATCCATGAGAGTCTATTGAACACAGTCATGTAGCTGTCTGACCCATAGATATTGAAACGTCGATGCCTTATGGGCTGCTGCTCTAAGAGTGTGGCCTTATTTTCCCCGTTATAGGGTTTTTTTGGGGGGGAATTTTTCCTTAGTAAATGTAATGGACTAATCACACAGGGATGCCATATGCTGTAAAGCCCCCTGAGTCTTTATAGATAAAATTGACTTGACTTATTATGGAGATGATTTCCTTTGATTTTTCTGCCTCTCTGGTACAGTTTTCACAACAGCAGGGACAATCGATTTGCTACATTCAAACCTTCCAGTTTTGGTATTACACACATGTAATGTTTTTGAAATGCAGTGGAAGTATGAAGTTGATTAATTGATGTTGCATGCAGTTTAAAGTAGCAGAAAATGCAAATACCCAAGTAAACTGCCAGTTCCTCAAAACTGTACTAAAGTACTGTACTTGAATAAATGTACTTTGTTTACGCTCTATCACTGGATGTTGCTTATTCAGATGTCAGAGCCTGCATGTTGCAGGCTGTGTGTGTAGTGTTGGGGTAGTGTTGTGGCTGATCAGAAGATCCCTGTTTTGTCACAGAGCTGAATAGATTGCCTCCAGTAACTGAAATTAATTCAAACAAAATACCACTATCATGTTAACTTCCTGATGTTTATAACAAAACAAATCTGTGAAAATCGGTTCAGTATTGAGGGAGTTGCGGTCGATTTTGAAGTGAAATCTGCCGCTCTCGTGTATTTGTTTACCAGTGGATCTTGAACTCCCCAACATAGTGCTCAAGCAGACACATCAAACCAACAACGCGGTTTCTACTTTTCTACATCTATGGTCTGACCCTTGTTGGAGTTGGCTGATTGGCCAGTCCTCCTTTAAGGGGCTGGACAGCAGATAGTCAATTATCTAGTGGGAATAAGTTAATGTCCTATATCCACAAGTTACAGTAAGTATCTTAACTAAAGATCACCTTTTGGGACTTGAGGGGCTTTCTAGTGTGATGCTTTGAATTTGATCTTATTAATGAGGTAATCTGAAAGTATGTTTTCATACTGTGTTGAAAGAAGAAAATAAGAAATTGATGGTTGCCTGGGGGGAGGGAAAACAGGTACACTATACGACTGAAATACGCACATATACAGTGCTCTTGCATACTTTTGTCTCATCTTTTCATCTCAAATCTTAAAGCTACAATATTCAATGATGTCTTAAGGTGTGCTCTGACAGAACATGAAGGAAAGGCTTTATGCGCCATGATTGCATACAGAAGGGAGCCTGCACTGAGAGCGAGGACATTTCCTCACAAGTTAAAGATGATTCAACTTGAGCAAAAGAATGCACGCTTATCCCAGTATATCCCAGTATTAAATCCATATGGTTTTGGAAAGAAATGTTCAACAATTAAAGAGTGGCATGTCTTTATGATGACATTTTTTGGACCATGTAATGTAGGTGTCTCCCACCTGATGTCCAAGTAGCTAGTCTGCACTGACCTTTGGTCCTGGTGGCCCGACCAGTCCCACGCTTCCTGGTAGTCCCGGCTCCCCCTTTTTGGACAATAAACACACTTTAAGAGGCAAAGTGGAGCAGAAACAGCCAAATTCAACACTATTACAGTAATTATGTCTTCCACTTCAAACACTACACTGGTAAGACTGCAGTGACAGGAGGAAATCCCAAACACACACACACACAGAGGAAGCCAAACCCTCAGAATTAAAGAACTGTTCTCTTTACTTATGTTTATAGAAGGCATATTTACTGTGCGTCTGGCTTGACGTAGTTAGGTTGTTACATTGGCAAAATATTTAAGTGACACCTCAGATTTCATGCTCTCGCATTTTGGAACTTTCAGTTACTCTGGTTCATTAATGGATGTTTGTAGACACTTAAACAGAACTGGCTCCTACCATTGGTCCAGCTTCTCCTGGAGGTCCTGGCTCGCCTCTTTCACCAGGAAGACCCTGTGCACAAAGAAATCTGCTAATACTTTGTAGTGACATTTGTTAAAATGTAATCATTTTTATATCTAATCAGTAGTCAAATGTCTTTCTACAATTTTATCTATTAATTCATCAGGACACTAAAACTCTTCACTGCTAATAAGATCTCATGTTGGAATCAGAGCTGTTTTCCCATAAACTTCCATAGTGACATTGCTTGACATTAAACTAAAAAAAAACTGTTAGTCAAATTAGAGCATATGAGATAGAAAATAATGACTGTGTTATATCTAATTTTCTATAAAAGAGAAATTCTGGCCTCATATATTGGTCTATCGCCCATTATGGTATTCTGTTGGAGCGGCACATAGAAAATGCCTTTTGAGGACCACTTCAGACTCTCATGTTTATGTCCAGCTGGCTTGGTAGACACGGTGTGAAGCCAAACAAGCCTCATCCTCCAGGCAGATTTATCACCAACAGGAATACAAATCACTTCATCATTTGAGCAAGATGATCACAGTCAATGCTCTGTATGTGTGTGGTTACATAAGCCTACTCATTATGCTGCTAGTTCTAGCCACGTGGGATGGTACTTAAATAAGTTCATGGTTCTTATGGCTGTATGAGTAATGCCCCTAACATTAGGACACGTTGGGCGTGGTAGCCAGGACGTGTTCATTTCTACTTTCACATACTGCACATGAATATATATTAATACATGATACCTGATATTCATGACATATGGTAGGCTTCCTCATTCAGGAAGAAACAATACTGTCCCAAATAAATGCAGAAGACAAACCTTCATCAGATTCAACAAAGATGGACAGCTAGCAGCCACTGGGTAGCCTATGTTGGATTAAGTCTTTTCTGGTTAGCACCGATCGCGGAGCCCATCGGCTACCAGTCTGACAATATTAAGTCTATGGTGGTAACAGCTAATATTTCAGATGGTTGGTATATGTATTAAGATAACTGGATACAGTGATTGAGGTGGCTCCGCTCAGTGGTGCATGAATTAAAAAAGACTGCATGGGTGTGAAATTATCCAGATCTTCCACATTGTGGGGCCCATAGAGCAAGTACAACAGAGACCTCACTAGCTGAGTAGCTAACATACAATTTAGGCCTCCCTTAATTGTACTGGGGATACAATTAGCAGACTGAATGGATCACATCTCGATAATGAAAAAAGTCCTTTCACGTGGTTGTGATTTTCAAATAATTACATTTAGTAATTTACAGAGATCTCTTTTTACATTGCAGGTCTATGAGCATAAGTATGTTTGGCCCCATGGCATCATGTGAAGGACCTGAACGTTGTAATTCCACAGTTTGGTCAGCACTGTTCCTTGGGGCTTGATGCACTGTAGTCACTGAATATCAGGGCCAAGACGTCTTCTACGGTGCACCACTCATTGTGGCTACTCTTAATGAACAAATGCTAAATGAAGCTAAATTGTGGTCACATGACAGCAGATGGGTTCTAAGATGGCATTTTAGCCAGTGGGTTCTGCCTCTCCATATTGATTAGTTATACAGTAACAGTAATCAGAACGCATGCAATACTAAAATGTTATCCCATAGCCTACAAATTCTGCAAACATATGCAGATATCTGTTTATGGAGATATGGTTAGCACTGGTTGTGCTTTACAAAGAGTAGACTCAAGTGTTTGCTCACTTTCTGTTTTAACCATGTATGCATTAATAGAATCTCACCTTTGGGCCCGGGGGTCCCGGCTCTCCTGAAAAGCCAGGTTCCCCTCTTTCTCCCTAGACAGTAATAGGAAAATAGGTACTGTCAATTCTAGCAATAGATTAGAAAAGCCGCGACAAAATACAGCTGCTTTAAAATTTTAAAAATGTACCTTTAGACCTTTTAAACCAGGTTCCCCTTTTAGTCCTGCTGGGCCACTTTCACCCTGTCCAGCCAAGGAAAGACAATAGGTAAGAGCATGAAGTTTGAGCCCAACTCACTAATATATAAACCACACTGTATAACACCTCAAAAGTGATAAGGATTTTGAATATAATACCAAACTTCACAAGAAGACAAGCCTAGACCAGAAGAGACACTGCAACGGATAATTTGTTTGAGCTGTTGGGTGTACTGTAGTTCAGCATAATTTGTGAAAAACTGACAAAACAGATTTTTCAGAACTTCAAATATGCTTTGTTTAATTGTAAAAAAAAACAAAACTGTGAAACATCCATCTCTTTAAGACAACTTTGTAAATGAAGCTCAGCAGAGTAGTTGTGTGCACATCCAACTTGTTTTGAGGCCAAGTTCCGGATAAAAACATATATTAACAACAGATCTGTTGTAGTCAGTTAAATATTGGGAGCTGTACTCCAGTGGTTGAATGCTTATTCTCTTTGTTAACTTTGTAGATGAAGTCAGATTTGACAGTTCCACACAAACATAAAGCAGGGTATCATCGGCATAGCAAAAGACACAATCAAACTGAGAGATAATGCGCCTTCACAGAAGCACAAATGAAGAATAATAAAGGTTCAAGGAACTCCACAGGGTCAAAGCTGAATCAGACACTTGTGGCAATTCTAATGTGTTACAACTGTTTTTTTTTTTACCTTCAATCCTGGTAATCCAGGAGGGCCGGCTACCCCAGGTGTCCCATCTTTACCCTGGGGACAGAAACAGCAAGCTCATTCTGTGATAAAATGTATCGTGAAGATTTGGTGAACAGTATGAAGTGGTGAAAAAAAAGTGATGAAGAAACTGATTAGCACTTACAGGCTTACCATCAGGTCCTGGTGGTCCTTCCCTCCCTTTCTCTCCTCGGAAACCCTGTAGCATTAAAGCATCCCATCAAGACACACAGAAACATATTGATACAGCGTGTTGTACTGCTGGATAGTAATTCCGAATACGAATGTTTTATTAAATGCATCTTATTTTAGCTTTGCCAGCGGTGTGGCTCAGTGGCTGACAGTGTTGGTTTGTAACCCAATTTGGTCCAGAATGAAATATCTCAACAACTTTTGGATGCATTGTCATGGTGGTCATGGTTTCGGGACATTATATCCTGATGACTTTGGCTTGTCTTTCTGCACCACCACGAGGTTATTTGAAGTTTTGATTGGAATGTCTCAGTTGGATTTGATGGATTGCCATGAAAGTTTCACAATGAATTATATAATGTCATAATGTCAAAGCGCTGCAAACTCTTGATTAAACAGTACACTATCAGTCAATATGTGCATGCTGACAAGTTTAGATAGAGCCTACTCTTTATTGTAGGCACTGTTGAGGAGCACCAGATCAATCCATCTAACAGGCCCAGAAGCTGGAAGATTATTAATAAGTCTTAGGTTTATTCATTCAAAGCTACACAAATCTGAAGATCCCACTGATATATCAGAACCCTACCCCTTTAGTTTAACCCTTCAGGCCCACTGTAATTAAATAATAAAATAGTTTCTCTGCAAGAAACTCCTCTTGCTTCTGCTTTCCGTTGTTTGTAAACTATGTTTTTAAAAGTGCTATATAAATAAAGTTATTATTAATTTTATTTAATGTTACACACACTTGTATTGCTCTGCGCACAAAATGCGCTTTTCAAAATCAAGCTTGAAAAGATTACATATTAATATCATTTTCTACTTTCATTAAGCTAATTTTTTAACTGCAAGTCTTTATCATAATTATCAAATATTCATTATTTTTCAGAATTTTACCCCTTTAAATGCCAGGTTTTTGTCATGATGCCACTGTTTTTAGATAAAAAAAAAAAAACTGCAAAAAATAAATTATATATTTAATGTACTACATGCTAAGTGAATTATTGTTTTTTAAATTAATGCAGAAAAAGATGTGTCAATGATTAGCAGCAACATTGTTTTTTATACAAAAATATTTCACACCACACTTTTCAAAATCAGGCTACAAAAAATATTAAGCATTAATATGACTTTCAATTAATTAATATGACAGTTTATGTTTTTTTAACCGACATCAGTCCTAATCATAAATATCAAATGTTCATTAATTTTCATAATTTTAAACCTTTAAATGCCAGGAAAAAAATACAAAACATTAAATTAATTTTAAGGTTTTTGTTATGATGCAACTATGTTTTTAGATGAAAATAGTAAAAATTACAAATTCCAAGACAAAAGCCCAGAATGACACCCAGAAATAATGTAATGAATGTTTTTATGCTTTGATGGCTATGGGATCAAAAATGTCAGTTTGAATGGGTTTCAGTGGAGCGTTTTTTGCACTTAACAGTATGAATGAAACAAAAATTTCCACAGTGTTTTTTAGACTTATTGTAGGAGCTAAGCTGGAAATTCCAAGATTAAACAAAAATACACAATATTGACAAAATGTATGCCATATGCATGAACACAACCAAAATGATCAAAAAACAAAGAATAAAAAAAGCGCATAAAATGAGCTGAACAGTCCAATGAGGGTTAAAGTAGTCACCATCTAAGCTGCTCTCCCAGAATTATACTCAGAGATTCCAAATGTTTTCCTTGTAAAACAAAGACCACTTTGACTCATATGAAGTGAGTCACTACAACTCAGTCATTATAAGTCATTAGTAGAGGACAGAAGTTGACATCTGGGAACATATATTTGCAGTATAATGCACCAGTTCTGCATTCAGAACACACATCTAATTTCCAATTTTCCTGGTGTGGTCTCTCCTAGGTTTCTATATACAGTAACATATACCACTGTGGATCAGTGTGTGAGTTACTACTTGTGTGTAAAGGCCTCTAACATGATGACATAGTGTAGATGCATTATTGCAACAAAAAAAGCCAACAAGAAAAAATGTGTGTGTTAATAAGGACAAAAAGCTCTGTGTGTGTGTGTGTGTGTGTGTGTGTGTGTGTGTGTGTGTGTGTGTGTGTGTGTGTGTGTGTGCGTGCATGTGTGTGCGTGTGTTACCATGCGTCCTGGCAGGCCAGGCTCCCCCCGTGGCCCGACTACACAGTTGCAGTCTTCTTCCTCCTCCGCTGTCGGTGTTCGATTCAGAGGACACTAAGAAAACACAAATACACAAATGTCTGCTGTACAAAACACACTCAGAGCTTCCGTATGAATAAAAAAAGAGAGATTTCTTAGCAGGAGTGGAACCTTTCCAGAGATTTCCTTTATGCGGAATCTAATCAGGTGTAATGTATGTAATGTAATGTATAATTTCCTTTGCACCCCATCAGTGGCTAAATACTAAATACAGAGTCTAAAGTGTGTAAGAAACAGGATAGAAACTGCCCTTACCCTTTCATCATCCTGTGTAGCATAAGAGAGGGAGGACAAGAGAAAAAAATAATG
This sequence comes from Plectropomus leopardus, assembly GCF_026936395.1. Taxonomy (NCBI): domain Eukaryota; kingdom Metazoa; phylum Chordata; class Actinopteri; order Perciformes; family Serranidae; genus Plectropomus; species Plectropomus leopardus. The sequence continues at coordinate 4,181,304 of NC_142196.1, forward strand.
GTTTTATATATATATATATACAGATACAGAAGTACAAAATGTGACCTTTGCAGTGTAGATTACAGTATAGGCGACAGTGATCTTACCACGGAGTAAATCTCACAGGCAGTTTCTCTCTCACTCTGATGAGGATCGCAGTACAGACGCAGCTTCTGAATCTCCAACTGAAAAAAATAAAGGATGAAAAAAGTTCACGTGGTTAGGAAAATTTTGCTTCTGTCCGTCCTTTTGTCCCATTTTCACGAGCCAAATATCTCAAAAATACCTTGAAGAAATGTCTTCAAATTTGGCAACAAAGGTCTGCTTGGACTCAAAGAGGAACTCTTAGATTAGATTGTGGTGGTCAAAGGTCACTGTGAGCTCCTCCGTCTCACTCTTGTGAGTGCACGAAGGCCTCAAGGGGACTAACTCAAAATTGGCACAAATGTCCACTTGGACTCAGCGATGTACTTTTAAAAATGTGTTGGTCAAAGGTCACTGTGACTGTGAATGTTTTGGAACAAATGTTCCCACAAATATCTAATAGAATATGATAATATATAACATTTTATTTCCATAAAGTCAAAGGCAAGCTTCACTTTGACATCGTAGTGTCTCCTGGCTATTACGGTCAGATTCTGAGTTGGTGACACTAATCTTGGGTTTCCACCTAGAAGTGTGTGAAGCATCCATGTTTTATAATTTGTAGCTTCTTTGCAGCAACATCCATATTCAAAACACTGTCTGCTGTCATGGCTGCATGAGCCTGAACCGACATGGATGTAAACTGCAGCTTGATTGTTCAGAGAGAGATTTTTTTTAACCCTTTGAAACCTAGAACGCCATTACTTTTCTTGTAGAAGAGGTGAAGAAGGTTACTTGTCTCTGTTTTATGGAGTCTTTTTGGTGTAAAATAGGTGCTGTGGATGATGCTGAATTGAAAAAGGCTTATGTTGACCTTTATATGAGAAAGACGGTGCGTCCTCACATATTGATTCCCATTCACTGTCTTCATAAGGACATTGCAGTTTAGGGATTTTATTCTCTGTGAGGGACAAAATGCCTCTGGGATGCTTAATATCTCCTAGGATTTTGTCAGTTGGGAGTAGTTTTAAAGAGAGTAGTGTCTCTGACATGTGTTTATAATTTGTGTAACCTGTAAATATTTGAAGAAATTAGAAGTTGTGAGGCAAAAGGCTCTACATTACTGATCAAAGGACATTAATATGTTATTCTCTTTACGATCTCGTCTCATAAATTTCTGAACTCTCCGGTTTTGTCGCTTTAGGTAAAGCTGGGTTGGTGTGGAAGTTACTGCTAAGTGCAGTAAAACTACTAAGATTTGTCTAATTGGCAAACCAGATTCTGTATGTGCGTTTAATAAAAATGATGATCATTTCCAGTCTTCAGAGTGGTATGACTGGATTAAAGATGTGCTGCATTGCTCTATTTGTTTTAAAACAGCGGTGTCAGCTAGTTCTGTCTGCCAGAGCCACATTGCCCCGGACTCATCAGGCCAATAGTTCTGCTGGAAATCTGACAGAAGGTTGCAGTTTCTTAAAGATTCTTCAAGTTGAGCATCTTTTTTTTTGTAATCAGTTTTCTGTGCAGTGTACTTTTGGGGGCATTTTAGTCCCCTGATTTTGCTGCAGAGTGAACACCGAAAGGATTAAAAAAAAAAAAAAATTATAAAGATATTACCGTATTAGGATCTGGTTTATGATGTTCTGGACAGACGCTGGAATAATTCTCTTTTTTTTGACTGTTTATTACTTAATTTTCATTTTTAAAACTGTGCTTTATGCTTTAATTCAAGTCTTTCTATTCTTAATAGTAAGTTGTTTTTTTTTAAGTGTTACAACAAAAGCCTGCTTGAACTTCAAATCTGTTTCTCAAATCAACATCATTTGCTTCATGAGTCAGACATGAAAATCACCTGCACTCTGTGTCAGAATATTAAAGAATTTCTCCTCTTGGTGTTGTTACGCACCGGCACGGTGATGTGTGTTCCTCGCCTCTTAGCAACCTGTGTCTCCCCGTTGATGTAAATGGGCTCCACAGCTTCTAGCGCTACTTCGTGGATCACTTGATCGTCAAGGAAACTTGTGACCTGGCTTGGTCTCACCAGGAGTTTGAGCTGGTGCCACTTTCCATCATACAGAGTCTGAAAGAAATCACAAAAATGCATTTCATAAATCCCTTTGTTTTTCAAGGTTATCTCAACATACATTTAAACGCTTGTTCATTTCTGAGACTGAAACGTATCTTTGTTCAAGCTTTACGTCAGGAGCAAAGTTGGACGTGAAAACATTCATTAACTTGTCAAATCTTCTTTCACCCAGCTTTTCATTTCTCTTGGCAACCTTCTGTGTGCATGTGTTTCATCTAATCTAATTTTGTCTGCAAGGCCAAAAATGTGTGTTCCCAAAATGCTCCACAAATAGTCATGACCAACAAGGTATTAAGACCAATAACTCCTTCCTTTTTCCATCACAATCTTTTTTTTTTTTTTCTCAGAAGCTCCAACTGTCCGGAGGGGAACAGAGAAACAGAGCAGCTATTGTTTAATTGGGACCCAGCCACAGCCGTCATTTCCAAACGACAAATCGCAGCCTTCTACCTTGTGCCACATCAAACCACATCAAATCAAACACGTGCAAACACAAATTGAACATAATTACAACCCAGTTTCAACGTGCTACGCTAAACTCTAGGTGTGTTAGGATAGAGGGTGGTGGGTGCCTTCTGGAAAAACACAACCTGGCGTATCCGACGGGATGTATTATTACCTCGTGCTGCCATGGAAACAGACACATGTGCTCCAAGAACTACACATCCACCGACTAGTTTCCACTGGGGAAATCCAGTGGTTTAGAGTAGGAAACGTTTTCTTTGAGCCTCCTCCTGGCGTCTATCACATTACATCGTCACCGCTTCAGTTTGTGATTGAACTGAACAGGGGATGATTTTGAAATAAGTGCTAGTTTGGCGCTCTGCAAGTCATCCCAGTCAGGTTCATTCACAGGAAGCAGCATGAAGGGAAGCCCGAGATTGGAAGAGGCAGTGCAGACTCTAATAACACAATATGTTCTTTCAGTGGCAGGAAAATAACAGCAGTGCAGGACAGAACACTCTTTATATCAACCAATATAAACTGATGTGACAGTAATGTTTTCTCATTTTCGTTTACGTGAAGAATCAGCTATCTGACTGTTGTGAAGGTGTTATTAGTAGTGCAGGTTTAAGCATCAAGAGTTGGGGCAGAACGATTCTCACTGCATTGAGCTATATCTCAGTTTTTTAAGTTATTGACAAGCAAAGATGATACCATGATAGGATACCAAGCTTTACAAGATAAAATTTATCTTAGATCTAGAGTGCTCTTTTTGCAGTGTCAAATAAAACTAGAAAATGTGCATAGGTGAATATATTTTTAGTAATGTTTTAGTCCAGATTTTCAGTAATTTATGTCTGCAGTAAAAGTAATAAATAACTAAAGCAACCATGCAACTGAATAATACAGGGTTCCTACAGCTTAAGGTTAACATTTAAATTGGATCAAATGCTTCTTAAAATTTTAATGTTCAGAATGAAATTGCTAAATTATGTTAAAAATTAAATGTTAATGATTATTTTGAGATTTAACAGTAACTTCCGAAAATACATTTAAAAAATCAGGAAATAAAATCCTACAACCCATGTCCAATACATCTTTAAGACTTTTGAGGGACAGATTTAAGACATTTTATCACCAATTATGTCTTACTTTTAGATTAATAAATTCAGTGCTTTAAGACTTTTTAAGGATATGCAGAAACACTGAAATAACTTGCCTTCCTAATCTTTCCTTTTGAGACAAAACTGAGTCAATTCCAATCATCAGTACTCAGTACAGAATGTTTCAGGGTTTTGTCATGCGATTGAATGGAAATCTGACACCAGAAATCATCACAGTATGAACAATTCTTCTGGATGCCCCCATGTGAATGAGCCGGTCACATAAGTGGCCATGTGTGCCTCTACTGACAGACAGTCACAAATAAATGGTAAAGATTGCATCAGAAAATAAAGACAAACTTAGGAAAAAGTACATTCGAAAGCAAAACTGTTGAAAGTAAATACAATTGACTTGCAATTAACATTGTTAGTGTAAAAAGAAGCAAGATAAAATAACATCCACAATTATAAGTGAATTAAATTTTGATATTTTTTCATTGTTTTACAGTTGAATTGTTAATATATATGTGTGTGTGTGTGTGTGTGTGTGTGTGTGTGTGTGTGTATGTATGTATGTATATATATATATATATATATATATATATATATATATATATATATATATATATACTGTATACTGTATATATTTTCATGTTACCAGTTTTCATTACATCTTATTTATTTACTCAGTTTTGAACATCCAGCTGTGTAAGACTTGCAAACTTTCCTTTTTATTTACTTTGATTTGAATACTACAGTATTGTTAATTGTAAGGATGTCCTGATTAGTTTTAAAGAAAACAGGTTTTCTTAAACTACATTGGATTCCCCGGCAGACAGAGAGATCTCCGGCCTTTTATTACGCTTTGTAATATTGGGAAAAGCGCATTTCTCAGTGTTTGCAAATCAAATCCTCGCCAAAAGCCGTATTGACCTGCTATTGACATGAAACGCTATCCTGTTACCAACCTCAAAGCCGGATTTAAAGACCACTCTCTGCTCCTTTTCTCTTATACTGGTGGTGGTGAAGGTGACTGATTTTTCCTTCCCACTTAGTGTCACTGCAGCCTGGATCTCCTTATCCTTAGACAGGACCCTCCAAAGGTCAAAGGTCAACTGGCTTGAAGGCCCCTTTAGGCGGAGGGTGGCTACCAACACATAGGATGGAGGGAGGCCCTCTGGGAAAATCTCCCTAGTACAAAGATAAAGTGAAATGACTAAATATAAACAATGATATAGATATAGATAAAAGCAAAATTCATAAAAGCACATTTTACCTGGTATTCTCAGTGATGTCAGTGGACGCAGTCACAGCATAAGCCGTCTCAGAAATCAGAGAGCCGGGAACCTTCTTGGTCTTCTTCTGAATGTTCATGCCCACCATCAGCTCAAAGCCTTTCTCATCACGAGATGCCACCGGAATCCGTGTCGGACACACAGACTCTAGAAAGAAAAGTGTAATTTATTTAGACAGCTGAAGTAACATTTAAATGGATATGCATAAAACCTCTTTTCATGTTTAGGTCAGCTGTGTTATTTGGTGTTCTGATTTTTATTTTTGTCGACAACACAATTGGATGTATTTTTTGCGGCTGAATTTAGAATGAGGGCGTTTAACTCACTGGATCTCACACAAAACAATATGTTTCCAAGAAAAACACAAGTGCAGGCTCAGTTCAACAGCGAGCTTTGGTGCAAAATAAACATGGCAAAACAGAACGGACAAAACAAAGATGCAGCTATTTTTAATTTTATTAAGCCTCGGGGACAGTTTGATGCATTTTACCCACTTTTCGTCCTTCATTTTTTGATCATTTTGGCTGTGTTCATGCATATAATATACATTTTGGCAAGATTTTTCATCTTGGAATTTCCAGCTCAGCTCCTACAATGAGTTTAAAATACACTGTGGAAAGAAAACTGTTGGAAAAAAATGCCCCATTGAAACCCATTCAAACTGACATTTTTGATCCCACAGCCATCAAAGCATAAAAACATGCATTATATTATTTCTGGGTGTCATTCTGGAATTTTGTAAGTTTTATGATTTTCCACCTGATTACATCAGTTTTAACAATATTGGCATATGGAGAAAATAAATGCCATTTCCACTAGGTGCACTGTCACAATCAATGTTGCTGCAAATCATTGACATATCAGGCTTTGATAACCTAAAAATAAAAATCTAAAATGTGCAATTGAAATCCATTCAACCTGCAATTTTGGATCCCACAGCCATCAATGCATGTAATATTTATTGTATTATTTCTGGGTGACTTTTGCCTTCAAATGTGCCATTTTTAATATTTTCCCATAGATTACATACATATATATTTGGCTTGTGGAGAAAACACACGGTAATCAGTGTAATCAGTGTTGCTGCTAATCATTGACATATCCCATGCTGGAAAAAATAAATATATATATATATCATCTCAAAACATTGTGGCATCATGACACTGAAAATTAAAGAGTATTTTATAATTATAATTAGGATTGATGTTGGTTAAAAAACGAATTCAGTGAAAGTAGAAAATAATATGAATGTATTATTCTTTTTAAGTTTGATTTTGGAAACCACATTTTGTGTGCAGATTGATACGAGTGTGTAATATATAAGCGAACCCTAAGGCTTGAATTGACGAACGCACAAAAAAAACCTGCAAATTTTTAGATCGAGTAACTCCTCCCACATAACAACTCCACACCACAGCCAGAAGAACACAAAAAGTGTCCAATGAACATGGCAAAAATAGATCCTGACCTTCACAGAGCTTCTGCTCCATAGAGTCTCGAATGCGGTCAATGGTGGTGTAATCCTCAGCATACAGGACGTAGGTGGACGATGGTCGATTGGCAATTGAAACCAGCTCCGAGGTGGTGATCTCAGTGCCAACACCAACGGCGAATACCGTAATGTCCTGAGTTCGTGCCTCCATACTGGCATCCACCTAAAGAAACATAAGGCGGGTTTCCATCAGAGATTGGCGCAAAACTATATACTATAAATATTTTCGAAATGTCCGTAAAACACAATTGCGAGGTGACTGCGTTTCTATTGAGTGATATTCTGCAACTTCACCTCTAGTGATAACATTCTAAGAAGCATGGTGATGGATGTTCAAAACATCACCAGATTTATTTCTATTGCAGCCACCACACTAGCCGTCATTATTTCCATTCGAAGTCCACATAGGCGTGTTATGGAGCGGTAATGGAAAGGCAAGCTCCTTATATGTGGGAGCAGCCACGTATGAGGGATTTCTGGGAGGTGATTTCACAATCATGAATTTCACAATCCAATTGTGGATTAAAAACTTCTGGATGATCCACTCAACTTCTGAGGAATTATGTGATGCAATAACAGCTCTTGTTGCGCCTGCTGCATCATGAGGAAACCAGTTCCTCCCAACACTCTTTGTTGTTGACCTATAAAAGCCAAAAATGTGTTTCCATTGCAGTTCTGCAAAATATGACTTTTTCCATTCACCTGAAACAGGAGTTGTTTTTTTTTTTTTTTTTTAAATAACATGTTTCCATTAGGCACAGTTTATATTCTCAATTTCAATTTGCGCAATTTAAAGGGTTAATGGAAACCTGCCAAGAGGTTTCCCACTTTGACCCTTGACAGAGGGCTTATGCCTGACAAAAATACAATAAACAGTATTACAGACAGATTTTACATTATGCCATAGTGTGGATACCCCATGCTGTTCTGTGATAAGTGTGAAGTAGGGCTGCCAAAATAAACTTCCATTGGTTTCACTCAAGCATTTAAACACTGCAGACTGACATTTACCACATCATCCTGAGATTTGCCATCAGTAACCACCACAGCGATGCGGTTCTTGACCTGGCTGGCTCTTTGGGAGGAGGGGAAGACGTGGTCCACGGCAAACTTGATGGCCCTGCCAGTCTGCAAGACAGTCAGAAAACAGTGATGAACTGGTAAAGTGAATGAAAAAAAGGCCATGTTTCTAGGAGGGATAGTGTGTGTAAACTGGTATGTTCACCAGCTTCCAGCCATTAACAGCTGTATCACATCAGACTGTAAATTAAATTATATTATCACGTAAACAAACTTTTTTTTTTAAATCTCTAGGGAAATAGTAAAAAGTAGAATGTAAAGTTGAAAGGAATAAATATGTAGGCCTATTTCTACTTTTTAAAGAGCATGTGATGTAAAGCAAAGCAGTCAAAGACAACTGTATGCGTCTTTGCTGTTTTGCTGTGTGGTCATGCTTCTGCAGATGCACCTGTAGTGACTTAATGTTGGCACTCTTGAGCTTGCACCTGCCTAAGTGTAGCCTGCCTCTCCATAACAGCCTCATTTTATTAGTTTCTTGTTTTTCTATGTACTGGGAGTAGCAGAGAGAGTTTATAGTGTATTTTATAGTATGTTAAAAGTCTGTTTCTTTCTTCCAACACCCGGCTGTGTTTTTGTACAGTGTTTACTTCCAGCAGGAATTTGATTCAGAATTACTTTGGCAATATTGTTGCTCTAGCAGATACTAATTAGCTAAATCTAGTAGAAGTTGCGAAAGGGGTTTTTGATTGGCTGAAAGCTGAGAGGGCTTTGCCAGAATCACTGTCAGGAAATATGTGGCATGTTATTAAATTAGGTTTTATTGGGAAAAGTGACATTGTAAAATGAAAAGACATCTGATAGATGGTAGATATGTACTTGAACATGATGGTCAAACCTATCCAATTTTCCTGCCGTGCCTACTTTAATCTTTAGGGTCTGTCTGGCGCATTTTACGCACTTTTTATTCTTAGTTTTTTGATAATTTTGGCCGTCTTCATGCATATGGCATAACATTTGGCAGCTCAGCTCTAAAATACACTGTTTAAACTAAATTGTTACATTTAGACTGTTAAGAGCAAAAAATGCTCAATTGAAACCCATTCAAACTCCAATTTTTGATCCCACAACCATCAAAGCATAAAAACATGCATTGTATTATTTCTGGATGTCAGTCTGGGCTTTTGCCTTGGAATTTGTTATTTTTACTATTTTCTACCTGATGATGTCATTTTTTTACCACATTTAGCATATGGAGAAAATACATGCCATTTCCACTAGGTACACTGTCACAATCAATGTTGCTGCAAATCATTGACATATCCCAGACTCTGATCATCCCAAAAAAAAAAAAAAAAACTTTACATGATAGAATTATAGAACGTTAGAATTATAAAAGAGAAAACATGCAGTCCTGCCTGAGTGTTTCCTCCCATGTATGTGATGCTCTTTATGGCCTGGATGAGCTCTTTCGCACCCTGATGTTTTCCCAGAGGGATCTCCAGACGAGGTGTGTCGCTGTACTGGATCACAGCCACCTACAGCACACACAAACACAACACATGTGGATGTGGTGCAGATTTACTGAAGCTCTGTGGAACAGGCCAGAATGCTGGAATAATGTGGTTTTTGTCAAAGCTGGCGATGAAAAAAGATTGATTTGACGGAAGGTTTAGGTAACGAAATTGGTCAGGAACAGTTCAATGATAAGTGTGAGTAAAATTTACAATGTCAATATCTTGATTTATGCTCATCACAAACAGTAGCAGCTTTCACACAGAGATCGCGCTATAGGGCAGCAGGAAAGTTCCCCCTTTATACCGCCTGTGCACTTTTACACAGAAACAATGCACGGCATCATTTTGCTCCTGTTTGATTATACACTGCATGATTCATGAGGAAACATGATGGGCGTGACATTTAATGCATGAGCATCTGCCTCTAGGGTGACAAAAAATAAATGCGTCGGCAGCACTTTCTCAACAATTCAACTAAAACACAAGAAACTTGGGCTCCAATAACAATAACAAAGTCAGCATGTCAATCACAATCATTTACCATTATATGGCAGCTAATTTCGTCCTCTGCTCGGAGGGTAGGAAGCTCCTGAATGTCATTATTTTCCCAGTTTGCAGACATTTACGGCCGCTATTCTTCTTTTTCAAATCAGCCACTATGCTAACTGCTGTTTTTTAAATCTCCTGTGGTGGGTCACACACATAAACACATTGTCTAAATGTCACATCCGTGCCACCCATGGTCACGTCTTTCCAGCTTTACATTTTACGTTCCCGGCTCAGATGAAAGACCACTCTGTCTCTCCTTTTCTGCGATCAGATGGTTTATACAGAACGGCGGGACGGTGTAACAGCGTGATATTCCCACCTTGAACAGGCAGTGTAAGTGCAGCTAATATGATGTGGTTCATATCACCTGTGTGTAGTGGGAACTGATGTCAAACTGGCTGGTGATGTTGATAAGCCACTGCTTAGCCGTGTCGAAGTCAGAGAATCCGACACTCCATGAGCCGTCAACAATGTAGACCAGGTCATTTACAGCTGTGCTGCAGCCTACACACACATAGATACACATGCAAGCGCACAGGCATGCACACACACACACACACACACACACACACACACACACAGTCATCAGAGACAAATATCAAAAATGCAAACTGAAAATCCTCATTTAAGACTCGAGAGGTCAGTATCTAAGGCTTCTATAATTTAAATCATGTCATTATATCGTCCCAAATCATCTAAGACTGTAACGAAACTCCAGCTGGTATGTTTGTGTTGCTTCTTGCTTTTGATTCGAGAGATGCACTTTGTTTGGCTCTCTATGACAAATTCATCCCTACCTGCTCGGACGTCGTCGTCCTCTGCAGCTTCCAGAGCAGTCAGTAGCATTACTGCACTCCATACTGACCACAGTAACATGGCTCCGCAGCAGAGTGGTCCACCTCGATCCAGTCCAACCTGGCTAAATTAAAAATAACAGGGATTTCAACGGTGACAACAATTGATTTCTGAGACCTCCTGAACTTTACTTTAACCTCTGTCAGGTTTCCAACTGACCTTCACTTTAGTTGATGCAATATATCTGTAAGGAATGACCAGAATAGAAATTTGGTGTGTCTGTGGTAAGCCCATGACCTTTGTCAAGCACCATTATTATCAAAATAACCATTACAACAAAACTACAGTTTTGAACCCTTTTTACTCTGGACCCCTTATGTGGTTCTTGGAGGAGCTCTGCAGTGGGCAGATCCTCTCAGGTAGTCCCCAGAACTGTTTGGTCTGAAAATGCCAGCAGTAATATAACAAAAGTGGTATGTTAATGAGTCAGTTTGCTCAAAGAGGGCCTTTAAAGTCACATATTGGCGTATCACTGTTTCATTGACTTTTTTTGTTTGCTCCAAAATATGTTGTGTGCTGCATTCATAACCAAGCCTTGCACTGCTAGCAATAATGTCAGTGTGAAGATGGCAGATGGAAGATAGTCACTGTAGCTCCCTGGGTACTCTTCACATATTTTTCTTGTGTGTGTGCGTATGTGAATGTGTGTGCGTTTGCCAAACCATATCGTGTCTTTGCACACTTACTCACTTCACAATACATACAGTAGCCTTCTAATACAATTGTGCACGTTTCTAAGAATTAGAAGAACTATTTCCCACAGCCCATAACAGTGCGATGAATAGACTGTTGTATTGTTGAGTTGGCAGATACAGTACATGATATGTGCCTGCCTTGTGAAATCACCACATCTCTCTTTTCCTCTCCACTGCCTGTCCCCACTGTTCCTCTCTCCGCCTCCTCTTTCCTGTAAAATGCTTTTTGTGAGTTTTCATGTTGTGCCATGCGACGTACGGTCTCGTAGTGTGTTTTCTGCAGAGCTCTCCCTGTGTTCATCTCGCAGCGCAAACATGGTTCCGCCGACCACAAGGCTGGGCCGGAGAAAATAACAACGTGAGCAGTATCCTGGGATGGGAAAACAGAAATATAAACATGGCAGAGAAGGCTGCAGTGTGCTGGCACAGGCTTTAAAGGCAGGGGAGGATCAGTCATCTGAAGGCAGAACAACTACCACAAGCTTTCTTCTAGTCTCCTCCCAGCTCCCGTAACTCTCTGTGTTTTTTTTCATCCCTCTCTTGTTTGACCTGCTATTATAGAATACGCCAAGCTCTTGCACCTGTGACTAGAAGGTAGTTTTTATCCTGAAACGACTGGTTAAAAGTATTTTTAAAAAAAAAGATATGCAAAGACTGCAGTTTTAAAACAAAATACTGTCAAAACTTTATATACCCAGCACAGTTTCAGTGCATTAAGCAATATGATCTACCTGATATACCTAATATTGTTTTTGCATTGCAGAATAATTCATCTGCATCACTAAGTTACTGAATAAAGACATCACAGTGTTTAAATGCCCAGCATGCACATGTGCACCTCATATGAACTGCATGTGGTCAACAATGGTAACAAGTGGGCCACAGGCTAGACATGGGCGAACTGGAGGGGGCCCCATAAGGGCTAAATGTTGGCTGCATGCACTTCACAAGACCCATATGTTTTCAACAGCACAGGTTGGCCTCTAATGAGTTTCAGGTGGGGACAGTAATTTTTATGCCTCCATGCCGATGATAACTGTGGCCTGAGGCATTATGTTTTTGCGTTGCCCATCTGTCAAGTAAATTGAATAATTTGATTATTAAAAATCATCAAGGCAAAATTCTTGGCCTGGTCTAAACATTAGCGAGGTTTTTGCAGGATGGAAAAGTACTCTAGGTAGAAGCAAACTTGCCAACCTTCCAGATTTTCCTGGTGTCCTCCTGGCATCACATTTCTCCCATATTTCTCTCAATTTAGAGCCCCTAAACTATGCATGTTATCTCCACAGGGGGTCGGAAGTTATGTCTTCCCCATTATTACGAAAGAGGGAAATTTGAAAGAACATCCAACAGCAGCTGGTTACAGAGTAAATACTGAAAATTCGCAAAATAGTTATTGTTTTGTTTTTATGAAATGTGCCTGAATACAGACTGTGCACCAGGTGTGTGCGCATTTGGATACTAGGATGCGGCTTGGGCCGCCCAAGTGATTAATTTTGCTATTTTCAACAACTGACAAAAAAATAGGCCTAATAAAAACAAATAACATAACTGGTTGATCATACAACTGATCGAAAAATCGACAGACAGACTGACAGAGGCAGACCTCTCATCCAGCTTCTCACAGCTGCTCTCCTTGTTAACAGGGGCGGATTTAGTGATTTGGGGGCCTGGTACCCCAGCCTAACTGCCCGGCTTTGATTTCACCCATTCTCTAACTTGGAATGATGGTGGGCTCCTGGCAGCTATAGAATAAGTTATGCTGGTCTCTCCCCCTTCATTGTAACTAATATAGACTAGTGCAGGTGATGTAGAATCAGAGGGAATTTGACTGGTTGGAAAAGGCATAGAACCAGCTGTGATTCTAGTTTGTTTGTTTCTTTCTTTCTTTCTATCTTTTTTTTGAAAGGTAGCCTCTGGTTTGATGCAGGCCAATAGCGATATAAGATAAGATATAGCTTAAGTAACTGCAATAGAACTCAAACAATCCGTATTATTGTTGACACTCTATGTGTCCAGAATAACAGGCATTCCAGCTACCCCTCAAATTGAAAAACTGAAACTGTATTCTCACGATAGAATGAGGTCATGTTTGCCAATAATATGGTGTCTACAAACCCATTTGTCAGTGTCTGCTGCTGTTTTCTTACGTATGGCTAAAATATGTGTTAATTTGTATATCCTCTGTTGTTGTCCTTTATTGTTCTTCCTCCTTTTTTTGTCCTTCTGTCTCTTTCTCTCTCTCTCCTCCTCCTTCTTGTCAAAGACCCTGGAACAGCCTGTGTGTGAATGAAATATGCTTGTTTAACATCTCAATGACCCTTTTATTAGTTTTGTTGCAGCTGTTCGAGTGAGAGACCTCACATCCTCAACATTCTTACTGGTTCATGTACAAGTGGTTAAATACTGCTAGTAACTCCAGCATAGCTCTTCTAAAAACTGAGCAGATGCTTAAGGCAAGACTACGAGAAACCAACCGCACTGGTGTGCTGTTTTTTTAAGGGGATGGTTTACTGGTTTACATGGTTTACTCCTAAATGGAACAAAGCCAGTAGCAGTCAAGGTAGTAGTTAAAACTTGTCTGCTGTGAAAAAGATGTACTTAAATCTCATACACTATAAAATCTGACAAGTTGATTTTACTGTAAAAAATCTATGAAACCAATTGCCATGAAAAATGTAAGTAAATGTAACTGTTAATCTTAATTAATGTTTACGGTATAAGTAATTAAGTTAAAATATAGTTCTGTTTACTTAATTCTGTAAAGATGTTGAATCTATCTCTTATTTTTAGCGACTTCAGTAAACCGAGTTTACTGTGTTTTGTATTTGTATTCTGTCTGTTGCAATCATATTTGTATTTCATAACTCATGTTAAGAAAACAGAACTCACAGATCTCCTAACTACATCACTGGCAAAATCCTCTGTCATGATCAAGTTAAGTCAGACAAACTCGACTTACTGAAGTTGTTAACACTTAGAAAGAATAAGGCCATTTCACTTGTCATTTTCAATTAGCAGCAACTTAAAATTACAGCTAAATTTCAAATAGACATAAAGTAAAAATAAAATAAGATTTACAGTTTTATTTATTGTCCTTATCCAAGGCTTCAAGATTGTTTTACTTAAGATCAACCTTAGATTTTTACAGTGTACAGGCACCACATACCATTGCAATGTGCCCCTTTAGTTTGAATCCAGATCCAGCCCTCACACACACAATATCACACACGCACAGACGTGCGCGCGCGCGCGCGCGCACACACACACACACACACACACACACACACACACACACAGACACACACACACACACACACACATTTTTGGAAACAACTCTGCCATTCATTTTAGCTTTTGAATATGTGAATATGAACATAAGAAAATGGTTTATCTTCATCAGCTTGGGTCCTGCTGTTGTTCTGCTCATCATAGAGTAAAAGAGGCTGTTCTCCCAAGATGAACAACAGAACCAGCCACTGTCCAAATGCCTAAATAGGACCTATATTTAATGAATCTCTAGTTTGAGCAGCAGATGATCAGGAGAAGGTTGGGTGGATGGATGTGTGTGACTTTGATATGGGAGGCCAATGTTCATTTTAAACTCAGCATTGGTTTCTTTTAACCCTGGCCACAATCTTGTCCTAACTCTAACCAAGTTGTTCTTGTGTTTAACCAAACCTTGACCACAGTGATGGCAGATAAGGAAACTTCCATGAAGTAACTGATTTGTAACAGCTTTGGAAGGCACTGACAAATGTACGGACGACAGGGATGCCACATCAGGAAACTATAGGGCTTGTTTTTAGGCAAAGGCATATTATGTACATTTGTGTGTGGATATATTTTAAAAAGGAGCATGTACAGGTCAAAGACAGCTCTTTAGTTTCTAGCAGTTGGTTTCAAAGAGGAGAGAGAATGTAATGGAAACAGACTTAGCAACAAAAAAAAAATCATGTTTTACATTTAGTATGTGACTTAACATCCACAGAAGCTTAAGCTCAAGTGAAGAGATGAAAATCTTTTCTGAGCAATGAGACTGTAACCTCACTCAAATGAACGCAGAGTACAGACAGAAGGCTCCCTGCATATATGTATGTATCTTATGTTGAGCATAAAAAAACCCTTATTCTGCAGTGGTTTAATGACACCTGCCTGGAGAATCAGCTCTACCAACTGTGAATAGGTGTCTAATGCAGGAACTCGGAGTAAAACTTTAACATTACAAAATATTTACAGGAACGGCCTGGTAGTCTGTCCTCGGGCCATGTGAATAAATATAAAAGTTTCTAACCATCGACCAGTTATTGATTTTGGCAGCCATGTTAATGCATTTATGGCGCCAAATCTGCAACTCATGTTATAACATTATCTCAGAGTTGTCAAGTTGTTTTTTCCGACGTGAAAGGTCATTGATGTGAATTTTCCCAGTGGGAAAGTCGTCATTCTGAGTATTCAGACATGCACCTCCAACTCCTTATACTTAGTCACCAGAGGAAAGTGTCAGCGCTGTATGTTTTGGCAAGCCACGGATATGTTACATTTGGTCATTTCATACATATCATAAGAACACTTCTGAAGTTATATAGTTATAGTAGACTACATGTGTACAGTAAGTGCTGATTCTGACAGAGAAGGAGGGGATGGTGGACCTAGTGACTCTTTGTCGACATGGCTGCCAAGCCGTAGACCACTGTTTGAGACCAGTTCACAACAAAACCAGTTGTTAATTTGCAACCTGTTACTGCATTTTGGGTGATTTTTTTGCCACCAAAAGCAATTGCTTTTTTTATGGAGAATTCACTGTATTTCCAGCAGGAATTTGTGGCACCAAAACATGATCTTTTTGTGCCTAGACATTACTACATGTTGACCACAGTGTTGTTCAGACAAAAAGTTTAAACGTATCCGTTGCATAACAATGTAGAAATGCAATGTATGTGTGGTTATGTGTGGCTCATTTTTCTTAAACCACATTTAAGAAAAAAGACAATAAATCTACTTTGTACCTTGTACCTTGTTTGCAAAAATGTATAATGCCAAGCTTAATTATGGCATTTGATGCACATATCAGCGAAGTTAATCAAGAAACATGCATTCATTTTCAAATCTTTAGCTGATTTTTTGGAAATTCTGTTGAAATGTGTGTTTTTGAGAAATTTAGATATAAACTTGACTAAATCTATGGTAAGACAATTTTTAAAGCCAGTGTCTCCACTTGTCATGCAGCTACCAATGGAGTCAGCTTCAAAGAGACTACATTAATTTCTTAAATTCCTCAATGCAGCCTGTCTCTATGCCAGTGCAGATATCTTCAGGTATTGGAGGGTGACCAAGAAAACTATATTTCTGCTCCTTTCTTTCTCTAATCAGTGTGCGCTGCCTGCTAGTGTACAGGCGTTTGCTGAGGACAGATCTGTCACAGTAGAACGTGGGGAGATTGAATGACGCCACATGAGGCCACAGTGAATAACACTGAGACAGCATGACACTGGAGAATGTTTCAAATGTTTTACTATTTCTAAAAGTGTCTCTCTCAGGATTCAGAGACACTCCGTTTTTTCCCTCTCTTTGATCCATCTATACATCCTTTCCTCAGTGCCTCGCTCTTTCATCTTAAAGCACACCCATCATTACAGACACACAGGGTGGATAGGTGGGTAGTGAACCTGAATTCCTCCAAACCTCACTCTACATTTGGCAAACCAGAGGTGCAGCATAGCAACCACATCAACCGCCCCCTCTGGCTTCGGCATCACAGAACATTCCTTGTGCACAGATGTTGTTGGGATTGCTCAGCGCCTTTAGTTGACAAAGATGACTGTGGAGTGTGATACTCTTACTGCCATATAACACGCTCCACTACATCTCTGACCAGTGGCTGAGAATAGTGTTAGGTCGTTGCATTAAGCTATGAGATTAAGTTTCTCGAAGCGGTCTAACCAAATACTTGATTTAAGAGAGCAGTGTTTTTGCATGTTGACGCTTGTTTACTGTATTTTACATATGACCTACTTTAATTAACTCCTCTCCACTTTACAAAGCACATTTTGTATCTCTTTATATTTTGATTGTGATTTTACAACTTTCTTCTCTTTGCTTTCCATTTATGACACTATGATAAAATCAGTTTTCAGTGACTTGAAACTTGCATGTGAGCCATTACATGATTTTTCTTTTTTGTGTGGTCATGCAGTTGAGGGTGTAGATTGATTCACAAGGCCTTCAGTTTATGATAATGTAGTGCCAATATAACTGACAAATATACTGTAAATGTAGATGTGAGGTTCCCTGTGATGATTTTATGCCCTCATTCTTCAGGAAGGAAACTTGACTAATGATGTACTTGATTTGCAGTCAGCTGGACCACCACTCAGTGTTACTGTGGTATGCGGTCACATAGTGTTCTCTATGCAGATCTTTGTGGACAAATCCAGTTATTATTTATGTGTTATCCAGCAGCATTTTTTAAAGGTATTTTGTGATCTCACAGATGTTTGCCTGGAAAAAACAAAATGTTTGATAAAGCCAACATTTAAACCCAGTGTGTCTGCAGACTTGGCAGGCCTGCTATAGCTAGTGCAGCAGAGAAAAAGAGCAGAGTGGGTTGGAAAACATTTTAAAGGTATGAGGAGACAGCAGATATGTATGGAGTCACCAAAAGAGCATTACTCTACTGGATAACAGGCAAAAAATACCTTTTAGATTTTTCCCCTAGGGTTTGTGTCAGGAACTGTATGACTGAATCACAGTAAATTGTAAGGAGTGGTAAGGTCACAGCTAGGGCAAGCAATAACATGGATACGGGCTTTTAAACTTAAAGGAACAGTTCACCCCAAAAACAAAATGCATGTTTTCCCTCTTACCTGTAGTGCTATTCATCAATCTAGATAGTTTTGGTATGAGTTGATAACAGCTGTAGAGATGTCTGCTTTCTCTCCAATGCAATTAAACTAGAGCACTCAGCTTGTGGCACTCAAAGCACCAAACAAATACTTTTGAAAAACTCAACAGCAATGTCTCTTTCCAGAAATCATGATCCAGTCACTCAAGATAATCCACTAACCTTGTGAGCATGAAGGATCTATTTACTTTCTACCAAACAGCATCCCCCAACCAAATCACTGCACATAAAAAGTGTGCGTCTGCTAACATTACAGCCTTAGACAAGGACATCATTAATGTTTAAATCTTTTGCTGTCACAAGAAGGAGCCCTTTGTCCATGAGTGGATGCGCACTTCCTTCTGCGCAATGATACGGTTGAAAAGAAAATAGTTCCTCCAAGAATCTGCTCACAAATAGATCTATAGATTATCTTGAGTCATTGAGCTAGGGTTTCTGGAAAAAGACATTGCTGTTGAATTTTAATTATTTTTTTCTTTTTGTGCTTCAAGCCCTACAAGCCACGTGCCATTACTTCCAATATATTTATGATATGGCAGATATCTCTACACCCGATGTCCCCTACACTTGGCAACTCTCACTAAAACAATCTTGACTTATAAATAGCACTACAGGTAAGAGGAAAATATGTTTTGGATTTGGGGGTGAACTGTCCCTTTAAGTAGGCGGTTACAGCAGAAACATAATTTTTGCTTACATTAAAGCGTAATGATAAATGCTAAAATGTAACTGTAGCTCAAGGACAGAAAAGTCTAAGTTAAAGAACTTTGTAATATTTATGTTAACACATGTTAGCCTATGTTAAGCTAGTTTTATTTTGTAATAGTTTGATTGTGTTAATTCTTTCTACATCAATATTTTTGCTTCAAAGTATGTAATCCACAAATAACTCCACGTCCAAGCTAAAATATCAACAGCGAGCAAAGTATTTTAGCTGTCATGTACTTAAACCTCTCGATGACAGATAATTGGTGGCTACTTCCGAAGACTATACTTTTCTGACATTCAGCAAAGAAATGATCTATACATGCTGAAACTATATGTCCCCAAACCAAAAATAGCTGCCTTAAACCATGACTATCTTTGGCTACCATCCCACACACCTTCACCATCATGTCCAACTCAACAAGTCGCTGAACATGCAGAAATTAAGATGAAAGTTATCTTGAACTACACACATACTTAACAGCAGAACTTTGCCAAATGCCAAGAGACACAGAGAGAGAGAGGGACACTGGTGCCTTGCGCTTAGGCAGACAACCTCGCTGACCCATAATCACAGAGTTTGATGTATGCAGTTATATTTTATATTTAGCTTGTCTTCTCTTTGTCCTGACGGTCACTTGTGGCCAAAGCGAACCCATGCCATGTTAACATCAAGTTTTGGGAGAGGATACAAAAACACAATAATGATACAGGCATGCAAAGATATGTACAGCTGCAGGTTAGGCATGGAATGAAGCAACATGTCAAAGTAACAAACAACCACCAAGAAGAACGGAGATCATTTCTCTGTATGTTTAACATCACTTTGATATTGATTTGGATCAGATCATATTTTGTGACGTATATATAGCGTGCATATGATCTCAGCCTGATCAGATGTATGAAAAAGGCAAGTTGTCACTCTGATTGACCTCCAAAAAACCCCTCTACATACCAGCACACGCAGTGAAGAAGTGACGACAGGGCCTTACCTTTCTCTCTCAGCTGCTAGCAGGCAATGATGAACGCCACTTTGCTGGGAGAAAGTGAAGAGAGAGAAGTTGACTTGGTAGTGACAGTCCTCCCTCTGGTTGGCAGAGGGAGTGGTGGGAGTGTCAGGGCAGCCTCTCTAAATCATGGCAAGCTTCACCACAGAATGTGACACTCAGGAGACCGATGTGGATCTGATGTGGATTTGCACACACACATACACACATGTCTAATGTGTAGACTGACCACAGTGTGAACAAGCATTGGTGTTTGTGTGTGAAATGTCTTACTGTGGTCACATGAAATCACTGCAAACATCTGTCATTTATTAAATATCAACACAGGTTGATGACTAAAATATCAGCAAATCCAGCTTATACAACAAGATGCTCTTGTTTTTTAAAAGAGGATCATGTGTGGAAAGTTGAAACGATGCTCAGTAGTTCTATTATAAACTGGAACAGAGCTGTGGTTTAACAGCCAGCATGTTTTTGCTGCAGCAGTGCAGGAGTTTAATGAAATTACAGGTTAAAGAAACTCTGTGGCAAGAGATGACATAGCAACTGTAGCACATGTTGGACCTCTGTGATACTCTGTAAGAAATTATTGAGCCATTACAAATTAAAAACTCAGTAAAACTGACTGAATACATGTTAATGTTTGCAAACAGTGTTGTATTTATACTTGCTAAGATCTACCATGCCAGGAAAAAAACAGTTACAATGTGATATGTTTCACATTTTAACAAGATAAACAGTTTATTGTTATAACAAGGATTCTTTTTTGTACTGGAAAAGTTTCTTATTATAACATGAAAACATCTTGTTATGAAAAATATCTTGGAAAAACATGAAAAACATTTTGTTGAAACAACACGAGGGACACTGAGGTAAATTTGTAATGATTCATTTTTTTCTCAAAACTTAAAAATTGAAGGCAGGCATATTTTTACAGTGTTGAAACCTTTCAGGTACCAGATACTCATCTCTTTCTGTTTTTTGTTTGGGGTTTTTCTGGCATAGCAGTTCTATGCTTTTGTACATTCATAGAATTTGTATCTACATGATACACTTCTACAATCTTTCAGTTGTAGACACGATTTCTCAGTTGCCTCCATATTATCTTCTGATTAATATTATCTGACTTTTTTGTCATCTCTCAGGAAAGAAGCAGCCATGTCTGAAAGTGGGTTCATAGATGGAGCAAAGTTTCAAAAGTCACATTAATTTAAAGGATAATGTTGGCAGTATTTTTTTTCTGTTTGTCACAATTCCATGTGCAGACCCAAACCAACAGTTAATGTATCTATTAATAAGTACTATGTGTGTATCCAAAGGCTGATATATCTTATTCCTCTGTTCCTAAACCACCATCGTTTTCCAAAAAGTTATTGTGAATGAATTCCAAAAAATCCTGTATGCTGTCGATCACTTCTAGTCACTTTATTAACAATATTTCCAAGTGGCAACCTCCAGGGCTCAAAAAAATGAAGCCCATAGGGAGGTGCCAAAAACTGCAGTTCCTCTAATGGCCACTAGAGGCTGTCTCCAAGTACCAATCAGTCATCATAGGCTTTACAACAGATATAATCATGTTTACAGCCTAGTACAAAAAGACAGATTTGGTCTCTAGAGCTTATTTCTCCATTCATGACCACTGCACAGAGGGGGATTTGTATATAAGTCAACCTTTTATGTTTTATTACGGCTTAAAGTTACACATTATTAAGGTTGGGGTCACCATGAGTGGCAGGCTGTCTGCAAGGCATCCCCACAGTCTGTAAGATCCAAACCTCACACCTCCATGGCACCACCCCTTGTCCATGTGATGCCCTTTTTTCTCAAAAAAAAAATTTTAAAAAATAAATCAAGACAGCAACAGCCAAAATGCCGAACTTGAGGCAAACCAATGGGTGAAGTCACTGTTGCTGCATTCATTAATTTATACAGTCTGTGACTGAATTGTTGTTAGAGCCAGAGTTTCAGGTCCAATACACCTGTTCATAAGACTTTCAAGAGTGCAGCAGCATTGCACTGGGTGAAATGTTTCTTAATTACCATGCACCTTTTGCTCAAACCCACACACACCTTCCTGCTGTCGTAAATGCTCACCAGAAGTCCCTAACAAATGAACTGTTTAACTCTTTGAGTAACATTTAACAAAAAACTGCAGTGACCAGCTGTTTTTGTTACCCATTTTTAAAGATTTACATCTTTAGTAGGAACCGGTGAAAGCGCTGACATATTATTGGTGTTGGTGTGTCGTAAGACTTGTTTACAGTAAGAAAAGAAAGAGCCGCAATTGTCACTTCCCATCCTGCCTGCAGAATATTAATGAATTCATATGATATATATATTTTTTTATATTGAAGCAACTCCAAAAACAACTGAGATTAAAAAAAAATCCTTTTAGGAATGATCAATCAATGCCAAATAATGCATTTGATGTATAGGAAAAAGAAGACATTAGAAATTGATGTCATCTTATTATTAGCTTATTAAAGACCGACAGACGCAGGGAGGTTTGGGTTAGATCACTAGAAAATACTCAGAGTTGTGCTCAGTCTGCGTCTCAGAATGCGTCTCTGTGTGGTCTCTGTCCTCAGTCCTGACCGTGGTGCTGCTGTATTGCATAAAGCTGGCAGAATGCAGGTTGTGGCAGCTCAGTCATATTTAGTTGTTTGCACTGTGCAGATTGGAAAGGTGAAACTGAAACAGATTCCTGTCTTTTATGAATGGAATGCAGCTGGTGTAAGAATGTGGATGATCTCATATCTCTCATCCAAACATTTGCTTTATTTTGTTCCCATGTGCTCTTATTCAATATTTCCTCTTATTTTTTCACATGCCCTTATACAACATTTATTTTTATTTTTTTTTCAAATACTCTTATTCAACATTTCCTTTTATTTTTTTCCGATGCTCTTATTCAACATTTCCTTTGATTTTTTTCACATGCTCTTATTTAACATTTCTTTTTATTTTTTTAGATACTCTTATTTAACTTTTATTTATTTATTTTTTCACATGTTCTTATTTAACATTTTCTTTTATTGCAGTGAAAAGTACAATGTTTTCTCTGAACTGTAAGGAAGTAGAAGAGTAAAGTATCATAAAATGGAAATACTTATGTGAAGTGCAAATACCTCAAATATAAAGTACAGTACTTGTACTCGATTACATCATTACATTCCCCCACTGTCAAGAACTGCTATCCAGTACCCTGTTATGTGTGGCACTGTGGCCATATGTGTGAGGAACGGTGAGCTGCTGTTGCCCCCTGTTGGAGCAGCACAGTGAAGCTGCTCGTGATCAGCGCTGCTGCTCCCTCAGTGCCAAATTAACCCTTTGAACCCTGCGCAAAGTGCCTTTATATCATTCAAAAACATGGGATGGTGGGGGAGACATAATGCCAACTATCTTCATATTTAATGGTATTTTATTCTACTTTGTTTTAATGCTCTCAATTTTTAATCTTGTCATATCTTGCCTGAGCGTTTCTGCGTTCTCTTGAGCCTTAATCCAGCGCCTGAGACCACTCAGCCACACTACCTCATTTTTAAGAATCCCTCCTGTTGTTCTCAGGGGTGTTTAACATATGTTAGAGAAGTTGGTCAACTAGCAATAATTACTGCTCCTTCAACAGCGCTGCCATCTAAACACCTTCAAACAATCAGCCTTAACAGCAACATTTGACACTTGACCTTGAGTAAATCACAAGTGTCTGCAAAGGCTGAGGGATCACTTTGCTCTGTGACAGAGACAATAAAGAGGCAAAGGGGGTTTACATCCACAACTTCTGTGACACTGGACACTGTGGGCTTGTGACTGTCTTTTTAGTGATTCTCCGAATTCCCTCAATACGTTATAACATGCCCACTTCAGCAACAAAGGGACAAGACTTACTTCAGACGCCTGTGACAATAAGTGCTTCATTATTTGATAGCATAGCAGAGCAGAGAAACACCCTCCTACTCCAAAGAATTCACAGTTAGCAGAGGATGGTTTCGATCCATCGACCTCTGGGTTATGGGCCCAGCACGCTTCCGCTGCGCCACTCTGCTCTGCTGAAACATGGGAAAAAAATACCAACAAGTAAAAGACCTGGGAAAAGTGCTTAACATTTTCAGTAATTTTTTAAAACATTATTAGATATTTAACAATGATAATAATAACTTGAAATATAGTTTTTCCTTTGCTTTTTTCTTTTTCCCCCTACACATTTTCTCTAGCTTTTAAAATAATTTAAAAATAATTTTCTAGATCTACTAATTTCTTGAAATTTGTGAAACATTTCTTACCATGTTGCTCATTGTCTTTTTTTCCCATGTTTTTGATAGAAATCACACCGATTCAGAGTTCAGAGGTTTTAATATTTGTTAGAGGTGCCGAAAATCAGGAAAAATTAAGAAAAGAAAAAAACAGAAGGGATGTCTCTCCAGCTTTAAAGGGTTAAGGCTTTGTTGTTGCCAGGGCATTTCTGAGCTCTGGAAATAAACAAATAAAAAAAATTACTGCAAAAAAATATAGCACTTAAATGTCTTGTTGTTGCTGTTGTTTATTTTTTTCATAATGTGCCTTCTTTTTTCTCTAAGCAGAACAGACGAGGCTGAGCAACACACAGGACTATCATCAGCTCCAAGACGAAGGTGAGGAAGACTGCTGGCTAAAAAGACTGTTTTTTTGTTTGTTTGTTTGTTTGTTTTTTTTTCATTTTTTATACTGAAATTCAACTGGAATTAATTCAAGAAAGCTCTGGAATCTTTTTTTAAATTTGATTCAATTCAAACATGTAAAAAGAAATAGAAAAATAATTATACAAACAAGCAGACTTGCTTAAAAGACGTAATATCTACAGACAATGAAAAACAAGACATAAAGCAAAAGAAGTGGACGCATGATGAGTTGGTTTCCATGTTCAAAAAGGAGAAGTAAAAACTTATTAAATCCCACCCCTTCGCCATAAGTCATTGAATTTTAATTTACCACCCCCTCATTAATTTTAACCTAAAAGCATTAGTTCTGGAATTCACTCCTTTAGGGAGTTCTGTTACGCTGTTTAAAAAGCTTCCTGGTTGCCTTTTCTTATCATGTATTTTGGCAAGCTGCAGAAAATATAATGAGAAAAAAAGGAGGTAGTTGTTTGACTATTTAGATCCAGACTCTGCAAACACTCCTGTTGCCAGTTTCACTCACATCTCCACAGAGGAAGCAGCGCTGCACTGAGCAGCCACATCTCCCTGCTGTCCTTGTCTTTGTAATGATCACTTTTTTCCATAAGAGGGCAGTGGCTCAATGAAAGTCAGTGAAATGAGAATTTAAAAAAAGTAGTTTCATTATTTACCAGCACCCTATCAAACCTGAAGCAAATTGATTTCTCTCAAAGACACGTGAAAAGGCAGTAATCACAAAAAATGGCCCAGAAATTTGGTAAAAAAGTTCCAGGAAAATTATCTGAAAATAAGTAATAAAAAACAAAAGTAAGAAACAGGAAAGTGACCTTTAGAACATGCTAAAGATACAAAGAATAAAAACAGATTTATATTTATATGTTTTCTTCTGTAACATGATTTTAAATATATAATTGTAAGAATAAATATAGTTTTCTGAACATTTTTCTTAGTTTTTGATAATATCTAATAGTACCCCAACTACATTTTAGATCATTATTTTCTCACCTTTAACTATTTTTTAACAAGAAAATTACCTGAAAGTTAGTAAAACAAATGTAAAAATAAAACCAAAAAAATCACCTAGAAAATGATCAAAGCTGAAAAAGAAAAACCTGTGTCATCATTTTAAATATATTATTCTGACAATTATATGAACATAGTTGGACATTTTTCCTGATATATATATTTTTAATTTACCTATTTCAAAATAAATCTGTTTTTTTATGTCAAGTTGCTCACTGCCTTTTCCTCTGTGTTGTCAAAAGAAAGCAAACCAATTTGCTCAGGTAGCATGTTAAAGGCTTCTAAATGCAGCACAAAAAACTGATGTTGGTCCAGGTTTCAAAGGTTTAAATATACAAGAGCCACGCCAACTACTACTGCCATAATTATCATAACTCCACTGTTATACACATGATTGTTATTGCCACATACATAAATAACAATATTTGCATGTTATATGTATGCTGTCATATATTACATTTATTCATCTTTAAATCTGTTTATATTGTTAAATGTTATGTTATTATTATTGTTGCTGTGCATCTCTCTATCTCTTTTTTTGGTTTTGTTTTTCTTGTTATGTTATACATTGCCGCTGCAATGAAAAGTAAATTTGAAAATTAGCCAATAGACAGAATGTGATTTAGCTGCCATTTTGATTTTTTAAAATTATATATATATATCATTTTCTATTATTATATATTAT
The DNA here is from genome assembly GCF_026936395.1 of Plectropomus leopardus. NCBI lineage: Eukaryota > Metazoa > Chordata > Actinopteri > Perciformes > Serranidae > Plectropomus > Plectropomus leopardus. The sequence goes on from NC_142196.1 coordinate 4,207,399, forward strand.
CTTAATAATTCTGAGTTTCTTTGGGTGTTTTTGTCATTATTTATTTAACTATTTATAGATTTTTCATCTTTGGGTACTTATACTTTTCATACTTTAATTTTCTTGAGCTGCAATGAAAAATCTATGTATGTTTGTGTGTATGTATTATTTATTTATTCAAATAGCAGTGTATTAGTCCTGTAGGCTAAATTTCAGTAAGTCCACCACCAGTCGCGCGGTGGCGATAATGAGCTAGCCGTGCATGGCTACTCTACCGGAAATGAAGAGTAGAAGAAGAATTGAACGTAGGGGAAAAGCTCCAGTACACTCGTCACGTCAGATGGTTAGCTAATAGTAAAAACACTGTAATACGCCTCGCTGTTGGCCTCTCGTTTCAGCACTACTAAGCGGTGTAAGTTGACAGTAATGTATATTGGTCCGTTATTTCCACTTTGAAGCTTCTCTCGCAGCGCTGATAATGCTGAAAATGAAGCTACCGATGAAAACGGGCGAGGAGGGAGGCGACGAAACGGCCGAGGACGATTCATTGGATCAGCCGGAGCACCAGCATATCCCCAGGGCGGCACCTCCTTCGGTCTCCGACGGGTTGGATGAGTCGCCCAGACGCAGCGTGCATCCATCCCAGCTGGACAAGGAGACTGTGTTTGAGTGGTTTGGCCTACATCTAAACCCTGCTAAGCGGATCGAGTTCATGTGCGGACTGCTACACATGTGCCAAGCACTGGAGCTTCGCTTTTTGGGATCTTACTTAGAGGATCTTACCAGGAAAGACTACCATGTTTTAAGAGACTTTGAGTTTCGGGCTAATAGTCCGAGCGATTTGGGAGTTTTAACGGACGTGATTGACCCAGTTGTTCGGTCCAAACTGCTAGTCTGCCTGTCCCTCCTCGGGTCTGACAGCAGAGAATGTGCTGGAATACTCTTTCGGATACTGAGCCATGTAGATCCGGCCATGTTCTACAAAAATTATGACTACTCCCTTCATCCATTCAGGGACCCTCACCATCACCCGTTCCACCCGCCGTGTCAGGACGGGAGTGTGTACGGGCGCTCAGAGCAGAACTGCGGCTTCTCCGCTAACGACACAGCGGCAGGACCCCTGGAGCAATTGGCACTGCTTTTTACTATGGCCTCTCTCCACCCGGCTCTCCATTTCCACCAGCGGGAGATGGTCCGAGGACAGCTTGACAAAATCGAGATTGCCATAGAGGAGGAGAGACGTCAAAGACAGCTAAGGATAAACGCCCAGATAACGGTAATGAGTGATAAACCAGCACTAGTAACGTTACCCTAAAATGCTAAGCTAGCTTACAACTTGCTCAACTTCTATCCTTCGTTCGGGAGTTGAAGTCTGTAGCATAACCGGCTAAAGTTATACGTTAATTAAATATTTTATATGTGTAACAAATTAACATTACATATTGGCCAAGTATGCTTAGTCCTTAAGCAGGAAACTTCATTTTCCTATTATGACCTGTCGTCCATAGCAGGACAGCTAACGCTAACAGAGGCAGCTAGCAGCTGTAAGCTAACAGGTTAACATGCTAGTGGCTAAAGTTCGGCAGGTGGTTTCAACCAGTTACAAGTGCCATGTTGAAATGTTTGGGATATTTTTATGACACTGTAGCTTTGGTCTCATGGTGCACTGTATTATCTGGTTGTGTCGAGCATCTATATTGGCTGCTGTTATCTTTCTAAATGCTCTGCTCAGTGAAAGTCATTAATAAGCTTAGTGGATGCTAAGCGGCGCTCCTATTAAAACTACATCCATGAAATGCCAAGCGCTGCTCACAGTCTGTATGTATGGGCTAATTATCTCACAGCCTGCCAGCTGCTCGGAGCTGCAAATGCTACAGCAGGAGTTTGATAAAGTACAGAATCACTTGTGGCCTTTAGCCATATGGGACATGACACTGTTGTATGCGGGTTTGCACAGGATCGCAAACAGTGCAGCAGATAATTAAATCAGTAATGTTACTTACGTTTTACTGTAAATAATGACTTATAGCTGTTGCCTGCTTTCACACAGCTGTTTCTCATTTCATCGCTTAAAGCAGCGGTGTCCAAACTCTTTAGAATGGGGGCCAGATTAGATGATGTAAAAAAAAACAAAAAACTACAGATATACAGCCCACTTCTCACATCATATGTGTAAAAAATAATTAAAAACTCAATTACTATTGACAAATGCAACTGTTCCATCTGTGAGTGCAAAAGTATACAACTTTTCACCGCCCCTGAAAGTGGCAGCCCTTGCTGTCGAGTTTATGCTTTGTTGCCATGGCCATGTCTGCTATGTTGCAGAGAATATCTGGTGTTAATTAACCTTTTTTTCCCCCTTCTTTACTGTCTGTGAAAACACATTAGTTACGCCTACATAGTTCTTACTTGGTACATGTCTGCATATAATAGTCCTGCCATTGTGAGGGGAAATGAAAATAAATGCAAAGTGGTCATGCATGATAAACAAATACTGTGTTAATCATATAGTATATTTTGGAAGACAAGCCAAGGGTTTTTTAAAAATTGGTCTGAGGGCCACAATTGGCCCCACTCTGGACTTTGGACATGGCTGATTTAAAGGGACAGTTCACCCCAACATCAGAAATACATATTCTTCCTTGTACCTGTAGTGCTTTTAATTAATCTAGATATTTTTTTGTTTGAGTTGCAGAGTGTTGTAGATATCGGCCATAGAGCTGTCTGCCTCCTCCACATTATAATGGATATAGATGGCACTCAGCTTCTGATGCTGAAAGCACCAAGCAGCACTTTTGGAAAATTCAACAGCAAAATCTCTTTACAGAAATTGTGACCAAGTTACTCAAGATAATTCACAGATCTTGTTACGAGCAGTTTCATGTCGAAAACGGTTTTCTTTATACCGTTAACGAAACTCACCCTCCATATCATTACCCAGAAAGAAGCGTGCATCTACTCACGAAGAGGCTTGTGCTCATGACACCATAAGATGTAAACATTAATGGCGTCCTCTTTGGCTGAGCTGTAATTTCAGCCAGGTCAGCGGTGCCAGGTGAGCTAGCAGCAGATGCACATTTAATTCTGCGCAGTTATACCAGGGTATCTGACACACTTATTTATTTGTGGCAGACTACCATCATTAAAACAAAAATAGCCACCACAGATAGTTATTCTGTTTTGTGAGCTGGACCATTCCATAGGAGAGCTATAGAAATATATATACTGTTCAGATATTTTAAAGCAGAGACAGAGCAGCAGAGCATCAGGCTCGGTGAGAGTGAAACTTGAAGGGATATTTCATTTTTTTTAAGTTGGGTTGTATGGGGTAATTATCCATTGCCAGCGTATTACATACAGTAGATGGTGGTCAGCACACCCCCAGTTTGGAGAGGCAGGCTTCAGTCGGACTGTGAAGCTAAGTAATATACTGCTGTGGATGGAGGTCAGCAAAAAATAACTTAAATTCAATTAAATTAAAAAAAATCGATTTCATTTTAAGTGTATGCTATATTGAGAGTACTTTCACTGCTTTACCTTTCTGTCAGATAGCCTGTTTGTCGGGTAAACCATTAATGGCTTTAGTTGTCCTTCTATGCTCTCGTCAAAGCCACCAGACTCCATAAGAAAAACAGTCATTTTAACATTGCTGATAATGAGAGCTGCTGGTCTATTACTACTATGATCATCTAGTTTTTTTGTGTAGTTGTGTGGCTTTGGTGAATCCAAACTACTGATTTAAAACATTAAGCTCACACAATAACAATATCTAACTGAGGGAACTGTAAAACTGCAGCTCCTGTGTTCAACAACTTTAAATTACTGTTTTTCTCAAGTGGAGTCTGGCTTTAAAGAGAGCAATATAACAGCCTCATTTTCCTGTTTGACTTCACTGTCTGACATTAGGGTAAAGCAGTGAAAATACTCTCAAAATAGCACACGCTTGAAATGATAGATTTTTTTGTATGTGGGACTTTTTAAGGTGGCTGAAAAATGTTTTGTTGCTGAGCCCTCCACAGCAGTTGATTGCTAAGCTCGATGTGGCATTACAGCCTGCTTCTCCAAACTGGGGGCGTGCTGACTGACATCTACTATTTTTAATATGTCGTCTATGGATAAGTAATCCATTCGACCCCACTTCAAAAAATCGCAACTACCCCTTTAACGGTTCATTCTGTTTGGTCTAATAGTTTTCAGTCACTCACATTTGAGCACCATAAGCCAAGTGCCATCTAGTACCATTATACTGGAGAGAAGGCAGACATCTCTACAACTAATATCACTCAGCAACTCAACCAAAACAATCTAGATTGGTAGATAAGACTACAGGTATGAGTAAAAATATCAATTTTTCATTTTGGTTTAAACTGTCTCTTTAAACTGTAATTTAGCCATCAGAGCCTTTGACAAGCACAAAAATCAAACATTATGAATGGAGAGTTGTCTGAGAATTGGAGGATGTGTGAGAAGGAAGTTATTTACATACGAGGATTATTCATGCCTTAAATTTTTGGTTTGTAAGCCTCGGTGAAAATCGTACAGTTCAACTAGCTGACTGTGTTTGTGTTGGAAATATCGCGATTTCTCAAAAGGACATGTATTAAGGCTAGCATGTATTGCTGAAAGGGTACGCTGACTAAAATACAAGCCTAGTTACACAATGATGTGATGTTGTTGGTGTTTACCTGTTACCACCCCAAAGAAAATTCTCATTCTCATATAAATCACTTTGGAGAAAGACATTGATTATAGACGAGCATTGGGAAGCAGCATATTTGGAGAGAAAGTAGCAAACAAGCTGGCTTTTTAACAGAGAGGGTTGCCTGGGTAATCTGAAGTAGATATCCTAACCAAACCTTTAACTTAAACTCACTCTCTCCCCCCACCCTCCCATCTGTTAAAAGACAGGGTGAAATCATAACTACAAAGTAACTGTACTTCTTCGTTGAAGTAAGGACGAATAACTGACTGAGCCAATGGTGCCTCTGACCACAGAGAGCCCAGGGTTTCTTCCAGAAAATTCTTTAACAAAGGTGTAATGTTGGTCGACTGTTTCCGCATTTGTGAAATATATGCACACTCATAAATGCCAAATCCATTACCTAATCTGAAGTCATGTTAGGAATGCAAAGCTGCTCTGCCGCAGACTCTCAAGTGTCAGACTCCCAGCAGCACACGAAAAATCTCTCACCCTTCAGGGTCAACCGCTGAAATTGAACCTTGACTTGTGTCTTTCTGCCTGATGGTGGTATAGTGGTTCACATGGCAGATTAAAGTAGGGATGTTTTAATCAATCAGGCAATAATTGGAAAATAATTGCTAGTATTTATTATAAATAACCAGAATCTGTAGTTTCACAGAAAGACTTTTTCATCATTTGTCACCACAGTCAAAGTACCTTCAGCTTAACATCCAGTTGGTCCAACACTGCGGGGCTGTCTCTGTTTTAGATGAATCCATGAGGTTGACATCATAGTGAGTCAGGGCCTGGCCTGGTGAAGATGCCGTGCTCTTAATAAAATCACACATGCCGTTTTTAGAATAGTGTACTGTCTCTGGACTGTAGGACTGTCAAATGTGGGAAAAGACAGAGGGAGAGGGGAACGGAGAATGAGAAGATGGTTAGTGTTTGGTGTGTGTCATTATGTCTGTTTCACCCCTTTTAGTTGTTTCAGTGGATGGTGTAGCTCAGCAGTTTTGCATATTTCTGTGAATGCTGATTCAGCATTTGTATATTTTGGTCCAAATCATTGTTAGTGTATTCCAACATTTTTCTGTATGTGTTTTTTTTTTTTTTGAATTGGCCACTCCTCCTGCATACTTTCAGCGACAGAAACCATTCAAGCATCAAAACATTATGCTCTGTAAAGACGTTTGTGCTTGTATCATTCTTTTCTACAGTTTGTGCATGTTAAAATACAAAGCATTTGCTCTTTCAGTCTTTCCAGCTAATGGATTTGTATTGTACCTTTGACAGTAGCCTCCAGCTTTTCTAGCAATGTATTTCAGCCCTTAGCGCCTTTAGTTAATACAATTCAGCATCCAACTCTGCCAGTTTTACAAGGTTTTCAGTATTGCGGTGCAGTGCATTATGGTTTTAACATCTTTTTATAGGAAATTTTACAATTCGGCATTTTCAGCAGTGCTTTGTTATAGTTTTCATATGTCAGCATTCACACACATTTTCTGCTGGAAGAGCATTCTCCAGCTCTTTTTGTGTTTGCGTTACATAGTAAGTTTGCTGTTTACCGTTTTGGGCTATGCAACATTTAAATGGGTTTGTGTGGATTGTAATTCATCAGAGATTAAAATCTTTACTTGGGTTTATTTAATCTTAATGTCTGTGTGCTGTGCTGTGTTCAAGCATCAGCACTAAATATTAGACCGACCCAATGGAAGCTTTGTTATTAAAACGTCAAATACATGATACATGATATCTTTGTTATGATTCTACAAAACACAAAGGGATGATGCATTTTGGCATTGGGTTTTGTTATTAGATAAATATAAAACCTGTGAAACACAGTCAAGTTATGCTGTAATTAGAGGTTAAAATTGTAACAAACCAGTATGAGCCAGTCACTAACCCAGTGTATTTTTGGTCTCCAGGAGCTGACGGGTCAGAAGGCAGACTACCTGCTCTCCCCAGCACTGGGTTTGGGGGAATGCACCGCCCCTCATCCTCCCTGCCAGAGCCGCCGCTCCAACCGCTGGGCAACACAAAGAGAAGGTGAATGGAAACATTGCACAAATATTGTACATTATTATAACCTTTGAAACCTGAGCAATTTGGTTTGATTTCTTTCAAAAACATGGGGAAAAGGCAGTGAGCTACAAAAAAAAAGAGCAAAAACAGTCTAGAAATAAAAGTACAAGAAAATCGTCTGAAAATTTGTAAAAAAACTAAACAAAAATCCCAACAGAAATTAAAAGTTCAACAAGGAAAATGACCTTGTAAAAGTGCTTAAAAGTTATAATATTTCTGACATAAATTTAAATATATTATTATGATAATTATAAATAAAGTTTTCCCCTACTTTTTTCCCTAAATATTTTCCCTGGCTTTAAAAAAAACCCATTCTAAATCTACCAAGTTCTTGCAATTTGTGGACCATTTCTGACCAAGTTGCTCATGGGCTTTTTTCCACATTTTTGAAAGAAATTGCACCACTGTTCTCAGGGTTCTCAGGGTTAAATACTTGTGAACGGCGTCTGAAAGCAGCACAAGAAAAGTGAAGTCGCTTCAGGTTTCAAAGGGTTGATTAGCTGCAGGTACAACTGGAAACGGTCTTAAATTACACTGTCAAAGCAGTCTTAGAATGAATAGTTGGTATTTCACTTACTTGCATCTATAATGATTTTGGCAGTTGTCACAACAACACATAAAGTACAGCCCCCTCACATTTTGAGTGTTTTTTAATAACTTTTAAGTGGTAAATTATCTGGATACAAAGAAAGCACTGATTGATTTCTAGTGAGTGCTATAATAACTAAGATAAATGTTTAGGCTGTTGTTTTTCTAAAATCGATATTTGCAAAGTCCTAATAGCTTCATCACTCTTTTTCTGCAAAACTTCTTGGAGAGACTGAGTCATAACTGTTTATTACGGCTCTGTTGTTGCAGCAGTGCATATAGAGGGAATTGTGCTCAGGGGCATCTCTCGGACCAGAATAGACAAGGAATACAACTTTGAGGTAGGTAACAACACAACACAACACACGCTGCTCTGCTTCAGGTTAACATGACTGGTGGATCTTTTCTTTTAGCATAATGCAGTTTTTCTGTGTAATCTTAAAGGGGCGGTTTATCCCAAAATCCAAAATAATTATTTCCTCTTACCTGTAGTGCTAATCATCAATCTAGGTGTTTTTGTGTGAGTTGACGAGTGTTGGCGATATCAGCCGACAGCCGTAGATATGTTTGCCTTCTCTACAATATAATTGAACAATATGGCACTGGACTTGTGGTACTCAAAGCACCAAAAAAAAAAAAAAATACATTTGAAAAACTCAACAGCAATTTGTCTTTCCAGAAATCATGATCAGCTTACTCAAAATAATCCATAGACCTTGTGGTAAACAGTTTTATGTTAGAACAATTTCTGTTCCACTAGAGCTGCACCAGTTAGTTAGCTAATTGATTAGTTGATCAAAGAGATATTAAACACCTATAATTTGATAGTTGATTAGCAAATATATCAAGCATTTTCTGGTCTCAGCTTCTTAAATGTGAGAATTTTCCACTTTTCAAATGTGGAGACTTTGGGTTTTGGAGGGTTATTTTGGCAAAAAAGGCAATGTAATGATGTTGCTTTGGAATCTGAGAAATTGTTATTGCATTTTTCACAAGTTTCTTTGACTTTCTATAAACAATTAGTCAAGAAAATAATCAGCAGATTAATTCACAATGAAATTAATTGTTAGTTTCAGCACTACTTTATTCTGAAATACACCTGCCAGACGTATCACTTTTTAGGGGGATTGTAAACATTTTTGATAAGTGTAGTAATGTCTGGTGTTTTTTTGTGGTGCACCTGCTGGACCTCACACAGATCATCACACATACACACTCACCTGCTCTCCACTCTGCTGCTAAACACCTTCCTGCACGTGTGCTTTCAGCTTTGGCAGACGGCCAATTCTCTGCATTTGAAATATGCAGCAAACAGTTTGCTTGATAATGGACTACAATAGTAATATATTGGTGATAAGCCAGAAGCACAGAGTTTGACATCAGTGGCTTTTAAACGTGGCTGTCTGGCACAGACAGCAGATTTGTTTTTCTTTACAACAAACACGTGCTCAAACAGACAGACAGTTCGATACAACTTTATCACAGTCACATCAAAATGCATCATAAACCATCAGTTTCCATCAGCTAACCGCCTTTTTGTGCTAGTTTGAGCATGAAGTGGCTTTCTGAGGTGTCTGCTACTCTTGATATTTGGCATCACTTTGTCCCTGTGGTGCTGTTTATACCAGAGGCAGCCTGGAAGTAAGCTTTGTTATCTCCAGCATGGTGGCATTTTTTGTTAAGGTAGAGCTGGATTTGAACAGGATTGCTGCCCTGTGTGCCATGTCAGAAAAATTTCACTTGACCATGCAGGAAAAATTTATGTTCTACATGTTCCAATTAAGACTCAATAGGGAGACTGTGGGTTAGTTTTATTGGGCAAATCTGGGGTACATTTTCTGTATTTCTGTAGCAATTAGCCATTGAACTAAATTAATGGCAAGCTCCAATTGCATAGTGAGGCAGCTCATCACTGCTAATAACCGTGGCCCTTTAAGAATGAATGATTTCCAAACATGGATTCACAGTAACAAATAGGAGTATTTAGTGCTCATTTACAGAAAGCAAAAAAGCAGTAAGACAGATGGTGAGGAGAGACGGTCCTGTTGGCATGACTGAGCTTCCGACAGTAGAGCCAACAGCACTCACAACAGCGAGCCGTTCTCACTCTCCATCTGTTTATGCTGGAACAAACCTCTGATGCACACACACTGACACGCACACATAGTAACACATCTATTTATACTGCACACATGAGCTGAATATGCCTGTGTCATTTCAGAATGTAGCAGAATCAATGTACTTTATAGATACAGTGCCTTGCAAAAGAATTCACCCCCCTGTTGTTTTTCCGATTTTGTCAATTGCAACTCATAGTTTTAATGATGTTTGTTTTTTTAATTTGATTTTGCGTAATGGGCCTACATAAAATAGCCTACCTGTGTGCAATCTAAGTGCTGCATAATCTTTGTGTATATAAACGTTTTCTGAAAGGCCCACATCAAATCAAGCAGCATCGTTCCAAAAATTTTAGGGATAAAGCTCTGGAGAAGTACAGATCAGAGTTGGCCTGGAAGTTTTCCAAGGGAGGGTGAATACTTTTGCAAGGCACTGTATAAATACTGTTGATTAGAGATTTTAGCAGCCAATTTAGGATACTGGGAGAGAGTAATGGTTATCTGTGGTCCTTTTGTGCCTATTATGCACACAAATGGCTCCATAGTGTTGGTTCTTGCAGCTCTAGTAAGTATAAAAAGTCTCACACTGCTAGGGGATTTGTCTCAAGATGCAGAGTAAGTCATTACGGGGGTTACAGTAGCTTCACTAACGTTAGCCGCCATGTCGACCTTGTTGTTAAAAAGCCTTGATAGTGTTTAGCCGGCAGCGCCATCAAACCTCGCAAAGCTAAGCTGATAAACCATGCAAATATTCCTTGTCGGTTTCCTCTTCCTCCTCCTCTCTTCACCGAAAATAGAAATGAATTGGCTTTATTTTGAAGCTATTGTATCGTTACCGATAGTTGCAAGTGAAAGTCCTCTGTCCGTGACTGTGTGATGAAGTTACAGTTGCTGAAGTTAAGGTCACCACTTTCGCTTTCATTTCAAATGAAAAGCCCTTTAGTTAAAAAAAAAAAAGTAGCACATCTGTTAATCACACACTGTGCTCCAAAATTATTTTCACAGTTTGCATGTATTCATTTTTAGGCACAATTCCATGTGAATTGCTCGCACTTTAAAGTCCTGGCAGGTTGCACCTCATACGGTAGCCTTAGCCACCAATGCATGAGCATATGTGTGAATGTGACTCATAGTGTGAAAGGACTTTGAGTGGTCAAACGACTAGAAAAGCACTATACAACTGCAGGTCTTTATTGCAATATGGATGTTCAAGTCAGGCTTTTTGGGACCAATACTGATCAGCAGCTTAATTTAAGTGGAACAGGCCAATCTGACACAGACTGTTTCCCTAAAGATCCATGCTCCTCTAAGACACTGTAAGAACTACACTTTTGCCACATGTCTGCCTGTGCTACCCATCTTTTCCAAGTTGGGATTGCAAATCAAAGTTTTTGATTTTTTTTTTCAAGAGTCTACATCTCAGCAATGTGGCGTTTTACTGGGAACACTGTTTCACCAGTATCTGCCAACAGAGCTACATGGTACTTAGTCTGTAGTTTTTTTCTAGTATGATGCTGTACCAAATTCCAAATACCAAAATTGCACCAGCTGTGGTTGTATGGTCAGTAAAGTAAATACCTGACCGACATGAACGTGGGCAAACCCAATCCAGTTTCCATAAGATACAGGATGCTAACTAAAGCCCAACTGAGCATAACTGAGCTATAAATACAGCCTGCATCATCTCACTTGTGTTGGCCTTTATAGACTCATCTGGTGTTAAGACTGATGCAGTTGTTGCATACTGAGTCATACAGGTAGTATTTTTGTCATACAAGATAAATAAGATGGTGTGTAATAGTGTGGTTTCTCAGTGGGTGTAACTTATGCCATATCTACATGATTATAGAGGGGGGTTAGAAGGGATGTTTGTGTCGAGGTTACTTTTTTTATTTTCCTATAACAGAGATTAGTTGGCATTTTCAATTTGAAGACATTTTGGTGTTATGTGAATAGTAGGCCTATAAGTTAGTTATCTCACACTTCCATGCTTTCAACATATATCTAAAAAGAGCCCTTAATTCAAAATTGTGTAGCCAATCTTTTGGTATATGTGTGTTTTTCTTTTGACAACAACATTGTACTATGAAGCGCTGGCATAGTTCCATTTCCTCTTTGCTGTTGTCAGATTTCTTCCTGTAGACTGTGTGGTGATGGAGATTATTCTGTGCTGTGTTTCAGGTGAAATGGTCAGACTCTTCTTCTAGTAGTGTGACTAAAACCCATCTGGAACTGGAGAACTTCCTTCTCAAGGTAACCACTTCTGATATTGTTTTTTGTTGTTGTTGTTTTTCAACCATGCATTGCAATGACCAAAATGTTTTGGTTTTTCCAACTCAGTGATTCTCAACCTTTTGTGTAAAGTGACAATTCAACTCATAAAATGCAGTTTCACACCTGCCAATAAACAATTTCAGGTTCTATCTTGTGACTAAAATGTTATATATGCCTCAAAATGACTTGATTTCATTCATCACAGTTTGATGTAACAGATTATAACTCACCCAGCCCTTTTTACTAGTTAAAATACCTTCAAAGAGACACTTCAACCAGTATCAACTTGGCAAAAAGTAATCTCAGCTCCTATCTTGTGACTAAAATGTTACTTATGCCTCAAAATGACTTGATTTCACTGATTAAGGTTTTATGTGGCAGATTACAACTCAACCAGTCGTTGGAATACCTCTAAAGGGAAAATACAGCCCATAAAATGCATGTTTACAACTGCCAAAAAGTGATTTTTCGTTTCTATCTTGTGTGCGTTTTATGTGACAGAATGAACCGCACCCAGTTTTATTTTGTTGCTCTTTACAGCCCACACATCTTAAAGGGACAGACACCCCAAAATAAAAAAAAGGTTTTCATCTCACCTTTAGTGCTATTTATGAATCTAGATAGTTTTGGTGTGAGTTGTCGAGTGTTGGAGATGCCTGCCTTGTCTCAGATATCATGGAACTAGATGGCACTTGGCTTGTGGAGCCTCTGTGTCTTGACAGTCATTTCACACTATAACAGACAAATGCACAGAAACAGGCAATATTTCTCAATAATAATAATTTGTCTCTAAGTCTCTCTGACTGTATTATTTGGTTTTGGTAAGACACTCAAATCGCTAAAGTTTTTCATCAAACACATTTTGGTATACCACAGTTTAAAAGTGCACATGATAAAATTAAATGAAGCTGAATTCCATGTAGCTGATTCAGTTTTGGGGTCTTGGAATTGTTCGAGCTGCTGGTTCACTGCCACACTGTCGTGGTTTAGTGGGACACTTGAATAGAACAGAGCCATTGTTATTGTCACTGGTAACACCTGTGTCTCTCCTATTCAGAATGAAGGCTGTGAAAAAGGCCCATTTGGCTATTTTAGTGTCTTATTAAGAGTAAATAACACAGACAGAAAGACACAGAGGGTGGCAACAGAAAGGATGGGTGTAAGAAATTTCAATTGTTTTTGCAGTAAAGAACAGAGTCACAGAGATTTGGCTTGAATAAATGGTTTCTCAGCTACAACCCTCTGTCTGCGTTGCAGTGATTTATGTACAGTACATTTTCTTCATGCACTATTCTCTAAAATTCTGTCTGTTTTAATAATCTGGCAACACACAAGTCAAGATATTTGTTTTATATGTTTTATGTTTTTTTATTTTATTCATCAACTCTAGCAGTTATAGGTTCAGAGTAGAAGGGATTTTTTAAAATCCATGTCCTAACTCTGATTAAGAAATTATTGGCTGAAGTCTAGCGGCCAGTTTGTTAAAGTAAGATTAGATATGCTGACAGATTATTTGTTTGTTTGTTTGTTTGTTTGTTTGTTTGTTTGTTTGTTTTGGCAAAGCTTTTTTCAAGACCACTGAAGCTGAACTGCATTTGATATTACATTTGACAACATGCATGAGACCTCGGCTTGAGCTTTCTACGGTAGCTATTGCAATAGATGAAGATACATTTACTTGTGCAGACACTGAATTACCTTACCTCTTCTCCCCCTGCAGCTTCCTAAGGATCAGTGTACTGAGTCTTTCGAGAAGAGCATCCTGAGACTTCTGAACCAGGGCGACCGGAACGAGAGCAGGGAGGTGGAGAAGAACCTCAGGTACTTTTAACCTCTGTACAAGAATGATGCCAGTCATTTTCCATGACTGATTAATATCAATCTTTATTATTATGATAAATCTGCCTTTACTCTTTGAAGAGGGCTCTTAAGTAACTATAGCTGGAAACATTTTAAAGGGGTTATTTTTAGGGCTGACAACATTAGTGCTCATACATTTCAAACATAACACATTATTATCTTACTTGGAATAATCGTGGACGGTCCCAGCAGACATTCCTGTCTTTAAAAGTCTGTACTGGGCTGAGTGTTAAAGCTAGACTGGTGACAGTGGTTTCATATGGAACTAGAAGATCTATGGTCCCAACCACGTCCGGCTAGCTTCTCATGAAAGGGGATAAATAACACTCCAAATTTAGGCTAAATTTTGGCAAGGAAAAACGGCATGGCCATTTCACAGGGAACCCTTGAACTATAGCTGTAAGATATGTGAATAAAAATGGGTTTCGTGGGTACCCATGAGTCTCCCCTTCACAGACATACCCACTTTATGCCAGTCCCATGCAGTTTGGGGCAAAAAACATGCAGGTTTTTTTGCATGCAGTGTAAATGTGTTGATTTTGCCTATGGTATTTGAATATTTCTGCATTTTGGGTTCACTAAACAATTTTGAAATTGACCTGAGCTGAGCACACAGGTGCAGTTAATCAGACTGATGTCAGCGGGCAGCCACATCGCCAAACCCAGCAAAGCACTATTTTGTGTGTGTCAATCACCAAAGACCAAAGATCAAACTAAATCCAAGAAGTTAACTTCAACATGGTGGAAGACTCAGGTCTAAGTGTCGTCCTCATGTTGGCATGTTGTGACCAGTCACATGTCTTACTGTCATGGGGAACAATAGTGTCACACATATAGGAACTGCTGTCATTTGATTCCCAATCAAGACTCTCTGGTAAGAATTGCAATACAGAAGTACTGATTTCAAAACATGTTTTGAAATGCAAAGTAATGGAATTGAAACATGTGATATTGTGATTTAAAAAATGAATAAATCTGACAGCCTAATAAACAATAATAGCAATAATAAACAAGGAAAGGAATTGCTCAAACATGCTTTCTGAACTGACTGGCTGAGATGTATTCCTTAATGCATCCATCGATTTCCTAGAGTGAGCCTCAGTGGCCAGTCATCCTGCTCTCTTAAACATGTTCATGGGAACATAGAGTTAAAATAAATCTAATTTAATTCCCATTAGCCAAACATGATGGGTTTGTCTGGACCCTGTGTTGTGTTGTTTGCTGTTCTCTGGCGTTCACATCGTATAAGATCACATGAAAACATTGCAAACTGCAGACTTGACTGAAGAAAAACCGCAGTCCAGACTGTGGTCATTTCATTTAGTTATTCTGAGTTCTCCAAGGATAAGAGGTCAAAGACTGCCTCCCTTTAACTGTTTGTTTTGCAGGGTCATTTCCTACATGTAATAAATAAATAACCACCGCAGTTACAGTATTGTTTGATGTGAATGAACTATTGGCTGTAACATAACAAGACTTACTTTGATTTAAGAAGACAGGCAGGCAGTTAGTGTTATCCATCCAAATATTTAATAATTGGTTGTGAGTTAATGAATAGCAGCAATGCCAAGAAAATATTAGATGAGAATCACAAATGGGTGTTAATCTAGAGGATAGGTTTTCGAAGTCTGACACTGTAGACTGAGTTTGGAATGCAGGATATCCAGTGTGCTAATATTTTCTCATTTTGGCTGATTGCAGAAAATGATATTTGCACATATGTTTTCCACCTAATTAGAGAGATCATCAAGTCTCTCCGCTAGAGAAAGTAGCATATTACCTATTCTTATAATGATGGCACACTGGTGGCAGGTGCAGAGATAAAACAACACTTTTCAAAATGTACACAATATAAGAATATAAATAAGAAAACTACTCTAACTTAGGTTATGTGTGTAAAAAGCCATATATATATATATATTCTTATGTAACATTTTTTTAACAGATCTGTAAAATTCATCCCACTTTACCTGGCTGGGATTGTGCTCTCCCTGAGACAATCCTGACAATATTTACTGTATTTAAGTATCAAAAGTAATTTTATGGTATTAAATTTGAATGCTGTTAATAAAAAAGCAAGCGGTCAGAATTTAACATCACCTTAAAAATGCTCTCACTGGCCTTTCCCTGTTTAGATAAAGGTTAGAACAATGAGCTGTGTGTCACTCTACTGCTGCTGCTCCAACTACTCAAATATGTTGGTGAGCAGGTCAGCTGATCACACTACAATGACCAACTTCCTGTTGTGTTCACAACAGCAGCATGTGCACGTCCCTTTGTTCTCGTGAAGTAGCTTTGCCTCATTACTCTTCCTTTGCGCCCCCCTGGGGAGACCTCTACTCTAGAGTGCAGCTGTGTGTGTGTGTGTGTGTGTGTGCGTGTGTGTGTGTGTGTGTGTGTGAGAGAGAGTGTGAGAGTGTGTGTGTGTGTGTGTGTGTGTGTGTGTGTGTGTGTGTGTGTGTGTGTGTGTGTGTGTGTGTGTGTGTGTGTGTGTGTGTTATTGTTGGATGGGTGACAATGGGTGAGGCTGATTTTCAAAGCCAACTACGCCCTTTTTGTGATACACAACTCACTCACTATTCTCTCTCTCCCTCCCTCCTGCACTCACAGCATGATATCCATCAGTTTTGTTTTGTTAGAAGTGAAACTGTGGAAAGTGAAACTTATCTGTCTGAACTCTAGCTTTTCCTCAGTAGCTCAGCCCACAAACCAGCTGCATTGCATCCTATTTGCTGTGTGGCCTAGTAAGACTCTGACCTTTTTATGGGCCAAGGTTTAACTGGTGCCAGAGTGAAACTTTTTTGTTTGTTTGTTTGAGACTTCAAAGTTTGTTTAAGCATTAAGCACTTATTTGGATGTTAAGGACAAGTTTGTTGTTTTGGTTTGACCATAGTCAGGCAAAACCCAGTTCTGTGTAAAACATGTTTAGGGTCATTGTTAACTGAAAGTTTTTTCTTCTAAGTATGAAACTACATTATGAACATTATGTAGTGATTCTCATTGGATTCATGCTTCCTCATAGATACAAAAACAGATATATGTATTATAAAAATAAAAGAATTTCATTTTTTTCATTTTACTGTCAAAAGTACCCTAATATGTCTCAGATATACAAATTCCAGTCAAACTGTTGCTATGAGGACATTTGTGGAAGTAAAGAGGAATAGGAGCTTGACATAAATATTTGGAGAAATACTAGGAAAAATGTTACTGGCAATGTTTCTGGGTGTGTCTTGAATTTGAGTATGTCCCAGCTTAGTCAGCTGCCGACCACCAAAGTATTGCAGTTATTCTGCTGCATCATGTATTAGTTCTTCTGAGAGAGAAAAATATAACAGCCATGTTTCCCTCTGCTTGTCTTTAGGGAAAGGTTCCTGTCGGCTCCTCCAGTCTTCAGACAGACCAGAAAGGTCTGCAGCTTCTTTAATTGTGACTCCAGTTACTCTACAAAACCTGCTTGCTGTAGATGTGAGTATCAGACTAATACCATAGCTGCACTGAAGATGTAAATAATGCAGACAACAATACACTTCCACTGTGATCACTAGAGCAATTCAGGGATGACATTTTTCTGTAGGCCGACACAAAAGTTAACATCACCCTAGTTCCCTTTTCAAAACGCCTGTGGGATTTTTCCATTGGATTTTGTATCACTATAGAAAATAAGCTCTGTGGTTAACATTGTTTATAATACCTACATGTTTTGTTCAACACAATATTCTTCATAAATTCTCACCACTTTAAGGAATTTAGAAGCCTAATTGTACGCCATGCTCACACGACTTAACGTTGCCACCACAACAAGTTTGTAAATCTTTGTTCAGAACAGCTCGGCTTGATGACGTTCTGTATTCTCCTTTACCCACATATTACTTAACGCCTTTTTTAAGACACATAAAAGCTTCAGAGATTCTCTGCTTCTTGAGCGAGTCCAGTAATCACTGTATTTCTGTTTCTTCAGTTTAATTAATAAATGTATTGATAAATTTGATTAAACAAGCAATAACAGTAGTGTTATGTCACTTACACCCATCAGACAGATGAAACAAAGGCGCTGTTTTCGGAGTTGAACCACAACACCCAAAATGTGTTTATGTAATAATTAAGTAGGTATTTAAGAATTTATCTAGACGGCCAGCATGCAAACATATTATTTATCAGAAACGTAACTAATGAAAAACATGTTTTATCGTATTTTTCATCCACACACTCAAACTGGATCTCATGACAAGCATAACTGCAGATGTTGTCAAAGAATGAAGCACGAAACCAAATCCGGAGACTGCTGGGGAAAGCTGTACTGTCATGAATCTACAGCAGCAAATGTCACTGAGCCATGTCCAAAAAGTGATTACTGTTGATAGAAAAGTTATCTTTTTCTTCATAGGCAACTGCCAGCTGGGTAAGGCCTACCAAGGAGACTGCTCTGATGCCTCCAGTCAGGAGGAAGGTGAGAACAACTTCATTTATTGAATTATTCTGCTCATTTCCCACAGTTGTTTTTTTTCTGACAAGTGTGATCCTCTGTGGAGTGTAGAAGTGGCAGAGAGAGAGCCGCAAAGAGGACAAAAGAAATGCACAAGAGCATGTCTAATGAGTGAATGAGGCCCGATTGTGCGTACAGACAAAGCAGAGGAGCGGCCCACTAACCAGCGCTGCACTCATAACTGCAGCTACATAGTAAACAGGAAAAGCTAACTAGCGTTTATTTTTGGAGGTCGTTTGGAAAGGCTGACTGTTTCAAATCCTCATATTTCACGGCTATATTTGCCCGATCATGTGCTGGACTGAGTTCAGCAGTAACCACAGCCCTGGACTGCCTCCTGACCAGCATCAGAATGTTTAATGCTAGAAGATCTAGTATGTGTCAGAGTAATGTTATACTGTATTAACCCCTAAGGCCTACTGTAATATCACACATACTCGTATTGCACTGCACACAAAATGCACTTTTCAGAATCCAGTTTTAAAACATATTATACATTGATATTATATATTAAAATGTATATTTCCTGAAATACCCTTCTTTTGTTTGATATATTCATCCAACTCTTAAAAAAATACACACACACACATATATTATTATTATTATTATTATTATTATTATTATTATTATTCATCTATTTCAAATGCAAAAATACAAATGTTCTACATCTTTTTCTTTTCATTTCCACATAAAACATTTTTTAAAAAGTTTCACTTGGTAAAAATACCTTACTCATGATGACCATATGACTTATTTTATTAAGTGAAACCAAATAAGGGAAATTAAAAACAACCTCCCACTGAACCTAATACTGTCTTTGTATTTTTTATGCGCACCGACCTGTTGGTGAAATGTAGATGAACCTAACTCATTCTGATATCCATGTTCCAACATTAACATTACTCCCTTTGCATGGAACTTAGTGTATGCTACTTGCCATTATACTTTTATACTAAAGACTTTAATTTGGATTTCCTTAAATATCTGTTTATATATTCTATATCCTCCAGTTTGTCATTGTTCATCAAAAAGTGATTGCTTGCTAGTTATTTTCCTTCCTCACAGTGAGAAATCATTTGAGTATTAACAGTCGGTGTAATGATGTTTTGTTATTTTTTTCTCAGATTTGGAGTCATATGCTCAGGGACACAAGAAAAAGCACGGGACCAAGAGTCCATGTCAAGGGTAGGTACACCGTCAGTGGTCTGATCTGCGTCTTTGCTACTACGTTCTGATAAAAAAATAATAGCTAATTGTATAGAAACCAGGCGCATATGTTGATTAATATTCCCATAGGACTTGTTGCATAGAGTTGTATAGATTTAGGTATGGACAAATACTGATTACATCAATATTGATACAAATATTGATTACATCAATATTTGAGTGAACAAAATGAGTAATAGCAGTGAAACATGCTGAGACAGCATTTTTAGAGACATTTTTAATGATCTGATACACACAGAAAAAGACAATACTTATATTCCTCTATTTCCCAACAGTCTGCCTAGTGCCAAGGGCTCCCAGGGGGACAGTCGGAGGGGGGGCCACGCTGCAGAGCTCAATGGTCCAGCAGAGAGGAGGAAGAGCTGCACACTGAGGAGCAGCCAGGAGGCTGAACAGGTGAGGCCAGAGGGTTGCTGAGGAGGGCCAGATAGCTTGCTGCTGCTGCTTTAACCCTTTGAAACATGAGCCAGTTGGCTTCATTTTTTTCTAAAGCATGGGAAGAAGGGAATGAGCAACGTAATAAGAAATGGCCTTTTAAAAAAGGAATATAAATAAGAACTAAAAAAAAAAAATAATAAAAAATAACTAAGAAAGTGCTTTAAAAAAAGGAAAAACAGAGAAAATAACTGAAAAAAAACTGCTGTCTTTCTCTAACATAATTTTAAATATTGTATCATAAGATTTATAATTATGTTATTTCGTTCAGTAATTAAATCTGCAGGGTTTTTCTCAACATAATGCTTATTGTATTTTTCCCCATGTATTCAAAAGAAATCAAAACAACTTCCCCAGGTTTCAATGCTTGTGAAAGGCATCTGATTGTGTTAAGTGCAGTGTTAAGTATTCATGTTAATATTGCACAAGGCATACTGACATCAGGGAGGCTTTCTACCTTGACCAGAATGTAGTTCTCTGAAAAAAAAACAAAGGATACTTATTGTGGTCACATTTAAACGCGGTGGTCAGGTTACTCTGTATGTGGCCCATGAACTCATTGAGTTTGTCACCACTGGCCCACATTACACTAATGTGGTGTTGCACATTTTTAACACACGTATAATTTGGAGAAGGGCTGAAAACGTATGAAACATTTTAGTGGCAAATTGTTTTTAAACCGAGGATAAAAAATTCTATAAATGGCTGATAAAAGAATGTGTTGGTCACACTGTTTCCTGCCCAAGTATTCTCTAAGGTCCAGAGTAGGAAAACTGTCAACAAGAGTTCAGAAACGGCCGCATTTCCATATAAACACACCAATATCAAAAGGAACAAGCTCAATATTTAAAATAATTCTTCAGCATATTTAGATGATTATTGAATGTGCTTCTTTTGGGTTGAGGGCAGTGCAGGGCAGTGTCATGATGTTTTGTTTTTCCCACATGTTCCAGCAGCAGAGAGATTCTGCGGCGTCACTAATGATTAACTCGACTGTAAAACTCAGCTGCACAGTTCACAGTTAAGGACAATTCTTTGAACACTAGTTAATCATTATAGGTTGTAGGAACATGAAGCTATTCTCTCTCTCTCTCTCTCTCTCTCTCTCTCTCTCTCTCTCTCTCTCTTTCTCTCTTTGTGTGTGTGTGTGTGTGTGTGTGTGTCAGTCACACACTGCCACGTGAATGGGAGTACTCACCGCTAATCTTACTGATATAGGTCAAGACTGTGAGTGTGAGGCAGCTGACAAAGCACATCCCTGCTTTCTCTCTCTCGCTCTCTGTGTTTTTCCTTGAACAGGCTTTATAGGCATGACATTTGATATGTACACATATACACACAGGTATACACATGCATACATAAATACAAGTTATGTAAGGATTTCACTTGTCTCTTTTATTGTGCCAGGAAGTGACATATTTAGCAGCCACGCTGCACATTCCTTCTTTTTTCCATCCTTTAGGGTAGTTTCCTTTTTCCCCTCAGACTTTAAAAATTCAGAGCAATTTATTTAAATTTTTGGTAAGAATTCTTCCAGACTATTTCTTTAGCTGTGCCATTCTGTTAGAAAATCATTATATCTCTACAGCTCCCTTATCACAGTGACAGAGCAACCTGTCCTCTCTGGGCAGCCAGGTCTGTCTGTGTCTGTGGTCACTCAGACTGCACATGAATGTGAGTGTCTCAGGTTATTCTTAATAACTGTGGTTAGGTAGTCTGCCGCAGTATACAGTCTGCTTATTGCCAAATATGTTTCCATTTTGTGTTGTGAGCATTTAATATCATTCCGTCATTTTTTTTTCCTTTTCTTTAGCTAAAATTTTGGTTTTATCTAGTCTTCTAAATGATACCATTACTATTTGGAGGTTATCTCTCATACTCTCTCTCTTCTCTGTCACAATAGAGTGTTAATACCATACAAATGACTTCATGTGCTGTTCAATGTTGCTTCCCCACATATGCACATTTGCAGATTTGGCTGCTCCATACATGTATTTGTCTACTCATTCCTGTATTTCCATGTATAGTCCATATATAGTTGCTTGGATGGGGTTCAGCAGGACATTCAGTAAGACAGTGACATTCATGCAATATAGTAAACAAGCTAACTGTGCTAACGGTGGATCAGAAATTTGCAGAAACATTTTTTGTCGACACAAGATATCAAACAAAATCCAGAGACTGTTAAGTTGCTGTGAGCTTTTTTAAATCAAAAGGCAGAAGAAAGTGTTATTGCGGTGCTTGAAGGGTGAATTGTCTTTTGCTCTGTGCCTTGTACACAGCAGCCCGTACCAAGGACCGGCGTCAAAGTGAGACACACTCACATTGCAGCAGAATCTGGGGACAGTTTGGTTTTGTAAAGTGTAATGCTGTGTTCAAGGTTCTGTCTAAAATTTGTGGAGACGTTCTGATCTGCTGTCCTCTTCACAGCACCAGGCCACTGAGAAGAGAAGTCACCCAGTCACTAAAACAAAGAGCAGAGTCCTGCCCACTGACAGGTAGGTCAGAGACGTCATCACAAGTTCATCACAGTGATATGGAGACTTTGCAGCCGTCGATGTTTGAAGAAAAGTTGCTGGCAGCTCTCCGTCACTCTCACTACTCATTACATACCACATCTGTATCCTTGTTACTGTGTTTCTCTGTTGACATACTGTGTCCCCACTCTGTCTAGGGACAAGGGAAAGGGCAAAGGAGCTGCCTTTGTAGCCAACGGCAGGTTGGCAGCAGCTCTGTCGCCTCAGAGGAAAGGTGAGTGTTGATGGCTGTTGTAATGTTTGTAATCCTGTTTGACTGGGACTTATAATGGATGTCAGGTCTCATCCAGATAGCTCCATACACGGCAGCTCCGTGTAAATATACACTGTAGGATAAATGGGCATCTGCTTTGACACCAAGTAAATGCACTGTAGCCTGCTGTTTGGTGGCATTTCAGCAGTTAAACACACAGGTGTTGTTGCAGATGGAGGTTCTGGTCCAGATACGTTTGGTGAAACATCATCAGAAAGCTACAGCTCCCCATCCAGCCCTCAACACCGAGGACCAGAGAGCCTGGACAGTGAGGACGACAACAACAAAGGTAAAACACACTCACACACACTCACACACACACACACACACACAAAGTACACTTAAAGGTCCCATATTATGCCAATTTCCAGGTTCATGTTTGTATGTGGAGTTTCTACGAGAACATGTCACACTAACATTACATGCTTTCTAGGGATGTGCATCACTAGTTTCATCACAACACGATATATCAATTCTTTGGACAACCACAGGATATTTGCCAATATTAAAAAGACTGCCATGATACAATGTCAAATCGATTTGGGGGCGTGTGATCAGTATGAAATGGTATTATATGCTCATTTAACACATTCAGTTACAGGAAAAACTGCCACCCCTTTCTTTTGCTTTTTGCCAAAAAAAAGATAAAAACAATAGGGTTCCACCGATATTGTTTGTTTAAGGGCCGATGCGAACCAACCGATATTTATTTTCAATAAAAATGGAAATCTTTCTGTCAAAATTTTTTATATGGAATATAAAAAAAAAATACTTGAACAAAACCTTGTTGAAATGCCTCTAACAAATGTTCACTCAAAACCGAAACTCTCAACATCATATACAAGTTTCCTGCAACTTTTTCAAAAAGTGAACATTTGAAGAAAAAATGGATAATTCTAAACAGCCTCCTTATGTTTTACTAAGTTAAAGTTTCTCCCATGCTGACACTTTGTTTGCATACATCGCAGACAGTTGAGTGTAAAACTCCCATACTGCATTTTTGGATCTTTTCTTTAGTGTATCCATCTGCAATGAGAATTATGAGAGAGAAGGAGAGAGCAATTAAAGTAAGGCTGCGGTTATTTTATTAACTCATGACTAGCTTCAGTTATTACATGAAAATCTTTTTGGAAAGCTCTGTGTGAGTCTCAGTTATTTCCATGTTAGATTTTGTGGACCTGTGGTGTGCTGCATGCTTCTCCTATCGTCCTCTGTTGGAAGCATGTTGGTGTAAGTGGACTCACCTGATCCTGTTTCTCTGTCAGACACCGACAGCCACTCTGATGACTCCAGCAAAGGTCCGGGTCCTGACGTGTTCTTTACCCATCAGACTGATCCAGCTGTGGTGGGGGCCGTCTCCTCTGTCCACCCTCTGTCTTCCAACAGCCACCAGGCCCAGATGGGACCGCTTAGCCCAGGGACCAGCACAGAATTCCCCCCTCTCTCCTTCATGCGCTCTCTGCCCTATGTGCTCCCCAACGGGACCGCAGACCCTCCTCTTCCTCTAGTCCCTCACCCCGGCCAAAGCATCGTCCCCGATGGGAAGCCCTCATCTGGGACCCTGATGATGCAGATGCCCCTAGTTCCTCCAGCTGTCCCAGGACCTGGAATTGTGGGAGAACCAGAGAAGAGGGACATCCCCACCTTTGGGATCCCACCAATCAGCCTCCACCCTTCAGGGAGTCCAGCTGTGCAGACTCTGGTTCAGAGGTTCAAAACACCTCTGTCTCATAGCCCAGCTGGCACTGACGGAGCGTCAGGGGCCAGCTCTGCTCCTGCTGCCCAGCAGGCTCCACACCAGGCTCCTGTCAGAGCCATCGGCCTCATGTCTCCTGGTCCCACGTCCTTCTCCTCTCCTCTGCAGCAGTCTCTGCCCTGCCAAGACCCGGCCAGCGTCAGCTCCGGCCTGGCCCCCTCTCTGCCACACGGGGAGACTTCCCATGCCAAGCACCCCGGCCTGACCTTGCCCTCCGGCCTGCCTTCTCCCTACTCCCTGCCCCCCGTCCCCCCCTCGGTCCTACCTGCTGTAGGAGCTCCTGCAGCCACTGGAATAGCTCCGTCTCCGGGACATGTGCAGGCAGCTGTTCCTCCAGCTGTGCCCACCCACACGCCTGGACCTGCTCCCAGCCCCAGTCCTGCTCTCACTCACAGCACGGCGCACAGCGACTGTACGTCCTACAGCAACAGCAGTGCTTCCTGTGGAAGTGCCCCTGTTGCCCCCGGCAACCCTGTTACTCCTCAGCAAACCCAGACGCAACAGCTGCCCCCCCAGCAGCCAACACCACCACAACCACCACCACCACCCCCGCAGCAGCAGCAGCAGCAGCCGCAGCCGATGGGCTGTGGGACCTGCGGCTGTCACAACAACTGCGGGAGCCGAGGCAGCATCAGCAACAACAACAGTGTCAGCGGGGCCCCCGGCTGCCAGGCACCTTTATTCTTCCCCCACCAGATGGCAGCAGCAGCACGGCAGGTGTTCAGCGTGCCCCCACCTCTCTTCCAGCTCACGAGCCTGTGCAGCAACAGTTACCTCACCCAGGCCCAGCCTCCTCACCAGGCCAATGGCGCCACCACCTTGCCCCCCTTCTTCCCCAGCGCTCCACCTCCTGCACACCCGTCCCCCTACGGCCCCCTGCACACCCACCCTCACAGTCACGCAGACGTGCCATCGCACATGCTGGGCACACAGGCCGCAGCGGTGGCAGCCGCCGCCGCTGCAAACTACAACCTCCAGCAGCAGATGGCGCCGGCGGCATCATTCTGCCAGCGCGTCTACCAGCATGTGTACCCAAATCCTCTGGGGATGCTGCCTGCCGCCGCACTGGGAGGAGGCGGAGTCAATAAGAAGAGCGGCAACGTGTCCTGTTACAACTGTGGTGTGAGTGGCCACTACGCTCAGGACTGCAACCAGCCCTCCATAGACTCCACGCAGCCAGGTAGTGCAGACACACGACACAAACACACACACACACAAACACAGGAAGCCTCACTTTCCCTCCACACAACCACAAATAGTCTGAGGCAGCAGATGCTGCATTTCTACTGCATGGTACGGCACGACTCTGCTTATTTACTTACTTCCTCAAATCAATCTTTTTTTTTTCCATTAGCAAAGGTTTTGGTGAGCAACCACTACTGTTTTTGGTGAAACCCTGGTCAAGGTGCAAAGGTGGAGTTTAAACTCTGCAGACCGCTGATTGGTCAGACAGAACCATCACTCACGCGACGACTCGCACAAACCCGTAAACTATGCCAAACTCTCTGCTGTGCAGTGGATGAAGTGCAGACATCCCTCTGTTTGCCAGTGAAAGGATTCAGGGAAAGTCCCATTCGAAGATGATGTCATGGCGGTTTCACAAGACGGCACTATGGGGATCAGCTCAGAATCTTCACTTGCCCTGGTACCAAAAGTGAGTTAAGCCGAGTCAGGTGGAGCCGAACCATGCAGTGTGAATGCGGCAGGAGAGTCCAACATTGAGCGCAGACTACGAAACATTCAGCCTCATCGCCACAAAGCGACACATGCAGGTCTGAACTGCTGCAGAAATGAAGTAATAGCAAACAAATGACTGCCAGGACGATGCAAAACACTCAGTCGATAGTTTAAGGTGATATAAATGAGTTGAATTAAGATGGTGAAAATGTAACGTGTCCGGTTTAGTCTCACTGAGCTGAAGTAATACTTGCTGTTTCTCAGCCGTAACTGATTGTAAATCATTTGTGTTTGGATGCATCTCTGTTTGTGTGCATGTGTGTGTCTGTGTTTGTACCGCAGGTGGCTTCCGGTTGAAGTACGCAGCCTCCCACATTTCAGAAGCACTTGACAATGCCGACTGAAGACGAAGAAGAGAGGATGAAGAGGAGTTCTTCCGGTCTGGTTTCCACAGTGACGGTCATCTGTTCTTCCAGGCTCTGTGAGTGAGCGGTGCACTGAAGCTTCTGTGTACTTCTGGGAAAAAAAAGTTCTCAAAAGAAAGTGACCTGCCAAGGGCTCAGTGGACAAAGCCTAAGTACTTGTGCCTGAGAAAATCTTGTTCCCATGGAGATGATTCACTGTCTCGTGCACAGCGACGGTCCACGTGACTCCTGCTCCCTTCCCTTTTAGTTTGTCTTTGATATTTTTGCACTGAGGGTTGGAAACAATTAACTTATTACTTAATTATTAGAAAGAGATTTTGAGGATTTTTTTTTTTTGTTTTTACATGACAGAGGAGCTGAGTCTCAGCTGAAAAAAGTTCTTATACACTTATTTCTAAAACGGCGTATTTATGCTTTTTCCTCATTATTACTGTTCACCTAGGATTTTACTGTCGGACAGAATTGTACAGCAGTTTTCAAACATTAAATCAAAAAAGTAATGTTAGTAATGAATTTTATGTTTGTTTTCATTTTCAGTTTTGCTGTAAGGTTTTTGAATGTACACCTTCTCAGTTAAGGAATGTGACCGTATCAAAGTGTATGGATCTCATGCATTTTACCACTTGATTTATGTTGTGGGTGGAAGGTAATTGCTGCTTTGTAATGTTATCTTTTTTTTTTTTTTTTTTTGGTTTGTTTTGTTTTTATTTTAAAAATAGATTTACTCGTTGAAATGCACTATAGTGAAGCAGGAACACAAGTGCACTAAAACAGAGCGCACCAACTTAGCAGACTTAAGGATTTGTTCATTTTCATGATCCAAATTAATACGAATTAACAAACTAATCAGCGGATACAGCATTTTGACTGTTTTAGTGTGCTTCGGTATTTAGGTGTGAAGCTGCTTTATTATGGCAAATGAGATCTCGGAGCTCTAAAACGACAGATAGAAACACAGCAGGAGAGAAAGTCCTGATCTCAGTCGAGTCAGGAGCAACATGTCTCGACTTCCTGTACAGATTGGAATTGTTAGCTGCTGTCTCTGGGGCCTCTCGAGAGGATCAGGACTGACAAGCTGACAATTAAGTACTGAAATTGTTGAAATGTTGCTTCTGTCAGTGTTCAAGGTACAGTTATGAGAAAACTGCGTGGATGAATTTATGAAAAAACAGAAGCAGTCAGAACGGACAGCATACCTCAAGTTATATCGACTGAGTCAAGACGTTTCTGTAGGGAAACAGCTTACACTGCTGTCCTATCCTGTAGGTATATTAAAGGAATACTTCACCTGAAAAATAAAAAAATGTATATCAGTTACTCACCCCAGGTTACCTTGAATTCTGTAAGACAACTTAGATTTTTTTCTTTTTTTCCATTCCTCCACAGTAAACAGAATCCAAAAATAGGCCAAGATTCTGAAGTAATGGGGTCCACGTTTAACAACAGCAAACAAAACATCTGTTTGCAAAGTGTCACAAAACTCACGCAGTGTAATCTCATGCTCAGTGCTTCCCAAACACATGCGTCTTCGCTAAGGAGCTCATACAAAAGGCATATGACGCTACTTAAGTGTTTTATATTGTAATGTTTTAGGAAATGCATGTGTTTGGAAGTCACATTATCCTGCAGGAGATTTGCTGCTGCGGTAAGAATGCTCACATTTTTGAATTTCACTGTGCAGACGTGTGAGATAAACAGTTCTCTTTACACGTCAGTAAGTGATATACAAGTGGTCATTTTGCAGGTGAAGTATTTTGTTAATTAATGTAAAGGTAGTTTTATATTTGTATGTCAGATCACCTCTTTAACGGTTAACTGTTGACAGTTGGTTCCATTCGAAACCATAATCAGAGCAGCAGAGTAAAAGAACTGTCTGTTTCTATACTTTTTCAGTCAATGAATTCATCTGACATGGTTTTTGGTTTTCTTACTAGACTGTTGATAACTGACCTAAGATGTCTGAAAAACGTGATGTCATTTGAACTGAGATCCCTCTACATGGAGAAAAACACTACACATGCAAAACAGCAATTGGCAAAAACATCTATACTGTAATACCTCCACTTGATTTGAAGCAAGTAGCTTATTTATGCTCTTTGGTGGTTTTCAAGAAGTATTTTGGGAAAGTTTGATACAATGCAAGCAGGCAGTGTGTGAGAATATGGAGTCCCACTGTGTACAGTATTAATTAGGTAATAAATGAAACTTATTGAAATTATTAG
Source organism: Plectropomus leopardus (assembly GCF_026936395.1). NCBI lineage: Eukaryota > Metazoa > Chordata > Actinopteri > Perciformes > Serranidae > Plectropomus > Plectropomus leopardus. Next base: position 4,236,001 of record NC_142196.1, read on the forward strand.
AGACTACTGAAGCTCAACTCATTATTATGAAATGTTATTTCATCATTGTCTGTTTTATAGTTTGGTTTTGTAAAATAATAGAATTTTGTGTTATGTCAGAATTGGTTTGACACTGATGCTAAAGGCCCTGACACACCAAGCCAGCGGTCAGTTGGTTAAAGTTGGGCCGTCGGTGAGCGTTCGTTGTCGCTGTTGCTTTGGTGTGTCAGGGGCGGCGACCGTGGAGCCTGCCGGTGAATGATATCACTTTGATTGGCCGTTCGGCTCAGCGCACGAGAAGAGTAACGAAAGTGAGGAATGTAAACAAACAGCTAAAGTCAAGAGAGCGTGAGATCAAAACAAACTTGTTCTTTAAGGTAAGATTGTTTTTCTCTAACCTGAGCTCTGAGGAAGAAACTTTTTCCTGGTGGTTTGAGTTTTTCTTCACTGGTGCACGGTAAATATGCTCGGTTGTTTTAACACCGGTTTGTTTTGGTAATGATCTAACTGGCTAACCAGCATCTAGCTGGTTTCTCTCTTTGAATGATGAATACTGCTGGTGTGGAGGGCTATTAACTCTCACACTGGGGCAGAGTGTACGAGCTGATCGTCCGTCAGTTTGATGTGTTCATGAGCAGCTTGTAGGTCGAGACACGGCGACGTGAGGCGATGCAGCAGGAGACTCATCACTGCTAGTTCTCTGATGACAGTTAAGTGTGTCCGGGCCTGAAACTCGCACTAACTAAAAGAAAACGTCACCCACAAAAATGACCATTTGTAAATTCCTCATCACTCGTAACATTGAATTTGTATTTCTTGCCATAGAGAATGGAGTATCCAAGCAGAGCACAGAGTTGTCATTCTTCAAAACAATAAAAAAAAAAACATGGTTTAATACAATTTAGTGATGTGAAACGTGGTCCCATATGACTTAATTTCATGAAGAATGTGTGTCTTTTTTGGAATCGTAGTTCACCGTGGCAGTAATAAAACTGGAGCACTCTTAAATTTAACTTCATTTATTAAAAATGCATGTGTTGGGAAGTACTGAGCGTACGCCTGGACACTTGGATTATACTGCAGCTGTACTCCTGGTTGTGTGTGAGTTCATAAACGCATTGCAGTTTAACTTAAAGCCCATTTGCTTAAATTTAGAGGAGTTTGTTCTGGGGGATTCTTCATTCACTACGAAGACATGCGAGAAAAGCTATATTTTCACTAATTCAAGGTTATACACAGTGAAAAATTGATACACAAAGAGTCATTTTGTGGGCGAAGTATTTCCTTAAGAGTGAGGGGACGTGGTGAGCTTCGAGAAGAGAGGTTGGGGACAGCTCCATCGCTATGAAAAGGTATTATTTCGAAAAAGTGTCATTTAGAAACATGCTGTTAAAAAAAAAAAAATGTCCACGCTGAAATTAAATTTCATAATAATGAGATAGTTCATATATTTTAAACAGTGTATTTGTTTTCTTTATGATGATTTTTTTTTTTAATTGACACTTTGGGGTTCCATATGAGAAAGTGTGTATAAGGAGTTATCAGTTCTCGTACTACCAATAATTGTGAGGTAACAAGATAACATTAAACATCTCATGTCCTGTTGTTGGTTAAATGTGTGTGTGTGTGTGTGTGTGTGTTTGTGTGTTTGTGTTTGTATAGCTCTGTGGGTGACAATAACAGAAGTTTGTTAAGAATTCCTGGCAGCTCTGAGGATGCGATTTCTTCTCAGTGAGTTTGGGTGAATTATTTTCTCCTTTAATGTGGTGTTACACACTTTCCTCAGCAGCGTTGTATCTTATTGTGTCGTTTCTGGTCGCGGGGGAGTGTGCGTACGGGTGTGTGTTTGTGTGTTACTGCCGTTAAGTAGTTTTCTGAGCTGTGTGGATGCTCTGTTTGTTTTTCTTTTGCTATTACTGCTCAACCTACTGTCAGTGCATTAAATCTATGCATACACACTTGTTTTCCTGAACGCCTGAAGTGACGGGACACGCCGGTGGTGGAGACTAAGAGCTATTTTATGTAAATCTGTAAAGGACGAAAACCCTCAAACACACTGCTGTTAGATCGAACTGTCTCCAGTTTCCCATTGAATTTATTAATGTTTCTTTCTTTCATTCGACACTTGAAGCGGATCAAAATCCCACATAGATCTAGAGATCAGGAGCAGCGAGCAGACACGGAGCAGTCAGATCAAGAGGGAAGTCTGGTGTATATACTGAGGATTTTCCAAACTATCTGAGTGTAGTTGTATTGACCTTGACGGTTTGAAAAATGCTGTACTGTATATTTGCAAGGGGTCACTGCTGCCACCCTCAGTTGTAATGTTTACTGTACTCTTTGATATCTATGTATCGGAAAGGTCAAATATATTTCTAGAACGGAATTTGGATTTTATGCAACTTGTTGATCTGTTTCTTTTCCTGTAATTAAAAGCAATAAATATAAAAATGGAACGTGACAAATTTTTTAAAAACATTTTTTGAAAGATATTTTTGGGGCTTTTTTGGCCTTATTGGATAGGACAGAGAGTAAGTGTGAGAGGGGGCGACATGCAGCAAAGGGCCGAGGCTGGAGCCGAACCTGCAACCGCTGCCACCGACGCCCCAGAAAGTGACTACTTTTTATTTACTGTTGGGGACCCCCTTGTTTTATAAAAACCCGTAACCATGACAATCATACAGTGCTAGAAATAATTACAGACTTTGTAATGCATTATGTATTAGTTTCCTAGTTAGGCAGATGGATTTGACAGGCATTTTTTCAACATTCTTTACTCTGCTATTTTATGTGGTTTTAAACATTTTAATATAGCAGGTCAAAAAAATGACAAAAAACATCAAAAGCGAAAAAAATCTAATTCTTATTAAAAAAATCTGTCAAAAACATAATATAGCATGTCGAAAAACAACCGACAACATCATACTATAGTACAGCGAAAAAAGTCAAAATATGGCATGTCCAAAAAACAGCTGAAAACCACATAAAATAGCCTATGGAGACAGAATGTTGAAAACACACTGGCAATCTGTGAGAAACACTGTTACACTATAGATTTTGTCATGTATTTATGAGAAATAATGATTAAGGCATTGCATGTAAATTTTCTCAAAACCTCTTTATTCAAATGATTGGAGCACTTTAAAGATTAGCTCACAGAAACCTACAGTCGTGACATGGAAAGGAATGCAGCAGAATATCAACGACATTTAAATATAAAATCGTGGATAAATGCATCAAACATTGACTACAGCGACACATTTTGGGTCTTTTAGTACAGAAAGCAACTCCATTAACTGTAACAGACTGCAGATGTCTTTAGTTTATGTTTATTTTTCTGTTATGCTATGTGTTTTTAACTCCTATTGTTCTGCAAGGACTCTATCAGACTCTTGTTGTACTCTGCCACCTGTTGGGAGACGTTCTTGGCGACTGAGGCGTAATCACTCTCCTGAGATTTGGACGCGATGACTGATGCTGCAGTGAAGGTAACACAACTGATTTTTGGAAGTCTTAAGACAAATGGTAAACAGTAAATGGACTGTACTTGTATCGCGCTTTTCTACTCTTTTTGACACTCAAAGCACTCTCACAGGACATGCCGCATTCACCCATTCACACGCACACAGGAACTAAAGCGATAAATGCTGATTTCACAAGGATACATTCTTTCATCACAAAGTTGTTCTGCTCCAAGTGTTGCCATTTCCTTTCAAGGTTTGCCAGCTAAAACACAAAGCACAAACTTTAATCCACCTCATGAATGTTTCTCTCTGTGGCTAGTACAGTGTATTTGTGCTGATATAGTGATGCCTTTCTACACAAAGTATGAAATATTCTAACCTGAGCATGGGTCTCGTTTTCTTGCAGTTTGGTCTTCAGAACTTCATATTCCTGGTTCATTTCCTCCAGCAGCTGTTTGAATGAGTCCCGACGCAGAGTGAGTGACACACGGTCCTCCTGGAGTCTCTGCACCACAACAAGTACACCTGGTTAAGCCAATAATTTAGCTGTTTAGCAAAATGCAGGTTACAGTTTTGTGCTTTATTTGTCAACTGTGTTCAAAGATCCACAGTGAGCTAATGGGCTATCTGCAACTATTAATAGATATGCCAAGAGTAATGCATGTACTGTAGTACACGCAGCAGCTGTATACTTGCACTCTCTCAGCTTGTGGTTTACTTGTCACCTTTTTCTTCTCCTCTGCTGTGTGTCTCAGGGCGTCCAGGTCCCTGTAGGTGACCAGCTCAAACTCCATGGTGCTGATGCGCTCCTTCAGGGTGCTGAGCTCCACTGTGATCTTCCCCTCCAGCTGCTGCACCTTCTCCAGGTCCTGCTGCAGGCGCTGGGACTCTGAAGGGAGGTGAGAGGGGGCACAGGGTGATAATATGAAAGTCAAAATGTGCCATTTGGCATGTTAGCTTTACGAAAGAGGGTGCGTTTCACCGGGGCTTTGTGCGTGTGGGTGCGTGTCACTGACCAGTTGTTAGTCCTCTTGCAGTGCTCTCTGATTGGACCACCTCTGTCTCCTTGCTAACCAGAACCTCCTGCATGTTCCTCAACTCACTGGCAGTCACCGTATCCACCTGACGTAGCCGCAGCATGTTCTACACAAACACACACACACAGACAGACAGTCGTCTCTGCCGATCAGTCCTTCCTGTCCTGGTATTTTTACTCTCCCTCCTTCTTGCCATTTACTCCGCCTTTTCTTGATTAAGCTCCCTTACCAGAATGAAAGTACTATGATTTTTTAAATTACGTACTATGACAGTATGACATTTTCTTAGGAACGATATGATATGTTTTTTGTATGATTACTATAACGTTTACATCTGACATACTTTACGATGGCTCTTTTTCCCATTAAGGAAAACATCCTTTACTTAACAATTTTTGTTATGGTAGATGTTTTTTGTCATGTTTTGACAAAATAGTACACTATGGCTTTTCTTGTCATTTTCAAACGACATATTATACTATGGCATTTTTTTCAATGACATACTAAACTATGGCGTTTTCTGTAATTTTTGGACGACATACTGTACTATTGCTTTTTTGTGATTTTTGGACGATATACTCTGCTTTTTTTAATTATTTTATTATGGCGTTTTTTTTGTGTTGTTTTGGATGGCAAACTATACTATGGCATTTTTTGTCATTTTTGGACAAAGTTTGCTATGGCGTTTTTCAGACGACACTATACTATCGTGTTTTTTGCAATTTTGGACGACATGCCATACGAAGGCATTTTTCGAACAACATACTATACTATGGCATTTTTTGTAATTGTTGGACAACATACAATACTATGGCGTTTTTTTTATGATGTTTGGACGACACTATACTATGGAATATTTTGGAATACATACTATACTATGGCCTTTTTTAAAATTTTTGACAACATGGCTTTTTTTTTTAAATTGACGACATATACTGTGGCGTATTTTGTCATTTTTGTACGACAAACTATACTATGGCATTTTTCAGATGACGTATTATACTTTGACGTTTTTTGAACGACATACTATACTATGCCGTTTTTTGTGATTTTTGGATGACTTAATATGCTATGGCGATTTTTATCTTTTTTTGGACAACATACTGTACTATAGCGGGGTTTTTTGTCTTTTTTTGATAACATGCAATACTATGGCATTTTTTGCGATTTTTGGACGACATATCATACTATGGCATTTTGTGAACGACATGCTATACAAGGGCGTTTTTTGTGATTTTTGCAAGAAATACTATACTATTGCATTTTTTTGTCATTTGTGGACAACATACTTCACTGGCATTTTTTGTCATTTTTGGACAACACACTATACTATGGCATTTTATGTGATTTTTGGACCAGATACTAGACTATGGCGTTTTTTGTCAATTTTCGGACGACATACGTTACTATGGCGTTTTTTTTGGGTTTTGTCATTTTTGGACGGCATACTACATGGTGGCGTTTTTTGTTATTTTTAACATACTATACTAGGACATTTTTTTGTGATTTTTGGATGACATACTTTGCTATAGCGTTCTTTGGATGACCAACTACACAATGGCGTTTTTTTGTGTAGTTGGTCAGCCAGAAGTGTTGAGCGATGCATTTAAGAAATGGCAGAAAACATCAGAGAGCGCCCACCATGCTCGGGAGACAGAGAGGAGCAGTCACATTAATTGAGGAACAAGTTGGTCACACCATCATGAAACTTCACTGAGTTAAACACCAAGAAAACCTCTGTGCAAAGATGTCAAAGTCAGATCGTGGTGAGGTTCTGGCTACAGTGGTGAAGGCTGATAACTTCGTAGTTAAGCGATCTGCTCTGACACACCGACATTCCAGTCCCTGCTTGAAGAAACGGACTGCTCGTTCAAAGATATTCCTCTTTTGGAGCGTTTTGTCGGCTGCTTTGACACCATGAAGGCCTTTCTGGCTGAAAAAGGCCAGGACTGTCCAGATCTCGAGCACGAGAGGTGGGTCATGAAAGTGATGTTTGTCACTGACATTACTGGCCACCTTAAGCTCAATCTCAGACTGCAAGGTGCAGGACAACGTGTTTTGGACATGTATGACACATGGACAGCTTTTGTGGGAACGCTGGCGGTTTTTCCAAGGGACATTGAAGCTCCACTTTCTGCTACTTCACACGATTTCAGGAATTTCAGTGGTATGGAGCCATGTTCTCATTCTTGATCAAACCCAAAAGCTTTAATGGACATGAACTAGATTTATCTCTCGTGGACTGGCTGGACACACGGGACACAGTGATGCAGCTGACTGAGCAGAAAAGCTTTTGACGCTGTGGGTGACAAAGTTTGTCCAGCTGCGGAAACAGCTGGAAACCACGGCCGTGCATGATCGCAGAACTTGCACTTTGACTTGCTGGACATCTCTGCCAGAGAAGTTTAGCTGTGTCAGGAACTTTGGCTCTGCTGACTGTCTTCGGATCAACATACCTCTGTGATCAGATATTCTCTCACAGAGCGTGCTCAGGCCCCCCCGCAGCCCTTTGACAACTGCAGCCTCCGAAGCTTGTGTGCAAATTAAAGTGACTAATTACAACCGCCAATTAACAGAGCTCAGCAAAGGAGAGCAGGACTAGGGATCACATTAATAGGTAGGCAAATGTTTATTTCTAACACACGACCTTGCGTAAGTGCTGTGTGTTATTCTCTTTTTTCATCTCACGGATGTTTTCATAAGAATAGCAGGAGCATTCTTGAATAGTGCTGCTTATATTTCTATTTGTTACCTTTGATTCACATTTTTGGACATTTGCTGGCCCTGCACTTAGTGAATTAAGAATGAATGAAGTATTGTCATTAATAACAGTGTGTTCAAATGGAAACAGCATATAATTTATAACCACAAGGGTCAAAACCATTGCAAATATTTCTGTTTTTTTTCTGATAAACAAGGTTGGTACATGGATGAGTTTAAATCAGATGTTTTCTTATCCATGACTGGCTTCTTATACACATCTCTAATGTATCGCTCACATAAAAAAGTACCATGTTCTGATTCAGGGAGAAAATTGTTTTAAATACCTCTGTGCACATTGACTTTATGCATGAAATTAAATTGAAGTGGCGTTGACTTAAACTGTGATGCGGTGTCATGATTAAACTTAATATTAACCTTAAGGTTGATGTGGGACTCTTATTCACAGGAACATTTTAAAATTGAACTTCATATTAAAAGGTTGCCAACACCTGTTCAATACTATGACATGTCTTGACCTTGTATTTTGTGTTGCTTTCAGCTGTTTTTGAGATGTGTCATATTTTGACATTTTTGCCATACTATAGCCTTGCCTTTACGGTCATTTTTTCAACATGTATTTTCTTGGTGTTTTTGACCGTTTTTGCAACATTCTATGCTATGGCATCTCTTGGCATGCTATTTTATGCTGTTTTAAAGTGTTTTTAGCTGTTTTTGAGACGTGGCATATTTTGACATTTTTGCCATACTATAGCCTTGCCTTTTCGGTCATTTTTTCAACATGCATTTTCTTGGTGTTTTTGCCTGTTTTTGCAACATAAAATGCTATGGCGTGTCTTGGCACGCTATTTCATGCTGTTTTGAAGTGTTTTTAGCTGTTTTTGGGACATGTCATATTTTGACATTTTTGCCATACTATAGCCTTGCCTTTTCGGTCATTTTTTTGACATGCATTTTCTTGGTGTTTTTGCCCGTTTTGCAACATTCTATGCTATGGCATCTCTTGGCATGCTATTTTATGCTATTTTGAGTTGTTTTTAGCTGTTTTTGAGACGTGGCATATTTTGACATTTTTGCCATACTATAGCCTTGCCTTTTCGGTCATTTTTTCAACATGTATTTTCTTGGTGTTTTTGACTGTTTTTGCAACATTCTATGCTATGGCGTCTCTTGGCATGCTATTTTATGCTGTTTTAAAGTGTTTTTAGCTGTTTTTGAGACGTGGCATATTTTGACATTTTTGCCATACTATAGCCTTGCCTTTTCAGACATTTTTTTGACGTGTATTTTTTTGGTGTTTTCGCCTGTTTTTGCAACATACAATGCTATGGCGTGTCTTGGCACGCTATTTCATGCTGTTTTGAGGTGTTTTTAGCTGTTTTTGGGACATGTCATATTTTGACATTTTTGCCATACTATAGCCTTGCCTTTTCGGTCATTTTTTTGACGTGTATTTTTTTGGTGTTTTCGCCTGTTTTTGCAACATTCTATGCTATGGCATCTCTTGGCATGCTATTTTATGCTGTTTTAAAGTGTTTTTAGCTGTTTTTGAGACGTGGCATATTTTGACATTTTTGCCATACTATAGCCTTGCCTTTTCGGTCATTTTTTCAACATGCATTTTCTTGGTGTTTTTGCCTGTTTTTGCAACATTCTATGCTATGGCGTGTCTTGGCACGCTATTTCATGCTGTTTTGAAGTGTTTTTAGCTGTTTTTGGGACATGTCATATTTTGACATTTTGCCATACTATAGCCTTGCCTTTTCGGTCATTTTTTTGACGTGTATTTTTTTGGTGTTTTCGCCTGTTTTTGCAACATTCTATGCTATGGCATCTCTTGGCATGCTATTTTATGCTGTTTTAAAGTGTTTTTAGCTGTTTTTGAGACGTGGCATATTTTGACATTTTTGCCATACTATAGCCTTGCCTTTTCGGTCATTTTTTCAACATGCATTTTCTTGGTGTTTTTGACCGTTTTTGCAACATTCTATGCCATGGCGCCTCTTGGCACGCTATTTTATGCTGTTTTAAAGTGTTTTTAGCTATTTTTGAGATGTGTCATATTTTGACATTTTTGCCATACTATAGCCTTGCCTTTTCGGTCATTTTTTCAACATGCATTTTCTTGGTGTTTTTGACCGTTTTTGCAACATACTATGCTATGGCATGTCTTGGCACAGTATTTCATGCTGTTTTGAGGTGTTTTTAGCTGTTTTTGAGACGTGGCATATTTTGACATTTTTGCCATACTATAGCCTTGCCTTTTCGGTCATTTTTTCAACATGCATTTTCTTGGTGTTTTTGCCTGTTTTTGCAACATAAAATGCTATGGCGTCTCTTGGCATGCTATTTTATGCTGTTTTAAAGTGTTTTTAGCTGTTTTTGGGACATGTCATATTTTGACATTTTCGCCATACTATAGCCTTGCCTTTTCGGTCATTTTTTCAACATGCATTTTCTTGGTGTTTTTGACCGTTTTTGCAACATTCAATGCCATGGCGTCTCTTGGCATGCTATTTTATGTTGTTTTAAAGTGTTTTTAGCTGTTTTTGAGACGTGGCATATTTTGACATTTTTGCCATACTATAGCCTTGCCTTTTCGGTCATTTTTTCAACATGCATTTTCTTGGTGTTTTTGCCTGTTTTTGCAACATTATATGCTATGGCGTGTCTTGGCACGCTATTTCATGCTGTTTTGAAGTGTTTTAGCTGTTTTTGGGACATGTCATATTTTGACATTTTTGCCATACTATAGCCTTGCCTTTTTCGGTCATTTTTTGGCGTATTTTTTTGGTGTTTTCGCCTGTTTTTGCAACATTCTATGCTATGGCATCTCTTGGCATGCTATTTTATGCTGTTTTAAAGTGTTTTTAGCTGTTTTTGAGACGTGGCATATTTTGACATTTTTGCCATACTATAGCCTTGCCTTTTCTGTCATTTTTTTGACATCCATTTTCTTGGTGTTTTTGCCTGTTTTTGCAACATACAATGCTATGGTGTGTGTTGGCACACTATTTCATGCTGTTTTGAGGTGTTTTTAGCTGTTTTTGGGACATGTCATATTTTGACATTTTTGCCATACTATAGCCTTGCCTTTTCGGTCATTTTTTTGACACCCATTTTCTTGGTGTTTTTGACCGTTTTTGCAACATTCTATGCTATGGCATCTCTTGGCACGCTATTTTATGCTGTTTTAAAGTGTTTTTAGCTGTTTTTGAGACGTGGCATATTTTGACATTTTTGCCATACTATAGCCTTGCCTTTTCGGTCATTTTTTCAACATGTATTTTCTTGGTGTTTTTGACTGTTTTGCAACATTCTATGCTATGGCATCTCTTGGCACGCTATTTCATGCTGTTTTAAAGTGTTTTAGCTGTTTTGGGACATGTCATATTTTGACATTTTTGCCATACTATAGCCTTGCCTTTTCGGTCATTTTTTCAACATGCATTTTCTTGGTGTTTTTGCCTGTTTTTGCAACATAAAATGCTATGGCATGTCTTGGCACGCTATTTCATGCTGTTTTGAAGTGTTTTTAGCTGTTTTTGGGACATGTCATATTTTGACATTTTTGCCATACTATAGCCTTGCCTTTTCGGTCATTTTTTTGACACCCATTTTCTTGGTGTTTTTGACCGTTTTTGCAACATTCTATGCTATGGCATCTCTTGGCACGCTATTTTATGCTGTTTTAAAGTGTTTTTAGCTGTTTTTGAGACGTGGCATATTTTGACATTTTTGCCATACTATAGCCTTGCCTTTTCGGTCATTTTTTCAACATGTATTTTCTTGGTGTTTTTGACTGTTTTTGCAACATTCTATGCTATGGCATCTCTTGGCACGCTATTTCATGCTGTTTTAAAGTGTTTTTAGCTGTTTTTGGGACATGTCATATTTTGACATTTTTGCCATACTATAGCCTTGCCTTTTCGGTCATTTTTTTGACACCCATTTTCTTGGTGTTTTTGACCGTTTTTGCAACATTCTATGCTATGGCATCTCTTGGCATGCTATTTTATGCTGTTTTAAAGTGTTTTTAGCTGTTTTTGAGACGTGGCATATTTTGACATTTTTGCCATACTATAGCCTTGCCTTTTCAGACATTTTTTTGACGTGTATTTTTTTGGTGTTTTCGCCTGTTTTTGCAACATACAATGCTATGGCGTGTCTTGGCACGCTATTTCATGCTGTTTTGAGGTGTTTTTAGCTGTTTTTGGGACATGTCATATTTTGACATTTTTGCCATACTATAGCCTTGCCTTTTCGGTCATTTTTTTGACATGCATTTTCTTGGTGTTTTTGACCGTTTTTGCAACATTCTATGCTATGGCATCTCTTGGCATGCTATTTTATGCTGTTTTAAAGTGTTTTTAGCTGTTTTTGAGACGTGGCATATTTTGACATTTTTGCCATACTATAGCCTTGCCTTTTCGGTCATTTTTTCAACATGCATTTTCTTGGTGTTTTTGCCTGTTTTTGCAACATTCTATGCTATGGCGTGTCTTGGCACGCTATTTCATGCTGTTTTGAAGTGTTTTTAGCTGTTTTTGGGACATGTCATATTTTGACATTTTGCCATACTATAGCCTTGCCTTTTCGGTCATTTTTTGACATGTATTTTCTTGGTGTTTTCGCCTGTTTTGCAACATTCTATGCTATGGCATCTCTTGGCATGCTATTTTATGCTGTTTTAAAGTGTTTTTAGCTGTTTTTGAGGACGTGGCATATTTTGACATTTTGCCATACTATAGCCTTGTTTTTCGGTCATTTTTCAACATGCATTTTCTTGGTGTTTTTGCCTGTTTTTGCAACATTCTATGCTATGGCATGTCTTGGCACGCTATTTCATGCTGTTTTGAAGTGTTTTAGCTTGTTTTGGGACATGTCATATTTTGACATTTTTGCCATACTATAGCCTTGCCTTTTCGGTCATTTTTTTGACGTGTATTTTTTTGGTGTTTTCGCCTGTTTTTGCAACATTCTATGCTATGGCATCTCTTGGCACGCTATTTTATGCTGTTTTAAAGTGTTTTTAGCTATTTTTGAGATGTGTCATATTTTGACATTTTTGCCATACTATAGCCTTGCCTTTTCGGTCATTTTTTCAACATGCATTTTCTTGGTGTTTTTGACCGTTTTTGCAACATACTATGCTATGGCATGTCTTGGCACAGTATTTCATGCTGTTTTGAGGTGTTTTTAGCTGTTTTTGAGACGTGGCATATTTTGACATTTTTGCCATACTATAGCCTTGCCTTTTCGGTCATTTTTTCAACATGCATTTTCTTGGTGTTTTTGCCTGTTTTTGCAACATTCTATGCTATGGCATCTCTTGGCACGCTATTTTATGCTGTTTTAAAGTGTTTTTAGCTGTTTTTGAGACGTGGCATATTTTGACATTTTTGCCATACTATAGCCTTGCCTTTTCGGTCATTTTTTCAACATGCATTTTCTTGGTGTTTTTGACCGTTTTTGCAACATTCAATGCCATGGCGTCTCTTGGCATGCTATTTTATGTTGTTTTAAAGTGTTTTTAGCTGTTTTTGAGACGTGGCATATTTTGACATTTTTGCCATACTATAGCCTTGCCTTTTCGGTCATTTTTTCAACATGCATTTTCTTGGTGTTTTTGCCTGTTTTTGCAACATTATATGCTATGGCGTGTCTTGGCACGCTATTTCATGCTGTTTTGAAGTGTTTTTAGCTGTTTTTGGGACATGTCATATTTTGACATTTTTGCCATACTATAGCCTTGCCTTTTCGGTCATTTTTTTGACGTATATTTTTTTGGTGTTTTCGCCTGTTTTTGCAACATTCTATGCTATGGCATCTCTTGGCATGCTATTTTATGCTGTTTTAAAGTGTTTTTAGCTGTTTTTGAGACGTGGCATATTTTGACATTTTTGCCATACTATAGCCTTGCCTTTTCTGTCATTTTTTTGACATCCATTTTCTTGGTGTTTTTGCCTGTTTTTGCAACATACAATGCTATGGTGTGTGTTGGCACACTATTTCATGCTGTTTTGAGGTGTTTTTAGCTGTTTTTGGGACATGTCATATTTTGACATTTTTGCCATACTATAGCCTTGCCTTTTCGGTCATTTTTTTGACACCCATTTTCTTGGTGTTTTTGACCGTTTTTGCAACATTCTATGCTATGGCATCTCTTGGCACGCTATTTTATGCTGTTTTAAAGTGTTTTTAGCTGTTTTTGAGACGTGGCATATTTTGACATTTTTGCCATACTATAGCCTTGCCTTTTCGGTCATTTTTTCAACATGTATTTTCTTGGTGTTTTTGACTGTTTTTGCAACATTCTATGCTATGGCATCTCTTGGCACGCTATTTCATGCTGTTTTAAAGTGTTTTTAGCTGTTTTTGGGACATGTCATATTTTGACATTTTTGCCATACTATAGCCTTGCCTTTTCGGTCATTTTTTCAACATGCATTTTCTTGGTGTTTTTGCCTGTTTTTGCAACATAAAATGCTATGGCATGTCTTGGCACGCTATTTCATGCTGTTTTGAAGTGTTTTTAGCTGTTTTTGGGACATGTCATATTTTGACATTTTTGCCATACTATAGCCTTGCCTTTTCGGTCATTTTTTTGACACCCATTTTCTTGGTGTTTTTGACCGTTTTTGCAACATTCTATGCTATGGCATCTCTTGGCACGCTATTTTATGCTGTTTTAAAGTGTTTTTAGCTGTTTTTGAGACGTGGCATATTTTGACATTTTTGCCATACTATAGCCTTGCCTTTTCGGTCATTTTTTCAACATGTATTTTCTTGGTGTTTTTGACTGTTTTTGCAACATTCTATGCTATGGCATCTCTTGGCACGCTATTTCATGCTGTTTTAAAGTGTTTTTAGCTGTTTTTGGGACATGTCATATTTTGACATTTTTGCCATACTATAGCCTTGCCTTTTCGGTCATTTTTTTGACACCCATTTTCTTGGTGTTTTTGACCGTTTTTGCAACATTCTATGCCATGGCGTCTCTTGGCATGCTATTTTATGCTGTTTTAAAGTGTTTTTAGCTGTTTTTGAGACGTGGCATATTTTGACATTTTTGCCATACTATAGCCTTGCCTTTTCAGACATTTTTCAACATGCATTTTCTTGGTGTTTTTGCCTGTTTTTGCAACATAAAATGCTATGGCATGTCTTGGCACGCTATTTCATGCTGTTTTGAAGTGTTTTTAGCTGTTTTTGGGACATGTCATATTTTGACATTTTTGCCATACTATAGCCTTGCCTTTTCGGTCATTTTTTTGACATGCATTTTCTTGGTGTTTTTGACCGTTTTTGCAACATTCTATGCTATGGCATCTCTTGGCATGCTATTTTATGCTGTTTTAAAGTGTTTTTAGCTGTTTTTGAGATGGCATATTTTGACATTTTTGCCATACTATAGCCTTGCCTTTTCGGTCATTTTTTCAACATGCATTTTCTTGGTGTTTTTGCCTGTTTTTGCAACATTCTATGCTATGGCGTGTCTTGGCACGCTATTTCATGCTGTTTTGAAGTGTTTTTAGCTGTTTTTGGGACATGTCATATTTTGACATTTTTGCCATACTATAGCCTTGCCTTTTCGGTCATTTTTCAACATGTATTTTCTTGGTGTGTTTGTCTGTTTTTGCAACATTCTATGCTATGGCATCTCTTGGCATGCTATTTTATGCTGTTTTAAAGTGTTTTTAGCTGTTTTTGAGACGTGGCATATTTTGACATTTTTGCCATACTATAGCCTTGCCTTTTCGGTCATTTTTCAACATGCATTTTCTTGGTGTTTTTGCCTGTTTTGCAACATTCTATGCTATGGCGTGTCTTGGCACGCTATTTCATGCTGTTTTGAAGTGTTTTTAGCTGTTTTTGGGACATGTCATATTTTGACATTTTTGCCATACTATAGCCTTGCCTTTTCAGACATTTTTTTGACGTGTATTTTTTTGGTGTTTTCGCCTGTTTTTGCAACATACAATGCTATGGCGTGTCT
Organism: Plectropomus leopardus; assembly: GCF_026936395.1. NCBI lineage: Eukaryota > Metazoa > Chordata > Actinopteri > Perciformes > Serranidae > Plectropomus > Plectropomus leopardus. The sequence goes on from NC_142196.1 coordinate 4,251,201, forward strand.
TGGCACGCTATTTCATGCTGTTTTGAGGTGTTTTTAGCTGTTTTTGGGACATGTCATATTTTGACATTTTGCCATACTATAGCCTTGCCTTTTTCGGTCATTTTTTGACATGCATTTTCTTGGTGTTTTTGACCGTTTTGCAACATTCTATGCTATGGCATCTCTTGGCATGCTATTTTATGCTGTTTTAAAGTGTTTTAGCTGTTTTTGAGACGTGGCATATTTTGACATTTTGCCATACTATAGCCTTGCCTTTTCGGTCATTTTTCAACATGTATTTTCTTGGTGTTTTTGACTGTTTTTGCAACATTCTATGCTATGGCATCTCTTGGCACGCTATTTCATGCTGTTTTAAAGTGTTTTTAGCTGTTTTTGGGACATGTCATATTTTGACATTTTTGCCATACTATAGCCTTGCCTTTTCGGTCATTTTTCAACATGTATTTTCTTGGTGTTTTTGACCTGTTTTTGCAACATTCTATGCTATGGCATCTCTTGGCATGCTATTTTATGCTGTTTTGAAGTGTTTTTAGCTGTTTTTGAGACGTGGCATATTTTGACATTTTTGCCATACTATAGCCTTGCCTTTTCGGTCATTTTTTCAACATGCATTTTCTTGGTGTTTTTGCCTGTTTTTGCAACATTCTATGCTATGGCATCTCTTGGCACGCTATTTTATGCTGTTTTAAAGTGTTTTTAGCTGTTTTTGGGACATGTCATATGTTGACATTTTTGCCATACTATAGCCTTGCCTTTTCTGTCATTTTTCAACATGCATTTTCTTGGTGTTTTTGACCTGTTTTGCAACATTCTATGCTATGGCATCTCTTGGCATGCTATTTTATGCTGTTTTAAAGTGTTTTTAGCTGTTTTTGAGGCGTGGCATATTTTGACATTTTGCCATACTATAGCCTTGCCTTTTCGGTCATTTTTTCAACATGCATTTTCTTGGTGTTTTTGCCTGTTTTTGCAACATTCTATGCTATGGCATCTCTTGGCACGCTATTTCATGCTGTTTTGAAGTGTTTTTAGCTGTTTTTGGGACATGTCATATTTTGACATTTTTGCCATACTATAGCCTTGCCTTTTCGGTCATTTTTTCAACATGCATTTTCTTGGTGTTTTTGACCGTTTTTGCAACATTCTATGCTATGGCATCTCTTGGCACGCTATTTTATGCTGTTTTAAAGTGTTTTTAGCTATTTTTGAGATGTGTCATATTTTGACATTTTTGCCATACTATAGCCTTGCCTTTTCGGTCATTTTTTCAACATGCATTTTCTTGGTGTTTTTGCCTGTTTTTGCAACATTCTATGCTATGGCATCTCTTGGCACGCTATTTTATGCTGTTTTAAAGTGTTTTTAGCTGTTTTTGAGGCGTGGCATATTTTGACATTTTGCCATACTATAGCCTTGCCTTTTCGGTCATTTTTCAACATGCATTTTCTTGGTGTTTTTGCCTGTTTTGCAACATTCTATGCTATGGCGTCTCTTGGCATGCTATTTTATGCTGTTTTAAAGTGTTTTCAGCTGTTTTTGGGACATGTCATATTTTGACATTTTGCCATACTATAGCCTTGCCTTTTCGGTCATTTTTCAACATGCATTTTCTTGGTGTTTTGCCTGTTTTGCAACATTCTATGCTATGGCATCTCTTGGCATGCTATTTTATGCTGTTTTAAAGTGTTTTTAGCTGTTTTTGGGACATGTCATATTTTGACATTTTTGCCATACTATAGCCTTGCCTTTTCGGTCATTTTTTCAACATGCATTTTCTTGGTGTTTTTGACCGTTTTTGCAACATTCTATGCTATGGCATCTCTTGGCATGCTATTTTATGCTGTTTTAAAGTGTTTTTAGCTTGTTTTGAGACGTGGCATATTTTGACATTTTGCCATACTATAGCCTTGCCTTTTTCGGTCATTTTTCAACATGCATTTTCTTGGTGTTTTTGCCTGTTTTGCAACATTCTATGCTATGGCATGTCTTGGCACGCTATTTCATGCTGTTTTGAAGTGTTTTTTAGCTGTTTTTGGGACATGTCATATTTTGACATTTTTGCCATACTATAGCCTTGCCTTTTCGGTCATTTTTTCAACATGCATTTTCTTGGTGTTTTGCCTGTTTTGCAACATTCTATGCTATGGCATCTCTTGGCACGCTATTTTATGCTGTTTTAAAGTGTTTTTAGCTATTTTTGAGATGTGTCATATTTTGACATTTTTGCCATACTATAGCCTTGCCTTTTCGGTCATTTTTTCAACATGCATTTTCTTGGTGTTTTTGCCTGTTTTTGCAACATTCTATGCTCTGGCATTTCTTGGCATGCTATTTCATGCTGGTTTTAGGTGTTTTCAGCCGTTTTTAGGACATGTCGTATTTTGACATTTTTGCCATACTATAGCCTTGCCTTTATGTCATTTTTCAACATGCATTTTCTTGGTGTTTTTGCCTGTTTTTGCAACATAAAATGCTATGGCGTCTCTTGGCATGCTATTTTATGCTGTTTTAAAGTGTTTTTAGCTGTTTTTGGGACATGTCATATTTTGACATTTTTGCCATACTATAGCCTTGCCTTTTCGGTCATTTTTTTGACATGCATTTTCTTGGTGTTTTTGCCTGTTTTTGCAACATTCTATGCTATGGCGTCTCTTGGCATGCTATTTTTTGCTGTTTTAAAGTGTTTTTAGCTGTTTTTTGAGACATGTCATATTTTGACATTTTTGCCATACTATAGCCTTGCCTTTTCGGTCATTTTTTCAACATGCATTTTCTTGGTGTTTTTGCCTGTTTTTGCAACATTCTATGCTATGGCGTGTCTTGGCACGCTATTTCATGCTGTTTTGAAGTGTTTTTAGCTGTTTTTGGGACATGTCATATTTTGACATTTTTGCCATACTATAGCCTTGCCTTTTCGGTCATTTTTTCAACATGTATTTTCTTGGTGTTTTTGCCTGTTTTGCAACATTCTATGCTATGGCATCTCTTGGCATGCTATTTTATGCTGTTTTAAAGTGTTTTTAGCTGTTTTTGAGGCGTGGCATATTTTGACATTTTGCCATACTATAGCCTTGCCTTTTCGGTCATTTTTCAACATGCATTTTCTTGGTGTTTTTGCCTGTTTTTGCAACATTCTATGCTATGGCGTGTCTTGGCACGCTATTTCATGCTGTTTTGAAGTGTTTTTAGCTGTTTTTGGGACATGTCATATTTTGACATTTTTGCCATACTATAGCCTTGCCTTTTCGGTCATTTTTTTGACGTGTATTTTTTTGGTGTTTTCGCCTGTTTTTGCAACATTCTATGCTATGGCATCTCTTGGCATGCTATTTTATGCTGTTTTAAAGTGTTTTTAGCTGTTTTTGAGACGTGGCATATTTTGACATTTTTGCCATACTATAGCCTTGCCTTTTCGGTCATTTTTTCAACATGCATTTTCTTGGTGTTTTTGCCTGTTTTTGCAACATTCTATGCTATGGCATCTCTTGGCACGCTATTTTATGCTGTTTTAAAGTGTTTTTAGCTGTTTTTGGGACATGTCATATTTTGACATTTTGCCATACTATAGCCTTGCCTTTTCGGTCATTTTTCAACATGCATTTTCTTGGTGTTTTTGCCTGTTTTGCAACATTCTATGCTATGGCATCTCTTGGCACGCTATTTTATGCTGTTTTAAAGTGTTTTTAGCTATTTTTGAGATGTGTCATATTTTGACATTTTTGCCATACTATAGCCTTGCCTTTTCGGTCATTTTTTCAACATGCATTTTCTTGGTGTTTTTGACCGTTTTTGCAACATTCTATGCTATGGCATCTCTTGGCATGCTATTTTATGCTGTTTTAAAGTGTTTTTAGCTGTTTTTGAGACGTGGCATATTTTGACATTTTTGCCATACTATAGCCTTGCCTTTTCGGTCATTTTTTCAACATGCATTTTCTTGGTGTTTTTGCCTGTTTTTGCAACATAAAATGCTATGGCGTCTCTTGGCATGCTATTTTATGCTGTTTTAAAGTGTTTTTAGCTGTTTTTGGGACATGTCATATTTTGACATTTTTGCCATTTTTGCCTTGCCTTTTCTGTCATTTTTTTGACATCCATTTTCTTGGTGTTTTTGCCTGTTTTTGCAACATACAATGCTATGGCATCTCTTGGCATGCTATTTTATGCTGTTTTAAAGTGTTTTAGCTGTTTTTGAGACGTGGCATATTTTGACATTTTTGCCATACTATAGCCTTGCCTATTTTGGTCATTTTTTCAACATGCATTTTCTTGGTGTTTTTGCCTGTTTTGCAACATTCTATGCTATGGCGTGTCTTGGCATGCTATTTCATGCTGTTTTAAAGTGTTTTTAGCTGTTTTTGGGACATGTCATATTTTGACATTTTTGCCATACTATAGCCTTGCCTTTTCGGTCATTTTTCAACATGCATTTTCTTGGTGTTTTTGACTGTTTTTTGCAACATTCTATGCTATGGCATCTCTTGGCATGCTATTTTATGCTGTTTTAAAGTGTTTTTAGCTGTTTTTGAGACGTGGCATATTTTGACATTTTTCCATACTATAGCCTTGCCTTTTTCGGTCATTTTTTCAACATGCATTTTCTTGGTGTTTTTGCCTGTTTTTGCAACATTCTATGCTATGGCATCTCTTGGCACGCTATTTCATGCTGTTTTAAAGTGTTTTAGCTGTTTTTGGGACATGTCATATTTTGACATTTTTGCCATACTATAGCCTTGCCTTTTCGGTCATTTTTCAACATGCATTTTCTTGGTGTTTTTTGCCTGTTTTTGCAACATTCTATGCTATGGCATCTCTTGGCACGCTATTTTATGCTGTTTTAAAGTGTTTTTAGCTGTTTTGGGACATGTCATATTTTGACATTTTGCCATACTATAGCCTTGCCTTTTCGGTCATTTTTCAACATGCATTTTCTTGGTGTTTTTGACCGTTTTTGCAACATTCTATGCTATGGCATCTCTTGGCACGCTATTTTATGCTGTTTTAAAGTGTTTTTAGCTGTTTTTGAGACATGTCATATTTTGACATTTTTGCCATACTATAGCCTTGCCTTTTCGGTCATTTTTTCAACATGCATTTTCTTGGTGTTTTTGCCTGTTTTTGCAACATTCTATGCTATGGCATCTCTTGGCACGCTATTTCATGCTGTTTTGAAGTGTTTTTAGCTGTTTTTGGGACATGTCATATTTTGACATTTTGCCATACTATAGCCTTGCCTTTTCGGTCATTTTTCAACATGCATTTTCTTGGTGTTTTGACCTGTTTTGCAACATTCTATGCCATGGCATCTCTTGGCATGCTATTTTATGCTGTTTTAAAGTGTTTTTAGCTGTTTTTGAGACGTGGCATATTTTGACATTTTGCCATACTATAGCCTTGCCTTTTCGGTCATTTTTCAACATGCATTTTCTTGGTGTTTTTGCCTGTTTTGCAACATTCTATGCTATGGCATCTCTTGGCACGCTATTTCATGCTGTTTTAAAGTGTTTTTAGCTGTTTTTGGGACATGTCATATTTTGACATTTTGCCATACTATAGCCTTGCCTTTTTCGGTCATTTTTTGACATGCATTTTCTTGGTGTTTTTGACCTGTTTTGCATCATTCTATGCTATGGCATCTCTTGGCATGCTATTTTATGCTGTTTTAAAGTGTTTTTAGCTGTTTTTGAGACGTGGCATATTTTGACATTTTTGCCATACTATAGCCTTGCCTTTTCGGTCATTTTTCAACATGCATTTTCTTGGTGTTTTTGCCTGTTTTTGCAACATTCTATGCTATGGCGTGTCTCTTGGCACGCTATTTCATGCTGTTTTGAAGTGTTTTTAGCTGTTTTGGGACATGTCATATTTTGACATTTTGCCATACTATAGCCTTGCCTTTTCGGTCATTTTTCAACATGCATTTTCTTGGTGTTTTTGCCTGTTTTTGCAACATTCTATGCTATGGCATCTCTTGGCATGCTATTTTATGCTGTTTTAAAGTGTTTTAGCTGTTTTGGGACATGGCATATTTTGACATTTTGCCATACTATAGCCTTGCCTTTTCGGTCATTTTTTCAACATGCATTTTCTTGGTGTTTTTTGCCTGTTTTTGCAACATTCTATGCTATGGCATCTCTTGGCATGCTATTTCATGCTGTTTTAAAGTGTTTTTAGCTGTTTTTGAGACATGTCATATTTTGACATTTTGCCATACTATAGCCTTGCCTTTTCGGTCATTTTTTCAACATGCATTTTCCTGGTGTTTTTTGCCTGTTTTGCAACATTCTATGCTATGGCATCTCTTGGCATGCTATTTTATGCTGTTTTAAAGTGTTTTTAGCTGTTTTTGGGACATGTCATATTTTGACATTTTGCCATACTATAGCCTTGCCTTTTCGGTCATTTTTCAACATGCATTTTCTTGGTGTTTTTGCCTGTTTTTGCAACATTCTATGCTATGGCATGTCTTGGCACGCTATTTCATGCTGTTTTGAAGTGTTTTAGCTGTTTTTGAGGACATGTCATATTTTGACATTTTGCCATACTATAGCCTTGCCTTTTCGGTCATTTTTCAACATGCATTTTCTTGGTGTTTTTGCCTGTTTTGCAACATTCTATGCTATGGCATCTCTTGGCATGCTATTTTATGCTGTTTTAAAGTGTTTTTAGCTGTTTTTGAGACGTGTCATATTTTGACATTTTGCCATACTATAGCCTTGCCTTTTCGGTCATTTTTTCAACATGCATTTTCTTGGTGTTTTTGCCTGTTTTGCAACATTCTATGCTATGGCATCTCTTGGCATGCTATTTTATGCTGTTTTAAAGTGTTTTTAGCTGTTTTTGAGACGTGGCATATTTTGACATTTTTGCCATACTATAGCCTTGCCTTTTCGGTCATTTTTTCAACATGCATTTTCTTGGTGTTTTTGCCTGTTTTTGCAACATTCTATGCTATGGCGTCTCTTGGCACGCTATTTTATGCTGTTTTAAAGTGTTTTTAGCTGTTTTTGAGACATGTCATATTTTGACATTTTGCCATACTATAGCCTTGCCTTTTCGGTCATTTTTCAACATGCATTTTCTTGGTGTTTTTGCCTGTTTTTGCAACATTCTATGCTATGGCATCTCTTGGCATGCTATTTTATGCTGTTTTAAAGTGTTTTTAGCTGTTTTTGAGGCGTGGCATATTTTGACATTTTGCCATACTATAGCCTTGCCTTTTCGGTCATTTTTTCAACATGCATTTTCTTGGTGTTTTGCCTGTTTTGCAACATTCTATGCTATGGCATCTCTTGGCATGCTATTTCATGCTGTTTTAAAGTGTTTTTAGCTGTTTTTGGGACATGTCATATTTTGACATTTTGCCATACTATAGCCTTGCCTTTTCGGTCATTTTTCAACATGCATTTTCTTGGTGTTTTTGCCTGTTTTGCAACATTCTATGCTATGGCATCTCTTGCATGCTATTTTATGCTGTTTTAAAGTGTTTTTAGCTGTTTTTGAGACATGTCATATTTTGACATTTTGCCATACTATAGCCTTGCCTTTTCGGTCATTTTTCAACATGCATTTTCTTGGTGTTTTTGCCTGTTTTTGCAACATTCTATGCTATGGCATCTCTTGGCACGCTATTTTATGCTGTTTTAAAGTGTTTTTAGTGTTTTTGGACATGTCATATTTTGACATTTTGCCATACTATAGCCTTGCCTTTTCGGTCATTTTTCAACATGCATTTTCTTGGTGTTTTTGCCTGTTTTTGCAACATTCTATGCTATGGCATCTCTTGGCACGCTATTTCATGCTGTTTTAAAGTGTTTTTAGCTGTTTTTGGGACATGTCATATTTTGACATTTTTGCCATACTATAGCCTTGCCTTTTCGGTCATTTTTTCAACATGCATTTTCTTGGTGTTTTGCCTGTTTTGCAACATTCTATGCTATGGCATCTCTTGGCATGCTATTTTATGCTGTTTTAAAGTGTTTTTAGCTGTTTTTTGAGACATGTCATATTTTGACATTTTTGCCATACTATAGCCTTGCCTTTTCGGTCATTTTTCAACATGCATTTTCTTGGTGTTTTTGCCTGTTTTTGCAACATTCTATGCTATGGCATCTCTTGGCATGCTATTTCATGCTGTTTTAAAGTGTTTTTAGCTGTTTTTGGGACATGTCATATTTTGACATTTTGCCATACTATAGCCTTGCCTTTTCGGTCATTTTTCAACATGCATTTTCTTGGTGTTTTTGCCTGTTTTGCAACATTCTATGCTATGGCGTCTCTTGGCATGCTATTTTATGCTGTTTTAAAGTGTTTTTAGCTGTTTTTGGGACATGTCATATTTTGACATTTTGCCATACTATAGCCTTGCCTTTTCGGTCATTTTTTCAACATGCATTTTCTTGGTGTTTTTGCCTGTTTTGCAACATTCTATGCTATGGCATCTCTTGGCATGCTATTTTATGCTGTTTTAAAGTGTTTTTAGCTGTTTTTGAGACATGGCATATTTTGACATTTTGCCATACTATAGCCTTGCCTTTTCGGTCATTTTTTCAACATGCATTTTCTTGGTGTTTTTGCCTGTTTTGCAACATTCTATGCTATGGCATCTCTTGGCACGCTATTTTATGCTGTTTTAAAGTGTTTTTAGCTGTTTTGGGACATGTCATATTTTGACATTTTTGCCATACTATAGCCTTGCCTTTTCGGTCATTTTTCAACATGCATTTTCTTGGTGTTTTTTGCCTGTTTTTGCAACATTCTATGCTATGGCATCTCTTGGCATGCTATTTTATGCTGTTTTAAAGTGTTTTTAGCTGTTTTTGGGACATGTCATATTTTGACATTTTTGCCATACTATAGCCTTGCCTTTTCGGTCATTTTTTCAACATGCATTTTCTTGGTGTTTTTGCCTGTTTTGCAACATTCTATGCTATGGCATCTCTTGGCATGCTATTTTATGCTGTTTTAAAGTGTTTTTAGCTGTTTTTGAGACATGGCATATTTTGACATTTTGCCATACTATAGCCTTGCCTTTTCGGTCATTTTTCAACATGCATTTTCTTGGTGTTTTTGCCTGTTTTTGCAACATTCTATGCTATGGCATCTCTTGGCACGCTATTTCATGCTGTTTTAAAGTGTTTTAGCTGTTTTGGGACATGTCATATTTTGACATTTTTGCCATACTATAGCCTTGCCTTTTCGGTCATTTTTCAACATGCATTTTCTTGGTGTTTTGACCTGTTTTGCAACATTCTATGCTATGGCATCTCTTGGCATGCTATTTTATGCTGTTTTAAAGTGTTTTAGCTGTTTTTGAGACATGTCATATTTTGACATTTTGCCATACTATAGCCTTGCCTTTTCGGTCATTTTTTCAACATGCATTTTCTTGGTGTTTTTGCCTGTTTTTGCAACATTCTATGCTATGGCATCTCTTGGCACGCTATTTCATGCTGTTTTAAAGTGTTTTAGCTGTTTTTAGGACATGTCATATTTTGACATTTTTGCCATACTATAGCCTTGCCTTTTCGGTCATTTTTTCAACATGCATTTTCTTGGTGTTTTTGCCTGTTTTTGCAACATTCTATGCTATGGCATCTCTTGGCATGCTATTTTATGCTGTTTTAAAGTGTTTTTAGCTGTTTTTGGGACGTGGCATATTTTGACATTTTGCCATACTATAGCCTTGCCTTTTCGGTCATTTTTCAACATGCATTTTCTTGGTGTTTTTGCCTGTTTTTGCAACATTCTATGCTATGGCATCTCTTGGCACGCTATTTCATGCTGTTTTAAAGTGTTTTTAGCTGTTTTTGGGACATGGCATATTTTGACATTTTGCCATACTATAGCCTTGCCTTTTCGGTCATTTTTTCAACATGCATTTTCTTGGTGTTTTGCCTGTTTTGCAACATTCTATGCTATGGCATCTCTTGGCATGCTATTTTATGCTGTTTTAAAGTGTTTTTAGCTGTTTTTGAGACATGTCATATTTTGACATTTTGCCATACTATAGCCTTGCCTTTTCGGTCATTTTTCAACATGCATTTTCTTGGTGTTTTTTGCCTGTTTTGCAACATTCTATGCTATGGCATCTCTTGGCATGCTATTTTATGCTGTTTTAAAGTGTTTTTAGCTGTTTTTGAGACATGGCATATTTTGACATTTTGCCATACTATAGCCTTGCCTTTTCGGTCATTTTTCAACATGCATTTTCTTGGTGTTTTTTGCCTGTTTTGCAACATTCTATGCTATGGCATCTCTTGGCATGCTATTTTATGCTGTTTTAAAGTGTTTTTAGCTGTTTTTGGGACATGGCATATTTTGACATTTTGCCATACTATAGCCTTGCCTTTTCGGTCATTTTTCAACATGCATTTTCTTGGTGTTTTTGCCTGTTTTGCAACATTCTATGCTATGGCATCTCTTGGCACGCTTATTTTATGCTGTTTTAAAGTGTTTTTAGCTGTTTTTGAGACATGTCATATTTTGACATTTTGCCATACTATAGCCTTGCCTTTTCGGTCATTTTTCAACATGCATTTTCTTGGTGTTTTTTACCGTTTTTGCAACATTCTATGCTATGGCATCTCTTGGCATGCTATTTTATGCTGTTTTAAAGTGTTTTAGCTGTTTTTGGGACATGTCATATTTTGTCATTTTTGCCATACTATAGCCTTGCCTTTTCGGTCATTTTTTCAACATGCATTTTCTTGGTGTTTTTGCCTGTTTTTGCAACATTCTATGCTATGGCATCTCTTGGCACGCTATTTTATGCTGTTTTAAAGTGTTTTTAGCTGTTTTTGAGACGTGGCATATTTTGACATTTTTGCCATACTATAGCCTTGCCTTTTCGGTCATTTTTTAACATTCATTTTATTTGTGTTTTTGCCTGTTTTGCAACATTCTATGCTATGGCATCTCTTGGCATGCTATTTTATGCTGTTTTAAAGTGTTTTTAGCTGTTTTTGAGGCGTGGCATATTTTGACATTTTTGCCATACTATAGCCTTGCCTTTTCGGTCATTTTTCAACATGCATTTTCTTGGTGTTTTTGCCTGTTTTTGCAACATTCTATGCTATGGCATCTCTTGGCATGCTATTTCATGCTGTTTTAAAGTGTTTTTAGCTGTTTTTGGGACATGTCATATTTTGACATTTTGCCATACTATAGCCTTGCCTTTTCGGTCATTTTTCAACATGCATTTTCTTGGTGTTTTGCCTGTTTTTGCAACATTCTATGCTATGGCATCTCTTGGCATGCTATTTTATGCTGTTTTTAGGTGTTTTTAGCTGTTTTTGGGACATGTCATATTTTGACATTTTTGCCATACTATAGCCTTGCCTTTTCGGTCATTTTTTCAACATGCATTTTCTTGGTGTTTTTGCCTGTTTTTGCAACATTCTATGCTATGGCATCTCTTGGCATGCTATTTTATGCTGTTTTAAAGTGTTTTTAGCTGTTTTTGAGACGTGGCATATTTTGACATTTTGCCATACTATAGCCTTGCCTTTTTCTGTCATTTTTCAACATGCATTTTCTTGGTGTTTTTTGCCTGTTTTTGCAACATTCTATGCTATGGCGTCTCTTGGCATGCTATTTTATGCTGTTTTAAAGTGTTTTTAGCTGTTTTTGGGACATGTCATATTTTGACATTTTGCCATACTATAGCCTTGCCTTTTCGGTCATTTTTCAACATGCATTTTCTTGGTGTTTTTGACTGTTTTGCAACATTCTATGCTATGGCATCTCTTGGCATGCTATTTTATGCTGTTTTAAAGTGTTTTTAGCTGTTTTTGAGACATGTCATATTTTGACATTTTTGCCATACTATAGCCTTGCCTTTTCGGTCATTTTTTCAACATGCATTTTCTTGGTGTTTTTGCCTTTTTTTGCAACATTATATGCTTTGGCGTGTCTTGGCACGCTATTTCATGCTGTTTTGAAGTGTTTTTAGCTGTTTTTGGGACATGTCATATTTTGACATTTTTGCCATACTATAGCCTTGCCTTTTCGGTCATTTTTTTGACATGCATTTTCTTGGTGTTTTTGACCGTTTTTGCAACATTCTATGCTATGGCATCTCTTGGCACGCTATTTTATGCTGTTTTAAAGTGTTTTTAGCTATTTTTGAGATGTGTCATATTTTGACATTTTTGCCATACTATAGCCTTGCCTTTTCTGTCATTTTTCAACATGCATTTTCTTGGTGTTTTTGACTGTTTTGCAACATTCTATGCCATGGCGTCTCTTGGCATGCTATTTTATGCAGTTTTAAAGTGTTTTCAGCTGTTTTTGGGACATGTAATTTTTCGACATTTTTCCATACTATAGCCTTGCCTTTTTGGTCATTTTTTCAACATGCATTTTTATGGTGTTTTTGCCTGTTTTGCAACATTCTATGCTATGGCATCTCTTGGCACGCTATTTTATGCTGTTTTAAAGTGTTTTTAGCTGTTTTTGAGGCGTGGCATATTTTGACATTTTGCCATACTATAGCCTTGCCTTTTCGGTCATTTTTTCAACATGCATTTTCTTGGTGTTTTTGACTGTTTTGCAACATTCTATGCTATGGCATGTCTTGGCACAGTATTTCATGCTGTTTTGAAGTGTTTTTAGCTGTTTTTGAGACGTGGCATATTTTGACATTTTTGCCATACTATAGCCTTGCCTTTTCGGTCATTTTTTCAACATGCATTTTCTTGGTGTTTTTGCCTGTTTTTGCAACATAAAATGCTATGGCGTGTCTTGGCACGCTATTTCATGCTGTTTTGAAGTGTTTTTAGCTGTTTTTGGGACATGTCATATTTTGACATTTTGCCATACTATAGCCTTGCCTTTTCGGTCATTTTTTTGACATGCATTTTCTTGGTGTTTTCGCCTGTTTTTGCAACATTCTATGCTATGGCATCTCTTGGCACGCTATTTTATGCTGTTTTAAAGTGTTTTTAGCTGTTTTTGAGACGTGGCATATTTTGACATTTTGCCATACTATAGCCTTGCCTTTTCTGTCATTTTTCAACATGCATTTTCTTGGTGTTTTTGACTGTTTTTGCAACATTCTATGCTATGGCATCTCTTGGCATGCTATTTTATGCTGTTTTAAAGTGTTTTTAGCTGTTTTTGGGACATGTCATATTTTGACCGTTTTGCCATACTATAGCCTTGCCTTTTCTGTCATTTTTTTGACATCCATTTTCTTGGTGTTTTTGACCATTTTTGCAACATTCTATGCCATGGCGTCTCTTGGCATGCTATTTTATGCTGTTTTAAAGTGTTTTCAGCTGTTTTTGGGACATGTCATATTTTGACATTTTTGCCATACTATAGCCTTGCCTTTTCGGTCATTTTTTCAACATGCATTTTCTTGGTGTTTTTGACCTTTTTTTCAACATTCTATGCTATGGCATCTCTTGGCATGCTATTTTATGCTGTTTTGAAGTGTTTTTAGCTGTTTTTGGGACATGTCATATTTTGACATTTTGCCATACTATAGCCTTGCCTTTTCGGTCATTTTTCAACATGCATTTTCTTGGTGTTTTTGCCTGTTTTTGCAACATTCTATGCTATGGCATCTCTTGGCATGCTATTTTATGCTGTTTTAAAGTGTTTTTAGCTGTTTTTGGGACATGTCATATTTTGACATTTTGCCATACTATAGCCTTGCCTTTTCGGTCATTTTTTCAACATGCATTTTCTTGGTGTTTTTGCCTGTTTTGCAACATTCTATGCTATGGCGTGTCTTGGCACGCTATTTCATGCTGTTTTAAAGTGTTTTTAGCTGTTTTTGGGACATGTCATATTTTGACATTTTGCCATACTATAGCCTTGCCTTTTCGGTCATTTTTTTGACATGCATTTTTTTGGTGTTTTCGCCTGTTTTTGCAACATTCTATGCTATGGCATCTCTTGGCATGCTATTTTATGCTGTTTTAAAGTGTTTTTAGCTGTTTTTGAGACGTGGCATATTTTGACATTTTCGCCATACTATAGCCTTGCCTTTTCGGTCATTTTTTCAACATGCATTTTCTTGGTGTTTTTGCCTGTTTTTGCAACATTCTATGCTATGGCATCTCTTGGCACGCTTATTTTATGCTGTTTTAAAGTGTTTTAGCTGTTTTTGAGACGTGGCATATTTTGACATTTTTGCCATACTATAGCCTTGCCTTTTCGGTCATTTTTTCAACATGCATTTTCTTGGTGTTTTTGACCGTTTTTGCAACATTCAATGCCATGGCGTCTCTTGGCATGCTATTTTATGTTGTTTTAAAGTGTTTTTAGCTGTTTTTGAGACGTGGCATATTTTGACATTTTTGCCATACTATAGCCTTGCCTTTTCGGTCATTTTTTCAACATGCATTTTCTTGGTGTTTTTGCCTGTTTTTGCAACATTCTATGCTATGGCGTGTCTTGGCACGCTATTTCATGCTGTTTTGAAGTGTTTTTAGCTGTTTTTGGGACATGTCATATTTTGACATTTTTGCCATACTATAGCCTTGCCTTTTCTGTCATTTTTTCAACATGCATTTTCTTGGTGTTTTTGACCGTTTTTGCAACATTCTATGCCATGGCGTCTCTTGGCATGCTATTTTATGCTGTTTTAAAGTGTTTTCAGCTGTTTTTTGGGACATGTCATATTTTGACATTTTGCCATACTATAGCCTTGCCTTTTCGGTCATTTTTCAACATGCATTTTCTTGGTGTTTTTGCCTGTTTTTGCAACATTCTATGCTATGGCATCTCTTGGCATGCTATTTTATGCTGTTTTAAAGTGTTTTTAGCTGTTTTTGAGACGTGGCATATTTTGACATTTTTGCCATACTATAGCCTTGCCTTTTCAGACATTTTTTTGAAGTGTATTTTTTTGGTGTTTTTGCCTGTTTTTGCAACATACAATGCTATGGCGTGTCTTGGCACGCTATTTCATGCTGTTTTAAAGTGTTTTTAGCTGTTTTTGGGACATGTCATATTTTGACATTTTTGCCATACTATAGCCTTGCCTTTTCGGTCATTTTTTTGACATGCATTTTCTTGGTGTTTTTGACCGTTTTTGCAACATTCTATGCTATGGCATCTCTTGGCACGCTATTTTATGCTGTTTTAAAGTGTTTTTAGCTATTTTTGAGATGTGTCATATTTTGACATTTTCGCCATACTATAGCCTTGCCTTTTCGGTCATTTTTTCAACATGCATTTTCTTGGTGTTTTTGCCTGTTTTTGCAACATTCTATGCTATGGCATCTCTTGGCACGCTATTTTATGCTGTTTTAAAGTGTTTTTTGCTGTTTTTGAGACGTGGCATATTTTGACATTTTTGCCTTACTATAGCCTTGCTTTTTCGGTCATTTTTCAACATGCATTTTCTTGGTGTTTTTGACCGTTTTTGCAACATTCTATGCCATGGCGTCTCTTGGCATGCTATTTTATGTTGTTTTAAAGTGTTTTTAGCTGTTTTTGAGACGTGGCATATTTTGACATTTTTGCCATACTATAGCCTTGCCTTTTCGGTCATTTTTTCAACATGCATTTTCTTGGTGTTTTTGCCTGTTTTTGCAACATTCTATGCTATGGCGTGTCTTGGCACGCTATTTCATGCTGTTTTGAAGTGTTTTTAGCTGTTTTTGGGACATGTCATATTTTGACATTTTTGCCATACTATAGCCTTGCCTTTTCTGTCATTTTTTCAACATGCATTTTCTTGGTGTTTTGACTGTTTTTGCAACATTCTATGCCATGGCGTCTCTTGGCATGCTATTTTATGCTGTTTTAAAGTGTTTTTCAGCTGTTTTTGGACATGTCATATTTTGACATTTTTGCCATACTATAGCCTTGCCTTTTTCGGTCATTTTTTCAACATGCATTTTCTTGGTGTTTTGCCTGTTTTGCAACATTCTATGCTATGGCATCTCTTGGCATGCTATTTTATGCTGTTTTAAAGTGTTTTTAGCTGTTTTTGAGGCGTGGCATATTTTGACATTTTGCCATACTATAGCCTTGCCTTTTCAGACATTTTTTCAACATGTATTTTCTTGGTGTTTTTGCCTGTTTTTGCAACATACAATGCTATGGCGTGTCTTGGCACGCTATTTCATGCTGTTTTGAGGTGTTTTTAGCTGTTTTTGGGACATGTCATATTTTGACATTTTTGCCATACTATAGCCTTGCCTTTTCGGTCATTTTTTCAACATGCATTTTCTTGGTGTTTTTGCCTGTTTTTGCAACATTCTATGCTATGGCATCTCTTGGCACGCTATTTTATGCTGTTTTAAAGTGTTTTTAGCTGTTTTTGGGACATGTCATATTTTGACATTTTTGCCATACTATAGCCTTGCCTTTTCGGTCATTTTTTCAACATGTATTTTCTTGGTGTTTTTGACCGTTTTTGCAACATTCTATGCTATGGCATCTCTTGGCATGCTATTTTATGCTGTTTTAAAGTGTTTTTAGCTGTTTTTGAGACGTGGCATATTTTGACATTTTTGCCATACTATAGCCTTGCCTTTTCTGTCATTTTTTCAACATGCATTTTCTTGGTGTTTTTGCCTGTTTTTGCAACATTCTATGCTATGGCATCTCTTGGCACGCTATTTTATGCTGTTTTATAGTGCTTTTAGCTGTTTTTGAGACATGGCATATTTTGACATTTTGCCATACTATAGCCTTGCCTTTTCGGTCATTTTTTCAACATGCATTTTCTTGGTGTTTTTGACCGTTTTTGCAACATACTATGCTATGGCGTGTCTTGGCACGCTATTTCATGCTGTTTTAAAGTGTTTTTAGCTGTTTTTGAGACGTGGCATATTTTGACATTTTTGCCATACTATAGCCTTGCCTTTTCGGTCATTTTTTCAACATGCATTTTCTTGGTGTTTTTGCCTGTTTTTGCAACATAAAATGCTATGGCGTGTCTTGGCACGCTATTTCATGCTGTTTTGTAGTGTTTTAGCTGTTTTTGGGACATGTCATATTTTGACATTTTGCCATACTATAGCCTTGCCTTTTCGGTCATTTTTTTGACGTGTATTTTTTGGTGTTTTTTGACCGTTTTTGCAACATTCTATGCTATGGCATCTCTTGGCATGCTATTTTATGCTGTTTTAAAGTGTTTTTAGCTGTTTTTGAGACGTGGCATATTTTGACATTTTTGCCATACTATAGCCTTGCCTTTTCGGTCATTTTTTCAACATGCATTTTCTTGGTGTTTTTGCCTGTTTTTGCAACATTCTATGCTATGGCATCTCTTGGCATGCTATTTTATGCTGTTTTAAAGTGTTTTCAGCTGTTTTTGGGACATGTCATATTTTGACATTTTGCCATACTATAGCCTTGCCTTTTCGGTCATTTTTCAACATGCATTTTCTTGGTGTTTTTGACTGTTTTTGCAACATTCTATGCTATGGCGTCTCTTGGCATGCTATTTTATGCTGTTTTAAAGTGTTTTCAGCTGTTTTTGGGACATGTCATATTTTGACATTTTTGCCATACTATAGCCTTGCCTTTTCGGTCATTTTTTCAACATGCATTTTCTTGGTGTTTTTGCCTGTTTTTGCAACATTAAATGCTATGGCGTCTCTTGGCATGCTATTTTATGCTGTTTTAAAGTGTTTTAGCTGTTTTTGGGACATGTCATATTTTGACATTTTTGCCATACTATAGCCTTGCCTTTTCGGTCATTTTTTCAACATGCAGTTCCTTGGTGTTTTTTGCCTGTTTTTGCAACATTCTATGCTATGGCATCTCTTGGCACGCTATTTCATGCTGTTTTAAAGTGTTTTTAGCTGTTTTTGGGACATGTCATATTTTGACATTTTTGCCATACTATAGCCTTGCCTTTTCGGTCATTTTTTGACATGCATTTTCTTGGTGTTTTTGCCTGTTTTGCAACATTCTATGCTATGGCATCTCTTGGCATGCTATTTTATGCTGTTTTAAAGTGTTTTTAGCTGTTTTTGAGACGTGGCATATTTTGACATTTTTGCCATACTATAGCCTTGCCTTTTTCTGTCATTTTTTCAACATGCATTTTCTTGGTGTTTTTGACTGTTTTGCAACATTCTATGCTATGGCGTCTCTTGGCACGCTATTTTATGCTGTTTTAAAGTGTTTTAGCTGTTTTTGGGACATGTCATATTTTGACATTTTTGCCATACTATAGCCTTGCCTTTTCGGTCATTTTTTCAACATGCATTTTCTTGGTGTTTTTGACCGTTTTTGCAACATACTATGCTATGGTATGTCTTGGCACAGTATTTCATGCTGTTTTGACGTGTTTTTAGCTGTTTTTGAGACATGGCATATTTTGACATTTTTGCCATACTATAGCCTTGCCTTTTCGGTCATTTTTTCAACATGCATTTTCTTGGTGTTTTTGCCTGTTTTTGCAACATAAAATGCTATGGCGTGTCTTGGCACGCTATTTCATGCTGTTTTAAAGTGTTTTTAGCTGTTTTTGAGACATGTCATATTTTGACATTTTCGCCATACTATAGCCTTGCCTTTTCGGTCATTTTTTCAACGTGTATTTTTTGGTGTTTGCCTGTTTTTGCAACATTCTATGCTATGGCATCTCTTGGCATGCTATTTTATGCTGTTTTAAAGTGTTTTTAGCTGTTTTTGAGACGTGGCATATTTTGACATTTTTGCCATACTATAGCCTTGCCTTTTCTGTCATTTTTTCAACATGCATTTTCTTGGTGTTTTTGACCGTTTTTGCAACATTCTATGCCATGGCGTCTCTTGGCATGCTATTTTATGCTGTTTTAAAGTGTTTTCAGCTGTTTTTGGGACATGTCATATTTTGACATTTTTGCCATACTTTAGCCTTGCCTTTTCTGTCATTTTTTCAACATGTATTTTCTTGGTGTTTTGACCATTTTGCAACATTCTATGCCATGGCGTCTCTTGGCATGCTATTTTATGCTGTTTTAAAGTGTTTTCAGCTGTTTTTGGGACATGTCATATTTTGACATTTTTGCCATACTATAGCCTTGCCTTTTCGGTCATTTTTCAACATGCATTTTCTTGGTGTTTTGACCTTTTTTGCAACATTCTATGCTATGGCATCTCTTGGCATGCTATTTTATGCTGTTTTGAAGTGTTTTTAGCTGTTTTTGGGACATGTCATATTTTGACATTTTTGCCATACTATAGCCTTGCCTTTTCGGTCATTTTTTCAACATGCATTTTCTTGGTGTTTTTGCCTGTTTTTGCAACATAAAATGCTATGGCGTGTCTTGGCACGCTATTTCATGCTGTTTTGAAGTGTTTTTAGCTGTTTTTGGGACATGTCATATTTTGACATTTTTGCCATACTATAGCCTTGCCTTTTCGGTCATTTTTTCAACATGCATTTTCTTGGTGTTTTTGCCTGTTTTTGCAACATTCTATGCTATGGCATCTCTTGGCACGCTATTTTATGCTGTTTTAAAGTGTTTTTAGCTGTTTTTGGGACATGTCATATTTTGACATTTTGCCATACTATAGCCTTGCCTTTTCGGTCATTTTTTCAACATGCATTTTCTTGGTGTTTTTGCCTGTTTTTGCAACATTCTATGCTATGGCATCTCTTGGCATGCTATTTTATGCTGTTTTAAAGTGTTTTTAGCTGTTTTTGAGACGTGGCATATTTTGACATTTTTGCCATACTATAGCCTTGCCTTTTCGGTCATTTTTTCAACATGCATTTTCTTGGTGTTTTTGCCTGTTTTTGCAACATTCTATGCTATGGCATCTCTTGGCACGCTATTTTATGCTGTTTTAAAGTGTTTTTAGCTGTTTTTGAGACGTGGCATATTTTGACATTTTTGCCATACTATAGCCTTGCCTTTTCGGTCATTTTTTCAACATGCATTTTCTTGGTGTTTTTGACCGTTTTTGCAACATACTATGCTATGGCATGTCTTGGCACAGTATTTCATGCTGTTTTGAGGTGTTTTTAGCTGTTTTTGAGACGTGGCATATTTTGACATTTTTGCCATACTATAGCCTTGCCTTTTCGGTCATTTTTTCAACATGCATTTTCTTGGTGTTTTGCCTGTTTTTGCAACATAAAATGCTATGGCGTGTCTTGGCACGCTATTTCATGCTGTTTTGAAGTGTTTTAGCTGTTTTTGGGACATGTCATATTTTGACATTTTTGCCATACTATAGCCTTGCCTTTTCGGTCATTTTTTGGCGTGTATTTTTTGGTGTTTTTCGCCTGTTTTTGCAACATTCTATGCTATGGCATCTCTTGGCATGCTATTTTATGCTGTTTTAAAGTGTTTTTAGCTGTTTTTGAGACGTGGCATATTTTGACATTTTTGCCATACTATAGCCTTGCCTTTTCTGTCATTTTTTCAACATGCATTTTCTTGGTGTTTTTGACCGTTTTTGCAACATTCTATGCCATGGCGTCTCTTGGCATGCTATTTTATGCTGTTTTAAAGTGTTTTCAGCTGTTTTTGGGACATGTCATATTTTGACATTTTCGCCATACTATAGCCTTGCCTTTTCGGTCATTTTTTCAACATGCATTTTCTTGGTGTTTTTGACCATTTTGCAACATTCTATGCCATGGCGTCTCTTGGCATGCTATTTTATGCTGTTTTAAAGTGTTTTCAGCTGTTTTTGGGACATGTCATATTTTGACATTTTTGCCATACTATAGCCTTGCCTTTTCGGTCATTTTTTCAACATGCATTTTCTTGGTGTTTTTGTCTGTTTTTGCATCATTCTATGATATGGCGTGTCTTGGCACGCTATTTCATGCTGTTTTGAAGTGTTTTTAGCTGTTTTTGGGACATGTCATATTTTGACATTTTTGCCATACTATAGCCTTGCCTTTTCGGTCATTTTTTTGACATGCATTTTTTTGGTGTTTTCGCCTGTTTTTGCAACATTCTATGCTATGGCATCTCTTGGCATGCTATTTTATGCTGTTTTAAAGTGTTTTTAGCTGTTTTTGAGACGTGGCATATTTTGACATTTTTGCCATACTATAGCCTTGCCTTTTCTGTCATTTTTTCAACATGCATTTTCTTGGTGTTTTTGACCGTTTTTGCAACATTCTATGCCATGGCGTCTCTTGGCATGCTATTTTATGCTGTTTTAAAGTGTTTTCAGCTGTTTTTGGGACATGTCATATTTTGACATTTTCGCCATACTATAGCCTTGCCTTTTCGGTCATTTTTTCAACATGCATTTTCTTGGTGTTTTTGCCTGTTTTTGCAACATTCTATGCTATGGCATCTCTTGGCACGCTATTTTATGCTGTTTTAAAGTGTTTTTAGCTGTTTTTGAGGCGTGGCATATTTTGACATTTTGCCATACTATAGCCTTGCCTTTTCGGTCATTTTTTCAACATGCATTTTCTTGGTGTTTTTGACCGTTTTTGCAACATACTATGCTATGGCATGTCTTGGCACAGTATTTCATGCTGTTTTGAGGTGTTTTTAGCTGTTTTTGAGACGTGGCATATTTTGACATTTTTGCCATACTATAGCCTTGCCTTTTCGGTCATTTTTTCAACATGCATTTTCTTGGTGTTTTTGCCTGTTTTTGCAACATAAAATGCTATGGCGTGTCTTGGCACGCTATTTCATGCTGTTTTGAAGTGTTTTTAGCTGTTTTTGGGACATGTCATATTTTGACATTTTTGCCATACTATAGCCTTGCCTTTTCGGTCATTTTTTTGACGTGTATTTTTTTGGTGTTTTCGCCTGTTTTTGCAACATTCTATGCTATGGCATCTCTTGGCATGCTATTTTATGCTGTTTTAAAGTGTTTTTAGCTGTTTTTGAGACGTGGCATATTTTGACATTTTTGCCATACTATAGCCTTGCCTTTTCTGTCATTTTTTCAACATGCATTTTCTTGGTGTTTTTGACCGTTTTTGCAACATTCTATGCCATGGCGTCTCTTGGCATGCTATTTTATGCTGTTTTAAAGTGTTTTCAGCTGTTTTTGGGACATGTCATATTTTGACATTTTCGCCATACTATAGCCTTGCCTTTTCTGTCATTTTTTCAACATGCATTTTCTTGGTGTTTTTGACCATTTTTGCAACATTCTATGCCATGGCGTCTCTTGGCATGCTATTTTATGCTGTTTTAAAGTGTTTTCAGCTGTTTTTGGGACATGTCATATTTTGACATTTTGCCATACTATAGCCTTGCCTTTTCGGTCATTTTTTCAACATGCATTTTCTTGGTGTTTTTGACCTTTTTTTCAACATTCTATGCTATGGCATCTCTTGGCATGCTATTTTATGCTGTTTTGAAGTGTTTTTAGCTGTTTTTGGGACATGTCATATTTTGACATTTTTGCCATACTATAGCCTTGCCTTTTCGGTCATTTTTTCAACATGCATTTTCTTGGTGTTTTTGCCTGTTTTTGCAACATAAAATGCTATGGCGTGTCTTGGCACGCTATTTCATGCTGTTTTGAAGTGTTTTTAGCTGTTTTTGGGACATGTCATATTTTGACATTTTTGCCATACTATAGCCTTGCCTTTTCGGTCATTTTTTTGACATGCATTTTTTTGGTGTTTTCGCCTGTTTTTGCAACATTCTATGCTATGGCATCTCTTGGCATGCTATTTTATGCTGTTTTAAAGTGTTTTTAGCTGTTTTTGAGGCGTGGCATATTTTGACATTTTCGCCATACTATAGCCTTGCCTTTTCGGTCATTTTTTCAACATGCATTTTCTTGGTGTTTTTGCCTGTTTTTGCAACATTCTATGCTATGGCATCTCTTGGCACGCTATTTTATGCTGTTTTAAAGTGTTTTTAGCTGTTTTTGAGACGTGGCATATTTTGACATTTTTGCCATACTATAGCCTTGCCTTTTCAGTCATTTTTTCAACATGCATTTTCTTGGTGTTTTTGACCGTTTTTGCAACATTCTATGCCATGGCGTCTCTTGGCATGCTATTTTATGTTGTTTTAAAGTGTTTTTAGCTGTTTTTGAGACGTGGCATATTTTGACATTTTGCCATACTATAGCCTTGCCTTTTCGGTCATTTTTTCAACATGCATTTTCTTGGTGTTTTTGCCTGTTTTTGCAACATTCTATGCTATGGCGTGTCTTGGCACGCTATTTCATGCTGTTTTGAAGTGTTTTTAGCTGTTTTTGGGACATGTCATATTTTGACATTTTGCCATACTATAGCCTTGCCTTTTCTGTCATTTTTCAACATGCATTTTCTTGGTGTTTTTGACCGTTTTGCAACATTCTATGCCTTGGCGTCTCTTGGCATGCTATTTTATGCTGTTTTAAAGTGTTTTCAGCTGTTTTTGGGACATGTCATATTTTGACATTTTCGCCATACTATAGCCTTGCCTTTTCGGTCATTTTTTCAACATGCATTTTCTTGGTGTTTTTGCCTGTTTTTGCAACATTCTATGCTATGGCATCTCTTGGCATGCTATTTTATGCTGTTTTAAAGTGTTTTTAGCTGTTTTTGAGACGTGGCATATTTTGACATTTTTGCCATACTATAGCCTTGCCTTTTCAGACATTTTTTTGAAGTGTATTTTTTTGGTGTTTTTGCCTGTTTTTGCAACATACAATGCTATGGCGTGTCTTGGCACGCTATTTCATGCTGATTCAAGGTGTTTTCAGCTGTTTTCAGGACATGTCATATTTTGACATTTTCGCCATACTATAGCCTTGCCTTTTCGGTCATTTTTTTGACATGCATTTTCTTGGTGTTTTTGACCGTTTTTGCAACATTCTATGCTATGGCATCTCTTGGCACGCTATTTTATGCTGTTTTAAAGTGTTTTTAGCTGTTTTTGAGACATGTCATATTTTGACATTTTCGCCATACTATAGCCTTGCCTTTTCGGTCATTTTTTCAATATACATTTTCTTGGTGTTTTTGCCTGTTTTGCAACATTCTATGCTATGGCATCTCTTGGCACGCTATTTTATGCTGTTTTAAAGTGTTTTTAGCTGTTTTTGAGACGTGGCATATTTTGACATTTTTGCCATACTATAGCCTTGCCTTTTCGGTCATTTTTCAACATGCATTTTCTTGGTGTTTTTGACCGTTTTTGCAACATTCTATGCCATGGCGTCTCTTGGCATGCTATTTTATGTTGTTTTAAAGTGTTTTTAGCTGTTTTTGAGACGTGGCATATTTTGACATTTTTGCCATACTATAGCCTTGCCTTTTCGGTCATTTTTTCAACATGCATTTTCTTGGTGTTTTTGCCTGTTTTTGCAACATTCTATGCTATGGCGTGTCTTGTACGCTTATTTTATGCTGTTTTGAAGTGTTTTTAGCTGTTTTTGGGACATGTCATATTTTGACATTTTTGCCATACTATAGCCTTGCCTTTTCTGTCATTTTTTCAACATGCATTTTCTTGGTGTTTTTGACCGTTTTTGCAACATTCTATGCCATGGCGTCTCTTGGCATGCTATTTTATGCTGTTTTAAAGTGTTTTCAGCTGTTTTTGGGACATGTCATATTTTGACATTTTTGCCATACTATAGCCTTGCCTTTTCGGTCATTTTTCAACATGCATTTTCTTGGTGTTTTTGCCTGTTTTTGCAACATTCTATGCTATGGCATCTCTTGGCATGCTATTTTATGCTGTTTTAAAGTGTTTTTAGCTGTTTTTGAGACGTGGCATATTTTGACATTTTTGCCATACTATAGCCTTGCCTTTTCAGACATTTTTTTGAAGTGTATTTTTTTGGTGTTTTTGCCTGTTTTTGCAACATACAATGCTATGGCGTGTCTTGGCACGCTATTTCATGCTTTTTTGAGGTGTTTTTAGCTGTTTTTGGGACATGTCATATTTTGACATTTTTGCCATACTATAGCCTTGCCTTTTTCGGTCATTTTTTCAACATGCATTTTCTTGGTGTTTTTGCCTGTTTTTGCAACATTCTATGCTATGGCATCTCTTGGCACGCTATTTTATGCTGTTTTAAAGTGTTTTTAGCTGTTTTTGGGACATGTCATATTTTGACATTTTTGCCATACTATAGCCTTGCCTTTTCGGTCATTTTTTCAACATGTATTTTCTTGGTGTTTTTGACCGTTTTTGCAACATTCTATGCTATGGCATCTCTTGGCATGCTATTTTATGCTG
Source organism: Plectropomus leopardus (assembly GCF_026936395.1). Classification (NCBI taxonomy): domain Eukaryota; kingdom Metazoa; phylum Chordata; class Actinopteri; order Perciformes; family Serranidae; genus Plectropomus; species Plectropomus leopardus. The sequence goes on from NC_142196.1 coordinate 4,276,283, forward strand.
TTTTAAAGTGTTTTTAGCTGTTTTTGAGACGTGGCATATTTTGACATTTTTGCCATACTATAGCCTTGCCTTTTCGGTCATTTTTTCAACATGCATTTTCTTGGTGTTTTTGCCTGTTTTTGCAACATTCTATGCTATGGCATCTCTTGGCACGCTATTTTATGCTGTTTTAAAGTGTTTTTAGCTGTTTTTGAGACGTGGCATATTTTGACATTTTTGCCATACTATAGCCTTGCCTTTTCGGTCATTTTTTCAACATGCATTTTCTTGGTGTTTTTGACCGTTTTTGCAACATACTATGCTATGGCATGTCTTGGCACAGTATTTCATGCTGTTTTGAGGTGTTTTTAGCTGTTTTTGAGACGTGGCATATTTTGACATTTTTGCCATACTATAGCCTTGCCTATTTTGGTCATTTTTTCAACATGCATTTTCTTGGTGTTTTTGCCTGTTTTTGCAACATAAAATGCTATGGCGTGTCTTGGCACGCTATTTCATGCTGTTTTGAAGTGTTTTTAGCTGTTTTTGGGACATGTCATATTTTGACATTTTTGCCATACTATAGCCTTGCCTTTTCGGTCATTTTTTTGACGTGTATTTTTTTGGTGTTTTCGCCTGTTTTTGCAACATTCTATGCTATGGCATCTCTTGGCATGCTATTTTATGCTGTTTTAAAGTGTTTTTAGCTGTTTTTGAGACGTGGCATATTTTGACATTTTTGCCATACTATAGCCTTGCCTTTTCGGTCATTTTTCAACATGCATTTTCTTGGTGTTTTTGACCGTTTTTGCAACATTCTATGCCATGGCGTCTCTTGGCATGCTATTTTATGCTGTTTTAAAGTGTTTTCAGCTGTTTTTGGGACATGTCATATTTTGACATTTTCGCCATACTATAGCCTTGCCTTTTCGGTCATTTTTTCAACATGCATTTTCTTGGTGTTTTTGACCATTTTTGCAACATTCTATGCCATGGCGTCTCTTGGCATGCTATTTTATGCTGTTTTAAAGTGTTTTCAGCTGTTTTTGGGACATGTCATATTTTGACATTTTTGCCATACTATAGCCTTGCCTTTTCGGTCATTTTTTCAACATGCATTTTCTTGGTGTTTTTGCCTGTTTTTGCAACATTCTATGCTATGGCGTGTCTTGGCACGCTATTTCATGCTGTTTTGAAGTGTTTTTAGCTGTTTTTGGGACATGTCATATTTTGACATTTTTGCCATACTATAGCCTTGCCTTTTCGGTCATTTTTTTGACATGCATTTTTTTGGTGTTTTCGCCTGTTTTTGCAACATTCTATGCTATGGCATCTCTTGGCATGCTATTTTATGCTGTTTTAAAGTGTTTTTAGCTGTTTTTGAGACGTGGCATATTTTGACATTTTTGCCATACTATAGCCTTGCCTTTTCTGTCATTTTTTCAACATGCATTTTCTTGGTGTTTTTGACCGTTTTTGCAACATTCTATGCCATGGCGTCTCTGGCACGCTATTTTATGCTGTTTTAAAGTGTTTTTAGCTGTTTTTGAGACGTGGCATATTTTGACATTTTTGCCATACTATAGCCTTGCCTTTTCGGTCATTTTTTCAACATGCATTTTCTTGGTGTTTTTGACCGTTTTTGCAACATACTATGCTATGGCATGTCTTGGCACAGTATTTCATGCTGTTTTGAGGTGTTTTTAGCTGTTTTTGAGACGTGGCATATTTTGACATTTTTGCCATACTATAGCCTTGCCTTTTCGGTCATTTTTTCAACATGCATTTTCTTGGTGTTTTTGCCTGTTTTTGCAACATAAAATGCTATGGCGTGTCTTGGCACGCTATTTCATGCTGTTTTGAAGTGTTTTTAGCTGTTTTTGGGACATGTCATATTTTGACATTTTTGCCATACTATAGCCTTGCCTTTTCGGTCATTTTTTTGACGTGTATTTTTTTGGTGTTTTCGCCTGTTTTTGCAACATTCTATGCTATGGCATCTCTTGGCATGCTATTTTATGCTGTTTTAAAGTGTTTTTAGCTGTTTTTGAGACGTGGCATCTTTTGACATTTTGCCATACTATAGCCTTGCCTTTTCTGTCATTTTTCAACATGCATTTTCTTGGTGTTTTGACCTGTTTTGCTACATTCTATGCCATGGCGTCTCTTGGCATGCTATTTTATGCTGTTTTAAAGTGTTTTCAGCTGTTTTTGGGACATGTCATATTTTGACATTTTCGCCATACTATAGCCTTGCCTTTTCTGTCATTTTTTCAACATGCATTTTCTTGGTGTTTTTGACCATTTTTGCAACATTCTATGCCATGGCGTCTCTTGGCATGCTATTTTATGCTGTTTTAAAGTGTTTTCAGCTGTTTTTGGGACATGTCATATTTTGACATTTTTGCCATACTATAGCCTTGCCTTTTCGGTCATTTTTTCAACATGCATTTTCTTGGTGTTTTTGACCTTTTTTTCAACATTCTATGCTATGGCATCTCTTGGCATGCTATTTTATGCTGTTTTGAAGTGTTTTTAGCTGTTTTTGGGACATGTCATATTTTGACATTTTTGCCATACTATAGCCTTGCCTTTTCTGTCATTTTTTCAACATGCATTTTCTTGGTGTTTTTGCCTGTTTTTGCAACATAAAATGCTATGGCGTGTCTTGGCACGCTATTTCATGCTGTTTTGAAGTGTTTTTAGCTGTTTTTGGGACATGTCATATTTTGACATTTTTGCCATACTATAGCCTTGCCTTTTCGGTCATTTTTTTGACATGCATTTTTTTGGTGTTTTCGCCTGTTTTTGCAACATTCTATGCTATGGCATCTCTTGGCATGCTATTTTATGCTGTTTTAAAGTGTTTTTAGCTGTTTTTGAGACGTGGCATATTTTGACATTTTCGCCATACTATAGCCTTGCCTTTTCGGTCATTTTTTCAACATGCATTTTCTTGGTGTTTTTGCCTGTTTTTGCAACATTCTATGCTATGGCATCTCTTGGCACGCTATTTTATGCTGTTTTAAAGTGTTTTTAGCTGTTTTTGAGACGTGGCATATTTTGACATTTTTGCCATACTATAGCCTTGCCTTTTCGGTCATTTTTTCAACATGCATTTTCTTGGTGTTTTTGACCGTTTTTGCAACATTCTATGCCATGGCGTCTCTTGGCACGCTATTTCATGCTGTTTTGAAGTGTTTTTAGCTGTTTTTGGGACATGTCATATTTTGACATTTTTGCCATACTATAGCCTTGCCTTTTCTGTCATTTTTTCAACATGCATTTTCTTGGTGTTTTTGACCGTTTTTGCAACATTCTATGCCATGGCGTCTCTTGGCATGCTATTTTATGCTGTTTTAAAGTGTTTTCAGCTGTTTTTGGGACATGTCATATTTTGACATTTTCGCCATACTATAGCCTTGCCTTTTCGGTCATTTTTTCAACATGCATTTTCTTGGTGTTTTTGCCTGTTATTGCAACATAAAATGCTATGGCGTGTCTTGGCACGCTATTTCATGCTGTCTTAAAGTGTTTTTAGGTATTTTTGAGATGTGTCATATTTTGACATTTTTGCCATACTATAGCCTTGCCTTTTCAGACATTTTTTTGATGTGTATTTTTTTGGTGTTTTTGCCTGTTTTTGCAACATTCTATGCTATGGCGTGTCTTGGCACGCTATTTCATGCTGTTTTGAAGTGTTTTTAGCTGTTTTTGGGACATGTCATATTTTGACATTTTTGCCATACTATAGCCTTGCCTTTTCGGTCATTTTTTTGACGTGTATTTTTTTGGTGTTCTCGCCTGTTTTTGCAACATAAAATGCTATGGCATCTCTTGGCACGCTATTTTATGCTGTTTTAAAGTGTTTTTAGCTGTTTTTGGGACATGTCATATTTTGACATTTTTGCCATACTATAGCCTTGCCTTTTCGGTCATTTTTTCAACATGCATTTTCTTGGTGTTTTTGACCGTTTTTGCAACATAAAATGCTATGGCGTGTCTTGGCACGCTATTTCATGCTGTTTTGAAGTGTTTTTAGCTGTTTTTGGGACATGTCATATTTTGACATTTTTGCCATACTATAGCCTTGCCTTTTCGGTCATTTTTTTGACATGCATTTTCTTGGTGTTTTTGACCGTTTTTGCAACATTCTATGCTATGGCATCTCTTGGCACACTATTTTATGCTGTCTTAAAGTGTTTTTAGGTATTTTTGAGATGTGTCATATTTTGACATTTTTGCCATACTATAGCCTTGCCTTTTCAGACATTTTTTTGACGTGTATTTTTTTGGTGTTTTTGCCTGTTTTTGCAACATACTATGCCATGGCGTTTCTTGGCACGCTATTTAATGCTGTTTTGAGGTGTTTTTAGCTGTTTTTGGGACATGTCATATTTTGACCGTTTTGCCATACTATAGCCTTGCCTTTTCTGTCATTTTTTTGACATCCATTTTCTTGGTGTTTTTGCCTGTTTTTGCAACATACAATGCTATGGTGTGTGTTGGCACACTATTTCATGCTATTTTAAAGTGTTTTCAGCTGTTTTTGGGACATGTCATATTTTGACATTTTTGCCATACTATAGCCTTGCCTTTTCGGTCATTTTTTCAACATGCATTTTCTTGGTGTTTTTGACCGTTTTTGCAACATTCTATGCCATGGCGTTTCTTGGCACACTATTTAATGCTGTTTTGAGGTGTTTTTAGCTGTTTTTGGGACATGTCATATTTTGACATTTTTGCCATACTATAGCCTTGCCTTTTCAGACATTTTTTGACACCCATTTTGTTGGTGTTTTTGACCCTTTTTGCAACATTCTATGCCATGGAGTCTCTTGGCATGCTATTTTATGCTGTTTTAAAGTGTTTTTAGCTGTTTTTGAGACGTGGCATATTTTGACATTTTTGCCATACTATAGCCTTGCCTTTTCGGTCATTTTTTCAACATGTATTTTCTTGGTGTTTTTGACTGTTTTTGGAACATTCTATGCTATGGCATCTCTTGGCACGCTACTTTATGCTGTTTTAAAGTGTTTTTAGCTGTTTTTGGGACATGTCATATTTTGACATTTTTGCCATACTATAGCCTTGCCTTTTCGGTCATTTTTTTGACACCCATTTTCTTGGTGTTTTTGACCGTTTTTGCAACATTCTATGCCATGGCGTCTCTTGGCATGCTATTTTATGCTGTTTTAAAGTGTTTTTAGCTGTTTTTGAGACGTGGCATATTTTGACGTTTTTGCCATAAATATAGCCTTGCCTTTTCTGTCATTTTTTTGACATCCATTTTCTTGGTGTTTTTGCCTGTTTTTGCAACATACAATGCTATGGTGTGTGTTGGCACACTATTTCATGCTGTTTTGAAGTGTTTTTAGCTGTTTTTGGGACATGTCATATTTTGACATTTTTGCCATACTATAGCCTTGCCTTTTCGGTCATTTTTTCAACATGCATTTTCTTGGTGTTTTTGACCGTTTTTGCAACATTCTATGCCATGGCGTTTCTTGGCACACTATTTAATGCTGTTTTGAGGTGTTTTTAGCTGTTTTTGGGACATGTCATATTTTGACATTTTTGCCATACTATAGCCTTGCCTTTTCAGACATTTTTTGACACCCATTTTCTTGGTGTTTTTGCCTGTTTTTGCAACATTCTATGCCATGGCGTCTCTTGGCACGCTATTTTATGCTGTTTTAAAGTGTTTTTAGCTGTTTTTGAGACGTGGCATATTTTGACATTTTTGCCATACTATAGCCTTGCCTTTTCGGTCATTTTTTCAACATGTATTTTCTTGGTGTTTTTAACTGTTTTTGCAACATTCTATGCTATGGCATCTCTTGGCACGCTATTTTATGCTGTTTTAAAGTGTTTTTAGCTGTTTTTGGGACATGTCATATTTTGACATTTTTGCCATACTATAGCCTTGCCTTTTCGGTCATTTTTTTGACACCCATTTTCTTGGTGTTTTTGACCGTTTTTGCAACATTCTATGCCATGGCGTCTCTTGGCATGCTATTTTATGCTGTTTTAAAGTGTTTTTAGCTGTTTTTGAGACGTGGCATCTTTTGACATTTTTGCCATACTATAGCCTTGCCTTTTCGGTCATTTTTTTGACATCCATTTTCTTGGTGTTTTTGCCTGTTTTTGCAACATTCTATGCTATGGCATCTCTTGGCACGCTATTTCATGCTGTTTTGAAGTGTTTTTAGCTGTTTTTGAGACGTGGCATATTTTGACATTTTTGCCATACTATAGCCTTGCCTTTTCTGTCATTTTTTTGACATCCATTTTCTTGGTGTTTTTGCCTGTTTTTGCAACATAAAATGCTATGGTGTGTGTTGGCACACTATTTCATGCTGTTTTGAGGTGTTTTTAGCTGTTTTTGAGACGTGGCATATTTTGACATTTTTGCCATACTATAGCCTTGCCTTTTCGGTCATTTTTTTGACGTGTATTTGTTTGGTGTTTTCGCCTGTTTTTGCAACATTCTATGCTATGGCATCCCTTGGCACGCTATTTTATGCTGTTTTCAAGTGTTTTTAGCTGTTTTTGAGACGTGGCATATTTTGACATTTTTGCCATACTATAGCCTTGCCTTTTCGGTCATTTTTTCAACATGCATTTTCTTGGTGTTTTTGCCTGTTATTGCAACATAAAATGCTATGGCGTGTCTTGGCACGCTATTTCATGCTGTTTTGAAGTGTTTTTAGCTGTTTTTGGGACATGTCATATTTTGACATTTTTGCCATACTATAGCCTTGCCTTTTCGGTCATTTTTTCAACATGCATTTTCTTGGTGTTTTTGACCGTTTTTGCAACATTCTATGCCATGGCGTTTCTTGGCACACTATTTAATGCTGTTTTGAGGTGTTTTTAGCTGTTTTTGGGACATGTCATATTTTGACATTTTTGCCATACTATAGCCTTGCCTTTTCAGACATTTTTTGACACCCATTTTCTTGGTGTTTTTGCCTGTTTTTGCAACATTCTATGCCATGGCGTCTCTTGGCACGCTATTTTATGCTGTTTTAAAGTGTTTTTAGCTGTTTTTGAGACGTGGCATATTTTGACATTTTTGCCATACTATAGCCTTGCCTTTTCGGTCATTTTTTCAACATGTATTTTCTTGGTGTTTTTGACTGTTTTTGCAACATTCTATGCTATGGCATCTCTTGGCACGCTATTTTATGCTGTTTTAAAGTGTTTTTAGCTGTTTTTGGGACGTGGCATATTTTGACATTTTTGCCATACTATAGCCTTGCCTTTTCGGTCATTTTTTCAACATGTATTTTCTTGGTGTTTTTGACTGTTTTTGCAACATTCTATGCTATGGCATCTCTTGGCACGCTATTTTATGCTGTTTTAAAGTGTTTTTAGCTGTTTTTGGGACATGTCATATTTTGACATTTTTGCCATACTATAGCCTTGCCTTTTCGGTCATTTTTTTGACACCCATTTTCTTGGTGTTTTTGACCGTTTTTGCAACATTCTATGCCATGCCGTCTCTTGGCATGCTATTTTATGCTGTTTTAAAGTGTTTTTAGCTGTTTTTGAGACGTGGCATATTTTGACATTTTTGCCATACTATAGCCTTGCCTTTTCTGTCATTTTTTTGACATCCATTTTCTTGGTGTTTTTGCCTGTTTTTGCAACATACAATGTTATGGTGTGTGTTGGCACACTATTTCATGCTGTTTTGAAGTGTTTTTAGCTGTTTTTGGGACATGTCATATTTTGACATTTTTGCCATACTATAGCCTTGCCTTTTCGGTCATTTTTTCAACATGCATTTTCTTGGTGTTTTTGACCGTTTTTGCAACATTCTATGCCATGGCGTTTCTTGGCACACTATTTCATGCTGTTTTGAGGTGTTTTTAGCTGTTTTTGGGACATGTCATATTTTGACATTTTTGCCATACTATAGCCTTGCCTTTTCAGACATTTTTTGACACCCATTTTCTTGGTGTTTTTGACCCTTTTTGCAACATTCTATGCCATGGCGTCTCTTGGCACGCTATTTTATGCTGTTTTAAAGTGTTTTTAGCTGTTTTTGAGACGTGGCATATTTTGACATTTTTGCCATACTATAGCCTTGCCTTTTCGGTCATTTTTTCAACATGCATTTTCTTGGTGTTTTTGCCTGTTTTTGCAACATTCTATGCCATGGCGTTTCTTGGCATGCTATTTAATGCTGTTTTGAGGTGTTTTTAGCTGTTTTTGGGACATGTCATATTTTGACATTTTTGCCATACTATAGCCTTGCCTTTTCGGTCATTTTTTCAACATGTATTTTCTTGGTGTTTTTGACCGTTTTTGCAACATTCTATGCCATGGCGTCTCTTGGCATGCTATTTTATGCTGTTTTAAAGTGCTTTCAGCTGTTTTTGGGACATGTCATATTTTGACATTTTTGCCATACTATAGCCTTGCCTTTTCTGTCATTTTTTCAACATGTATTTTCTTGGTGTTTTTGCCTGTTTTTGCAACATACAATGCTATGGCGTCTCTTGGCACGCTATTTTATGCTGTTTTAAAGTGTTTTTAGCTGTTTTTGAGACGTGGCATATTTTGACATTTTTGCCATACTATAGCCTTGCCTTTTCAGACATTTTTTTGACGTGTATTTTTTTGGTGTTTTTGCCTGTTTTTGCAACATACTATGCTATGGCATGTCTTGGCACAGTATTTCATGCTGTTTTGAAGTGTTTTTAGCTGTTTTTGAGATGTGTCATATTTTGACATTTTTGCCATACTATAGCCTTGCCTTTTCAGTAATTTTTTTCAACATGCCTTTTTTGTGTCCGTGCTTGTTTTTGCAACATTCTATGCCATGCTGTGTCTTGGCACAGTGTTCTATGCTGTTTTGAGGTGTTTTCAGCTGTTTTTGGGACATGTCATATTTTGACATTTTTGCCATACTATAGCCTTGTCTCTTCAGTAATTTTTTTTGAATACCTTATAATGTGGTTTTTGACCGTTTTTGCAACATTCTATGCTATGGTGTGTCTCGGCACGCAATTTCCTGTTTTTGGGACATGTCATATTTTGACATTTTCAGACATACTATAGCCTTGCCTTTTCAGTCATTTTTTCGACATGCATTATCATGAGGTGTTTCTTGTGATGTTTGGTCGGTATACTATCGAACGACATGCGTAACTTTCCAGTTTTTGTGATTTTTGGACAACATGCTATATACTATGGCGTTTTCTGTGATTTTTGGATGACATACTATACCATGGCATTTTTTTATTACTACTACATACTATACAAGGGTGTTTTGTGATTGTTTTTGGAAAACATGGTATACTATGGCATTTATGGTAGACATACTTTACTAGGGCGTTTTTTTTATTATATTTTGGACGACATACTATGTTATGACATTTTTTTAACAACATACTATACAAGGGTGTGTATATAACAGAGTATACTGTGGCATTTAATGAACGACATACTATACTTTGCCGTTTTTTTATTATTTTTGGACATTACTATGGCATTATTAGAAGACATACTATACTATGGCATTTTTTGCCATTTGTTGACAACATACTACACTATGGCGTTGATGGTGTTTTGGAAGACAAACTATACTAGAGTATTTTACATGATTTTTGGAGGATAAACTATACTATGGGTTTTTTAATGCTATTTTGGATGACAAGTATATTTTCATGCATTGGAGGACATGGTATCGTGTGACTTTTTCAAGCTATTTTGGACAACATGCGATACTATGAGATTTTTGTCATTTTGTATGACAAGCAATATTATGTTTTTTATGCAGTTGTGGACTACATGCTATACTATGACTTTTTCATATAGTTTGGATGCGGTATAGTATGATATTTTTATGCCATTTCAGACAGCATGTGATACTATGACTTTTTCAATAGTACTTTTGACAAGATACTATATGATGACTATTTTCATTCAGTTTTGGAATTTACAATGAGGTTTTCATGTTTTTTTGGACCATGTCATACTAGGATTTTCTGCTGTTTTGGATGACATGCTATATTACGACTTTTTTAATGCAATTTTGGACAACATGCTATAATGTTACTTTTTCCATGCCACTCAGTACGAGCATACTGTACTATGACTTTTTCATGCTATTTTAGAGGACATGGACTTTAAATGCTATGTTGGGTGAAATGCTATACAATGACTTTTTGCTAATATGAAAGACAGGATATGAAGTTTTTTTGCTATCTTAGACAACACGTTGTAGTATGATTTTTTTATGCTGTTTTGGACGACATGCTATCTATTACTTTTTAAAGGTATTAAATGGCATGCTACGCTCTGCCATTTTTTGACACATTATACTGTAAAATGTTTAGACATACAAAGACATTTTTTGTCATTCTATGTTATGAGTTTTTTATGCTATTTGGCGACATGCTATACACTGAATTTTTCCAGCTCTTTTGGTCGACATGTTACACTATGAATCTTTAATGCTATTTTTGAAGACATACTATACTATGATTTTTTTTTTTATTCTTTTATTTTGGATGACATGCTTGTCTGTGATGTTTTTATGCTATTTAGGATGACATACTTTAAATACTTACGAAACTAAGCACAAAAAGTAAGGAAATTTGTGTATGGTACATTATTTCTTTGTTGTAACAATGCTTCTTAGAAATAAATCTTATATCTTTGGAAACCCTGTTTATTTCCCTTTTAAATGGCGCCACATTTGTAAGGAACATGCATTTGTGGGATGAGCAGCAGAGCTAAGTATGTGGGTTGCGCCCATGAAAAATTTGCCCAATCTTCTCTGTCAATGCCAAACAGCTTTTCTTGTTGTTGCTATTGACTCTTGTTTTGAGCTTCTGGTACCCCCAGGTGCTGACAATCAGGTGCCACTTAGGAACCGCAGGCAGTCTTTTACAGATTTGCAGTCAAGGTTTGCAGGATGATATGGCTGACAGCTTTCTGCCCAGACAATCCGGAACAGACTGCACGCAGCCAATCTCCGGTCTCATAGGGCTGCCAGGAGGCCTGACCTCAACTCCACTGAACACTTGTGGGATCAGCTTGGGCGTGCTGTTCATGCCAGAGTGACCAACACAACCACGTTGGCTGACTTGCGACAAATGCTGGTTGAAAAAGCGGATGACATCTTACAGCAATGTGTGGACCAGGCTGGTGACCTGCATGGGGAGGAGGCGCCAGGCTGTTATGGCTGTGTATGGTTCTTCCACACACTACTGAGGCTCCTGTTTGTTAAATGAATAATTGTTGAATTGCCAATACGTACTGTTTCTTCAAACTTCAATTGTCCAATCCACCAAACAACACCAAACAAGAGTCAATAGCAGAATAAGTTGTTTGGCATTGATAGAGAAGATAGGGCAAATTTTTCATGGGCGCAACCCATATACTCAGCCCTGCTGCTCATCCCATAAAATGCATGTTCCTTATAAATGTGGGGCCATATAAAAGGGAAATAAACAGGCTTTCCAATGGTTTAAGATGTATTGCCAAGAAGCATTGTTAAAACAAAGAAACAAATTTCCTTACTTTTTGTGCTATGTTTCTATACTTTTTCATGCCATTTTTGGCAAAATCCTATACTTTTTCTTTTACTTACTTCTATTTTTAGTAAGTATGACATTTTTATACGTTTTTGGATGACATGCCATACTGACTATTTAATGCCATTTTTTTATTGGTATACTATACTACGCCATTTTTATGACATATCATACTGACATTTTTAATATATTAAACTATGACATTTTTATGACACTATGACTTTTCTGTGATTTTTTTGTAACATTTTTGTGAAATACAATACAATTTTTTTTGACACTTTACTATGATTTCTTCATGACATACTGTTGTATGACTTTTTTTTGACACACCATAGTGTTACATTTTTTAAATCACACACTATACTATTTATGACATAATTTACATTCCCTCTTTGGTACTTTCATTGCCCCCTCTATCTTCCCCTCTCCACCTCTCCCCTTTCTACTTACTCTGCTGCAGTGTTCCAGGAGGGAGACGATGTTCTCCTGGGTCTGTGTCATCTTGTCTTGTTCTTGCGCCCAGACCTCCTCAAATGACTCCAGGTACCCTGGAACAAAGGGAGAAATTAAAGAAGGTATTGTTTATAGCTGCAAGAAGTTATACTTAACAAATATTTTATCATGTCGATATACTCAGTATGCTTACATGCACAGTTTAATTGAGCTACAGCTATAGCTCAATTAGACCATTTAATTGGACTACTCTCCTTGTCCCAGTATACAAGCACCAGGGAGAATTAATTTGTTGATGGAAGTATGTTTGACTCTGCCACAGCGAGTGGGGCTATGTCCTCTTCCAGCTAAATGCTATAAACCTGTATTATTTGAACAGTCTATGATATAGACCAGACCACTGCATCATGTACATACAGTCATGGAAAAAATTATTAGACCACCCTTGTTTTCTTCAATTTCTTGTTCATTCTAATATCTGGTACCACTAAACGTATAATACAATGAACACAACAAAAAATGCAGCTGGTCACATAATACTTTATGTCCTATTTGACATTCTTAAGCTTAATTGATTCCCAGGGTATATAAGAGGCCATTTCATGTCACAAGCAGCACTGCACATGCAAAGGCCTAGAGTGGTTTCCTGCTTACATTCAAGCCGTAGCACAACTCAGAAGTTGTCAGCTCTCACATAATGCCTAAAACAAAAGAATTATGTGAAGCCACAAAGGCAGCCATCTTGGCACTGCTGGAAATTGGCATGAGTGAGAGACAGGTAGCGAAAAAACTGAAGATCTCCAAGACAGCCGTTCATTACAACAAAAAAAAACAAGCTGAACATGGCACTACCAAATTGCTACCTGGCCGTGGCAGGAAACGTCTTTCTACCCCACGAGATGACCGTGCACTCATCCGTTCCTGTGTCAGGAATCGTTGTCAGACCTCCAGGGACCTTAAAAATGAGTGGGCACTGTCGAGAAATGTGACTTGTTCGGCAAGGACAGTTCGAAACCGACTTGTTGAAGCTGGTTTGAAGTCACACAGAGCACGCAAGAAGCCCTTCATCAATGAAAGGCAGAGGAAGGCCCGGTTACTCTTTGCTCGAGACCACAAGGATTGGACTGTTGATGATTGGGCTAAGGTTCTCTTCAGTGATGAATCCAATTTTGAATTGATGCCCACTCCAGCCAACTTACTGGTTAGGAGGAAGCCTGAAGCTTACAACCCAGACTGTCTTGCCCCTACAGTAAAACATGGGGTGGATCAGTCATGATCTGGGGTTGTTTCAGTCTGAGTGGAACAGGGCAAATGCAATTGTGTGAAGGCCGAATGAACCAGGTCATGTACAGGACTACCCTTGAAAACAGTCTTCTTCCATCAGCTGGAAAACTCTTTCCTGCCTCGAATGACTGGATTTTCCAACAAGACAATGCCCCTTGCCACACGGCAAGGTCAGTTAAAGCCTGGATGGAGAACCACAACATTCGCACCATGCCTTGGCCTGCTCAATCACCAGATCTTAATCCAATTGAAAACCTGTGGAAAATCATCAAACTCAAAATGGAGAACCACAAGCCCAAAAACAAAGAAAATTTGTTTGAATTTGTCCAACAGGAATGGGCTGCTGTGACAGCAGAACAATGTCAGAAGCTGGTGGAGAGCATGCCAAGACGCATGGCTGCAGTCATCAAAAACAATGGTTATGCAATCAAGTATTAACTCTTGTGTGTATCATGTGTTTAAAGCAAACAGAAAAGAAAACATGGAATGCTTAAAAGTAGTGTTTTTGGCGGTACAATGCCATAGCTATTGATGTAAGAATTTAAGTAATTTTGGTTATTATCAAGAAAACCATGGAAAATGAATAGTTCTTAGTTCTTAAATTAAACTCTCATGAGCTATTTTTGTTGTTATCATTATAATTGTCCAAACAAATGTACCTTTAGTTGAGCCAGGCATTAAAATTAACAAGAAATTGAAGAAAACAAGGGTGGTCTAATAATTTTTTCCATGACTGTATAATCAAATGGTGCTGAGCAAACTCTTCCTTAACGGATTAGTTTTAAGCCTCCTAAAAAATAATTTATGTCAGTTAAAATGTAGCCTATGTTATATTTAGAATATTTTCACTGCTTTACCTTTCCCTTACCGACAGGGATTTGAAGCCATTATATCAAAAACACCAGTCATTTTCCTCTACTACTGCCTCCATTGGCTGTTGTGGAAGGTAAAGAGGAGCAAATATTCAAATATTTGTAAACTTAAACTGGTATTGATTTTTTTTAGGTGTAAGTATGTGTGTGTTTAAGTATGTTTTGCTGTGGCCCCACCCAAAGCAGTACATCACTTAGCTTTCTGTGCCAGTGTTATAGGGCTGTACTTTATTTATCAGAGGAGGGGGTGGCTGGGCTGTGACTTTTTTTTTAACATTTAAAATAAATACAAAAATAGAACTTTTTCAAGTTGTATATCCCACAACTAAGCCAAAAATTAAAAACAAAAACCTCTCCTCAGTGCTTACATTATTGTAATGCCTACAGCACCCCTTCCCCCCTCAAAACAGTCCCTATCACTTACCACCAAAGGAGGCTGGTGTGGCGACCAGGAGCATGCAGAGAGTACCTAGTCTAGTTAAAGTCTGACTACAGTGTGCACATAACAGAATAGCTTGACATCAAATTATCGGAGTGTGTAGTGATTTCGAGAAATTCGATTTAGTCCGAGTTCAGTCAGACTAACAGGTTTACATGTATTTTAGAAGTCCCGTTTCAGCCAGTCGAACACAACACTTCTATGTGAAGGATTTAAAAATATCTTGTCTTTGGCAACTCCTGGTGGTAGCTTCCAGAAGGGCATTGATAGTGTGTGCTTCCATATATGTATTTGGGTCATCTTTCATATTACTGGATTTGCGAAACCATTCTTAAAACAATGACAAAACCTGCAAATACACCGATAGCAATAATGCAATTGCGATGACTAGATATGATTTACAGTAACTGGATAATGTCATGACAATAACCTCCTATTGCTGTGCTATTATATCTTCAACAGTTAGGACACTTTCTCAGAGACTATTTTCTAACCCTTGGTTTTGCAAAATAAATGGAAACATCAATTTTCATTGTCACAATAGTGAGACATTATTGATATCAGGTCTGAGTAAATAATTCTATAGTTTCTGTCATTATCAAACTCAGGTTGGTCATCTTAATCTTCAAATACTAAACTCACGGTCAATTTCCTCCTCTTTCTTCTTCAGCTCTTTGTATTTCTGCTGACACTCCCCTTATGGACAGAAACAAAACAACTATTAGTTTAGCAGGCAGTCATTATATCATTATTAAACAGTTAAAAGGTGCATACTATATCTGGTAGCACTGTCATAAAAGTAGTGTGTAGGAGTTAAGTAATATGTCCAAGTAAAGGACAAAGATGGGCATTTTTTTATCATATCATACACCAATCAATTCATTTGGAAAACAATCGGCAGATTAATTGCTAATGAAAATGACAACTTTCAGCTCTTGATATATTAAAAAAAAGAGAGATTGACAGTCTCTGGTGCAGTTTATAGTGTCACACTAGGGGTCAGATGTATAATACTGTGTAGATTCTAAAACTGTGTGTACAAAGACATACATGTATTATTTTTGTCAAATTTATGAAGTAGCACATCTGCATGTTTATAAATCTAAGTCACATTGGTACTGGAGATGCGCACAAGTTTTATTTCCACATACACTATTAGTCATAAGTGGATGTAGAAAAGCATCTAACAACCCATTTGCATAATCAGTATTTGAGCCTGTTCCATCAGTAATTAGACCTAGAAAAGAAGTGCGGCTGTGACAGTGTGGCTGTGGACATTTGTAGCATCCATATAACTAATACATCACATCTCTGCAAACCATCATCGTGATAAAATTTTAGTTATTGTTCTTATTTAACATTAAAAGGATGATTATGGTGCTCATATTGAGACTGACTTCAAGTGCTTCATAATTAGAATAATATGACCCTTGACAGGTAGATGATGGCTCAAATGTATATTTAAAGAAATTCATGACTGAAAATGTACTCTATAAATGTGCCTTTAATGGACTTTTTACGGAGCATGTGGTGACTGCAATAATAATAACATAATGTCTGAGATTGGCAAACAACCTAAAAACAATGTTTCCTGTCTCTTAACTCATATTTGATCATGATTTCTCCTGCAGCCATCTGAAGAATGTGCGAGGTGCGCTGCACTTCCTCCTCTGTAAATACCAGTTTATGTGAGGGAAAACACATGGTTTCAGTGTGTGTGCATAATTTACACATCTGGCCCTTAATTAGTTTCCACTATACGATGGCTTTCAATGCAGTTTTTCAAAAGCATATATCAAGATGAAAGATTGTAAAATGAGAAGTTGAAAGCAGCAATCGAGTGTTACCCTGAGCTTCCTCTGAGTCCTGCTCCAGTTGTCGGATCTCCTCTGTGATCTGACCCATCCTCTCCCTGATCTCTGTAAGTCTCAACACACAAACACACACATCATTACACAAATGCAAAATGGGTTTACAATTTATAAGCGACAGTGAGATCAAAGGTCACAGGCTGAGTGAAGCAAAACATATATAAACTCTTCATGAACCTCTAACTTCCAAATGGATCCTTTTAAGAGAGGAGCAAATTATTTGAACCATCAAAACTGTTTTGATATCTTCTGGCAAAATATGCTGCAGATGGAGATGCTGCAAACTTAATTCATTTCATTTGGCTTCATGCCAGAAATTTATTAATTTTTTTTAACAAAAACTGAGATTTTAAGTTGTGTGTCACAGTGCCCACCATCTGGTTGGGGTTTTATGTTTGGACTTCTAATTAAAGTAAGAAATACATTTGAATAAAAAAAGAAAATGATACCTGACAATGCAGGAAAGTCTCATTGGCACATTGTGTTTGATATGAATACATACTGTCTCTCCATGCTGGCCATTTCCTGGTTGTCCTCCTTAACCTGAAATATAAAACAGCAATCCTTTGTTTTTACTAAGTCAAACTCTTAAATCAGTCAAATGAAAGAAATCACTAAAGATATTCAGTCTGAGGTCCTGCAGTCAATGTGTTGATGTTGCACTGCCTTCCTCGTTTGTTAGTATTAACCCTTTAAAAAGACCCTTTAAGATCGACATCAGTTTTCTGTGATGTGTTCAAATGCTTTTTACAAGGTATTTAACCTTTTGAAACGTGAGCAAACTGACTAGTTGGTTGATGTCGGTTTGATTTCTTTGATGGGGAAAAAAAGTCAATGACCAAACTGGCACAAATTTTCCAAAAACTTTCAAAAAAGTAAAAGTTGACAACAGAATAACCTTAATATTAGTTGGAAAAAGGGAGGGGGGTGTGTCAGCCCACATTTTAAAGGGTTAACTCAGCCATTCCATTTCCCTGACCTAACCTCTAGTGTCAGTCTGTCTACATTAAGTCACTGATGTTGAATTTGTCATTTTAAACTTTGTTTAGTTTGAAATGTGTCTAGTTACTGAAGCCTTCAAAAACATCAAAGTTTTTTAAATTTTTGCTGCTTGTTTTAACTGGATGAAACATTTTTGCCTCTTATTGTCTGTAGTTTTATGTTCTTGACTAACATTCAGCCGTTTTCTGTCTGGTTGTGAAGCGAACCTGATTTAGAAGTTGGTCTCTCTGCTCCTGTGGAGAGCTGAGGCTCTTTTGCTCAGCCTCCATGGCGTCACGCTTCGCCTCCAGCGCCGACAGAGTCTCATGAAGCCGAACCACTTCCTGCTTTATGTGCGAGTGGGACAGCTCCTGCACACAGGAGAATGGAAGAACAATTTATACTTTTACTACTGCTGATACTACTGTAACCACTACAGCTGGACGTTACTGCTGCTGCTACAGCAGTTACCATTACAACACACACTTTCACTGAAAGTCTGTTTGCATTTCCTTTTTTTGCTTTTGCCTTTATTGGACAAAGGAAAGCTTAGGAGTGAAAAGGGGAGAGAGAGGGGATGACAAGGGCCGAGGCCAGAATCAAACTCGCAGCGGCGAGGACATAAATGGGCCTGCTCTACCAAGTGAGGTACTTGGCGTCCCATTTACTTTACTTAACATGCATTTTCCTCTTCCTCTTCTTTTTCACTGTCTGTTTTCCCTTCCCTTCCTCTTTTCCACGCTTCATCTCCTCCCTCCTGGGGTATCTGCAGGCCTTGGAAAGTCTCAAAATGCATTCATTTAGATTCCCTAAAAAACAGCCTCAGGTCTTAAAATGTCTGAAATTATATTTTCAAGGGTCGTGATTATTTTTTCTAAACGTTGGTAGTAACATTAATTAGAAATTGTTTTAATGCAACCTTACTAGAAAATCTCTGTTGTTCTACATCTTTGACCTTATCTAAAAATCACATATGGACCTATGGATAGACATATGAACATATGGATTAATACGTTATTATTCTTTATTGGTTAATCTGTCCATCTAGGTCATATTAAAGATTAATTAATCTTAAATTTAAGTTGAACCCTGCAGAAACCACCCTTCTTTCCTTCTGTACATTAACCCTTCCTTGATCTTAGCCCCATCTTTTTAGCCCGACTCACAGCGTCGTAGTCCTCCTTCCTGGTTAGAAGAATGTCCAGCTCCTCCTGGAGAACAGCAAGTTCCTATAAAACAAAACATAAGGAGGCAAGGAGAAGATGAAGAAAGTAGATAAACAGTACATTTATTTTACATGGTGGTCATACTACAGTATGAAATATAAGAATTACAGATAAGACAGGGGAAGTGAGGCTTTTTACTACGTCTTCTCTAAACAGAATGATAATGTGACTTGTATAAAAAAAAGCCAGCAAACAACAAACAAGTCAAACTGCAGGCCGAGCAGTTTAACACTACAATAGTACTCATGCATCATGCAAACATTGCTGTGCTTTTCGAAATCAAGCTTTAAAAAATATTATACATTAATATTACTTTCTACTTTCATTGAGTTTGATTTTTTTTACCAACATCAGTCCGAATTATAAATATCAAATATTCATTCATTTTCAGAATTTTAACCCTTTAAATGCCAGGTATTTGTAATGATGCCACTATGTGTTTAGATAAAAAAAACACAATGAAAAAAACACAAATAATGGATTATATTTAATATACTACATGCAAAGTAGATTTATTTTATTTATTATTTTGGGATGATCACAGCCAAGGATACGTCAATGATTTGCAGCAACATAGATTGTGAAAGTGCACCTAATGGAAATAGCATGTATTTTCTCCATATGCCAAATATGGTTAAAAATGGCGCCATCAGGCGGTAAATAGTAAAATTCCAATACAAAAGCCCAGAATGACACCCAGAAATAAAACAATGCATGTTTTTATGCTTTGATGGCTGTGGGATAAAAATTTGCAGTTTGAAAGTGTTTCAATGGAGCATTTGTTGCTCATAACAGCATGAATGTAACAATTTTGTTTACAGTGTATGTTAGACTTATTGTCATAGCTGAGCTGGAAATTCCAAGATTGAACAAAAATACACAATCTTGACAAAATGTATGCAATATAGGTGAAGGCAGCAAAATTATTAAAAAATAAGGATTGAAAAGTGTGTAAAATGCACCAAACAGTCACTACAGAATAATGAGGACAAGAGCAGTATCATACCAATATTAGGCTAAAACTGCATTCATACCTGTAGCAGTTCCTCATTGGCTGCTGTCATGGCGAAATACTTCTCTTGCTTTGCAGCCGGCATCGCCTGGATGACCTCATCAGCAACCCGCCTTTCCTTCCTGATTTCTTCTTCTATCGCCCTGATGGCCTCCTCTCTTCTACACAGCAAACACAACAGGGAGAGGTATTTTGTTTTTTTAATTTTTACTTTATCTTCATTAGTCATTAGCATGTGGATGGAGACATGTGACAAAGCCAGGGCAGATAAGATAGACAGATGTGTAGATAAAGAAAAGATGCAGAGAAGGGACATGGAAAACGAAAGCAAATCACTTCCTTGCTGCCTTTCCTTCCCCTTTCCCTCCTTGTGTGTCTCACTTTCTTTCTTTAAACTGTGTTACTTCTTTCTTCTTCCCTTCTAATCAAATTACACTCCTACCTTCTTTTCAATTCAATTTTATTTATAAAGCGCAATATCACAAAACACAATTTACCTCTAAAGGCTTTACATCATACAACGTCCCTCTGTCCTCGTAATAAGTATTTTTAATTCATATCTGGATTTAACAGGGAGCTACAATGGGAGAAATATGATCTCTTTTCAAAATTCCCGTCAGTATACATGCTGCAGCATTCTGGATCACTTGGAGAACCTTAAGAGACTTGCAGGAGCAACCTGATTAGGCACTGCAATAACACAGCTTAGAAGTAATATCTCTTTCATCTATTTCTCACTTTAGTCTCTTTTCTCTAACATATTTCAAACTTCCTTTACATTCTTCTGTCTTCCATCCTAACTCTAATCCATTACTGTAAATCCTTCTCCTTTGCTTTCTTTACTTGATTTCCTTCAGCCTTTAGACTTAAATCTTCAATAGTCATTAGTTCAATTCATTACTTTGGCTTTACTATTTCAATTTTCAAATGAAAAGTATGTCGCATGTGGTTTTAATATTTAAACCAGAAGTGGGAAAGCAGTAAAGGAGGAATGACTTCTTCAAACATAATGTTTAGCAAGCAGAAACTGTGTATGTAAGCCGGCAGGTTTTACAACAAGGAACAAAGGTCATTTGCTGTGCTGGCTGCATCACGCTGACAGGTGAACTGAGGTTCGTCTGAGTGCCCCTTGAAGCACAGGTAAGTGGTTGTTGTTCAGCGATAGAGAACAGTACCAGAATATGAATAAAGTCAGCGATGACAAACATGACAGAAAGTCGACAATAAAGACACTGACAGATATTGTACTGGATGCAGGTTAAAGGTTATTCAGCTGCAGTAAACAGATGGGCTTGTTCTTCACTGAATTTCAGTCTCAAGAAGTTGAATGTGTTTGTTTTCTCTAAAGTATATCAGGAGACTAAACGACTTCAGTGTGGGTGTGTTGGTGTAATTGATGACTGTGTGATGTCCTTTAAAAAGAGAGCTCATTGACCCAGGTTTCATATATACTGTGCCCTTATCAAGCTGTATGCTGAAATGCGTCAGTAGATGTGTCTGTCCATTATATGTGTCTATGTAAATGGGTGGGAAATCTTCATGTCCTAGTCTTAGTTTGATTAACGTGTTGACATGGTTCTGTGTAATGTCTCGTCTCAGTTATCAGAGTTCATAAGAGAGGCTGATATTAGTGTCCAGGAGAATTTGTGCTCTATAAGTTAAAAGTCAAGCATGTAGGATTTAGGGCCATCTACTGGCAGAAATGGAATACAATATAATATGTATGTTTTCTTCAGTGTATAATCAACACTATCATGTTTTCTAACCATTGTGTATTCCTCACGTTAATATGAGCAGTTTATATCCATACAAGGAGCAGGTCCTTGTCCATGAAGATCGCCATGTTGAACTAAAATGTTTCTACAGGAGCCCAGAACAGACAAACTAAACAACGTAAAAATGTTTTATTCAGTGTTTTTACAGGTTTAACTCTCTAAGTACATTTGTTTTGGAGTGGAAGATAATTCATGAGGTAAAAACCTCCTGAATGTCATAACTTAACAGAGAAAAATGGTGACCACACATTTTAAGGTGTAGGGCTAACAGCCTGATTCCGACATAAACAGCATTGGGAAAACACTGATTTGTAACATGAAAATGCTTTATTTGGAGTTTTTGCTAGTTTAAATCAACTGGTCTGTTTGTTTTGGAGAGAAGGAGATCTCTGAAAATAATGTGGCACCTGCTAAAAACCTCCTGAACAATGAACACTAAAGGAATTCTAACTGGGAGTTTAATTTTAGCTGGTTACAATCTACAATCCTCACTGCTGGCCGCTACTACATCTCCCTAAATCTCACAAACTGAACCTTTAATAAACTGGGAAATCAAAGGACTGTAAAGGTATGTCACTTTCACATGGATGTATTTAAAGAGTTCTTTAATGAGAGGCTCAGTTAGATGAAAGTTGTTTGATTGTCAACCTATAAAAGAGACTTTTTCCCCCCAAACTCTCTTTACTATGTTTAGAGAGCAATTTTCACTATATTCTGACATTTTACTGCCTAAAAAACATTAAATATTCGATGAAAATAATATTTTGCTGCAGCCATACAAAAGAGAAATATAAAAACTTGGAAAACATTTTTTTGTTTTTGTTATAAATCTGCTTCTACTTTTATATTTTGAGCGTAAAAAATGATTGGTGGTAAACTGCAACAAATACAGTAATAAGAAAGCGGAATCTGTAGTGTAGTAAAGCTACGTTTGACCAATAAAACTGAACTCAAAGCGATCGAATAGGCAAACTCAAAGACGTCTGCAATGAATGAAAAGTAGGTTTTAATGAATGAGTGACTGGCTGCTGGTGAGTGCTTAAAATCAGAATGATGTCATTCCTGAGTTGATTGCATTCCAGTACAATTTGGAAAACCAAGATGTTTTTAGCTTAAACAGATCAAGCCGGGGTGTTGACACAAGTGTAACAACATGTCTGCAGATAGAAACCGGACAGGACTGTTTGTTTGGCTGTTTTAGTGAGACACCAATAAGACAGCAGTATATTACAACAGTATATTACTACAGTTTTCACTATTGTTGATGTGCAGAGTAGCCATATTGGATTATGAGGCACCAAATCTTCCGTAAAAAAGAATCTGGGTTTTCTGTTATTTTCAGGGTAGGATAATGGAGAGTTGCCAGCAACGTCTTCTTGTGCTGTGGTTGGCTGCAGTGGTAGCTGTGAATATACTGGGAACTAACGCTGAGTTTGTGGAGGAAGAAACTGTGGTAGGCAATGCTCTATCTCTCTATTCTTTGTTGTTGTTGTTTTTTGTTAACCTTGCACTCACAGTGAGTGGAAATGATTCATTTTTTGCTGTTATTGTCCAAGCGACAATGGTTTATCTGCATGTATTTATTCAGATTGTTTAACTGATTGTAATACCTGTTCATCCATCTATTGGCAGGAAAAGAACTCAACCAACAATCTTCTGAAAGTCATTCCTCATAGCAACAACAGTTCTAATGTGACCAAACTGGCGATTGAGGGGAGCCTGATCACTCTGAGTGAGGCTGACAGACTAGCCCTGGCTAGTTATCCCAGACTGGTAGAACTCCACCTGGATGGTAACCAGGTGACCAGTATACCAGCCAAGTGCTTCTCTGTGGCACCAAACCTCAGAGTGCTGTCTCTGTCCAGGAACAAAATCAGCAGGTAAATGAGAGAGCAAATATATGCTAGCTTCTTTTCTATATACACATTTAAGTGTCGAAAGTTGACAGTATGCAATTATGCATTTGTTAGAGTTTTGTGTTTTCTGTTACCACATTTGGTTTAACTTGGGGGAATGTTACATCTCTGTACTGCATGAGACTTTCAATATGCACAGACCAAAATAAGGCGAAATATCTGTTCATGATTAGCTAAGAAATTGTCTGTATCAGTGCTGTAAGTATGACTGTAACAGGGTTCCTGCAGCTTAAGGCTTTTTTAATGCCACTTTGACTTAAGTTTAAGACCAATCTTCTAATAACAAAAATTAATGGACAATTTTATTTTCCCAAATGTTTATTGTAATATAAAACATAACTTTTTTGTCCAGTGAAAAAGTTAAATTATCTACGTTAAATGTTGAAAAACCCCTTTTTAGAGTGAAACACATGGAAGATGATGAACATATTATATTATTATAAGTATCTATTTGGTTTACCAGAAGAAGTGGAAAATGTCTGGCATTTCTGGCTGTTTTCCAGCATGAGAAATTTTTTTTTACAGAATTATTCAATCAAAAAAAGGGGATGTTGCCAATTATTTATGAAATTTTACAATGCAACATCAGAAAAAAAAATCACAAAATCCAACACCCCATGTCTGAGTATTTTAAGACTTTCTAAAGATCAATTTAAGTCAATTTAATACCAATTAAGGCCTTATTTTTAGATTTATTAATTCAATGCCTTTCAAGATGCTTTAAGGATATGCAGGAACCCTGTGTAACGGTAATATGTGTATTGCTATTGCATTTACATCTGATCCTACTGATGACTTTTACTGCAGCCTGGACCCTGAGTCTTTCTCTGGTCTAGATGTCCTGACCAAGCTCGACCTGTCCCACAACCTGCTGACAAGTCTCCATTCACAGCTATTCAGACAGCTGAAAAATCTGAAGGTAACACCCCAAATTCCATGAAAATATTGTAGGATGATTCCTCAAAATGTGTTAGGCTTTCTATATTTATTAGAATTAAGTTAAAATAAATAAATAAATACATAAATATATGTGTGTGTGTGTGTGTGTGTGTGTGTGTGTGTGTGTATTATGTGGGCTAAAACTGACTATTACATAAAATATAATGAAATCTTGTGTTATCCTGAAATTCCAGTTGAATTCTTCAATGTTTAAAATGCTAAAGCAAATATGTAGTTATCAGTAGACCAGAGTCATTTCTATGCAAAAGAAAGGAAACACAGCAAAGTGTAAATCTTCCCAAGCCATCGCGTTTTCCAAGTTACTATTAATGCATTAACCTGACCCAGTCTGGTCTCATTAGGTGCTGAACCTGCAGAAAAACCCGTGGAATTGTTCCTGTCCGCTGCTGAGCAACATCAGAGAGGTCCAAGCAGCTGGAGTTACCATTGGTAATGATGATGTCCTTTCTGCAGCTTAAAGTTTCATTAATATAGCTGACATGTGACATCTAGGCTGGTTCAGATTTCTTGGAGGACCTACTTTTAAGGTCTCATTTGATCTAATATGAGAACTTCCATCTTCTCAGTACCTTAAAGGTGTAATAATCCCACTTTCAAATTCCATTCATGTTATTCCTATGGTCTAAGACAGTCCAAAAATATTAGGAAACATAAACAACTCACTCCTAAATCCAAAAGCTGAAGTACAAAAGCTTAAATTTAGTATAAAGTCTGGAGCTGCTCCAAGGACAGATGATTGGGAAAAAGGTTCTGGAGGACACTGAGAGCACCCAGGGTAATGTTTTGAGTATAGACTGAATCCCAATGTTTATTTGCAATAACTTTGAGCAGAAAATTCCTGTGTTATAGCAAGATATAAAAATGCCCACTTAAAACATGTTTATATATCGAGTTAAGCGTACACTATATTTAAAATACTTTCACCACTTTACCTTGCAGTTGGACAGCATTTCCCGACACGTAACTGAAGCTGTTATACCAAAGCCACTGACAAAAAAACAATAATTTTACTTTGTAGAGAATGGGAGTTGCTGGTTTACAGCAGTTGGTAAGTGTGTATGGTAAAGCAAAGGAAATATTTCACATATAGCATTCACTTAAACTGATGTTCATTTCTGTATGTGGGTGTTTTCATGTGGCTAAAAAGGTTTTACTGCTGCCCCTGTCCACAACAGTGCATTGTTTAGCTTCGGTGCTTGTAGATTTGGTTTATCAAAGACACTAGCAAATCATCACAGTACATAAAATAAGAAACGTCAGATTGGTTGGACCATTAAGTTCAACTATCTTAAATGTTGGTTACGGCTGAAAATGAAAACAGAAATAATCAAATTTGCCAATTTTTAAGTCTCTACATTTGAAACCAATCGTCAGGTGATTGTTGGTACTAGCAAAAGGTCATTGTGATTCTGTCTGTATGGACACATTTTCTTCTTACAGAACTGAAAACACTACAATAGAATAAAGCTCATTCGAGTATGAAAAAAAAAAATCCTTGTCTATGGAGCAGTCAGACTTCATACTCAATGGCATCACAAATTTGTGGCTTACTTTTCTGGTTTCTGGCTTTCTCTTGTCACAAATACTGACTGACCATTAAAAACAACATTGGAATTCTCAATTTGTGAATGGTGTTCTGATGGTGTTTCTCATTTTGCCTTTTTTTGGCTCTTTCAGGTTTTTTTTTTATTAAACTGATTTTGGGCATAAGAGATGATGGTTCAAATAATTCATTTATTACAATTGTCTTAGCAGGTGGTACCAGAACATGCATTTAATCTCTCTGTAAATTTTATCTTGGGCTGTTGTAGCTTTAATCTGACAGGATACACATGTGCCGCTTTGTCATCAGAACAGATTGTTGTGACAGGGGTGCTTACTCAGATGTGAATAAATTAAACTGTTGTCATATTAATGTAAAGGGGTGCATGTTTGAAAGGGGCTTAAATTAAATTGTATTTTTATTATACTTTTCTATGTACGGCTCTACAGAGGGACTACAAGTCACATGTGCTTCTCCAGAGGAGCAGGCTGGAAAGGATCTTTTGCAGGCTACAGCTATGTGTTACTCATCATCATCACCACCCATTGTAACTACAGACCCACAGACAACAGCAACAAAAACAGTCATCTCCCAACAGCCTAGGAGCTCATCCACTGTGATGAAGACCAACCTGACATCAAGCCAGAACCACAGCATCAACAGAGGTATTACCAACTCTTCTGTTACACATTATGTGGACTTAAAAACACAACATGACAAGCTTAACAGACTGGTCTCTCCTCCCTTTCTCCATCCTGCAAACACAACTAGACCAGACGCCTGTCAACGGCAACTCCTGGAAGTTCACTGCAGGTGTTGTAGCTTTAGCACTCTGCACCTCCATGCTCATCGTAGGTGGCATAAAGGGGCCCTCCTGGTACAAGCTCCTCCACAACTACCGTCATCAGCGACTGCACCAAGAGGACGATGAGGAGGACACTGTGTCAACAGTCTTTTCAGAGACAGGGAGATATCTGAGCCATCAGACATTCACCTTTGAACAAGAGAACGGGCAGATGGAGGAGGAGGAGGAGGAGGAGGAGGAGGAGGAGGAGGAGGATGGGTATTTTGAGGATCCATACATCAGAAGGGAAGAGTGACATGCAGGAGAGGAGACTTCAGCTGAACCAGGAAGTAGCAAAAAGCAGCTGGTGAGCAGTGACAAGACGAGGAGGCAATTAGCACAAAAGAAAAATCTGTCACTTCTGTGCTCACTGGAGGATTGGTTTAGGCTACGTAAAGAACATTTCTTGTAGATCTGATATATACGGTATATATCACATTAGGTGGAAAATTTGAGGCTAAATAAAATAATTTAGCTATTTATGTTCTAAGTACTAGTTGGCACCATCATTCTAGGGGTCACTAAAACATTGTCCTAGCTCTGTTTCTACAATAACTATAACATCTGAGCCCTTTTTTTTTTTACTAAGACGCCCTTTTTCCTGGCTGACAAATACATGGAAGGCCCACTCTTAATTGATATAAATAGATCTGGATCTTTACTCTACATGTCACACTCAGCTTGGTTGCATGGCATTACTTAGAAGAGCCACTTTGACTCTGAGATGAAAGTTAGGATTAGAGATGCACCGGCTGCAGTTTTCTTGGCTGGTTTTAGAACTTTGAGAATTCAATTGTGTGTTCTTACTGACTGACTATTAAATATGTTTTACATTTTCTCTAAAACTGCACCAGGTGACAATACCTTTTCTCACTCGAACAAACTTAAAAATAAAAAAAAGAAAAGTGTTTTTTTTTTTGCATAAATAAAATACACCTAGAAAAGAACTGCAGTAAATCCCTCTTTATCTAAGATGTGTTACTTTACCAACAGACAACACGTCCCGCAGATCTATATATGCAACAAATGATGTATATATCAGAGTGAGAATCGTGTTTATCAGGGTCTAGAGAGAGAAAATTCTTTATTATTTTATCTAAAAAAATATATATCTATTTACTCGGTATCTATTTTCTGAGTAAGATATCGCTTTGGTCACGAGAAGTGTCATTCATACTTTAGAAAGAGTTAACATCAGTTTGCTGACATTCTGGTGATGGTAAAAGAGGACAAACTTCATAGACCCCATCAGTACCAGAGACTGTCTGGCTGCAAATTTGTATTTTTTTGTGTAATCTGGAGCCCAATAATAGATAATATAGCAGTTAATATCCGTGATTTACTGATTATACCATTTTAAAGGTTGCTCCTAAATCCTAAATGTAAGAGATAAGCTACAATTAAAAAGCCAATATTGTAAGCACTTATTTTGTGGAAAAATGTTCCTGAAATGTACTGATGACACCCAAACTTAACACTTTAAATTCAGAGGATTTGGATCTAAATTAAAAATGTGTTATTTAGCCTTTAAATCACCATATCAAGGTGTTGTTTTTAATCAAGGACTTTTTTCTTTCATCTTCCTCTGATAGCAGCCAACAGCACCATCTACTGGACAAACTCTGCTATAGTCAAAGAGAGGAATCAGTTACTGATGACTAAAGACTAAGAAAACCAAGCAGTAAAATAGCTTCATACATGTTTTTCAAAATAAAAATACACATTTTATGGTCCAAATTAGATGTTAGGATCTATGTTGGATGTGACGACTAAATTAGACTGATTGGCTGTCAGTATTTCTATCAATTATGAAATCACTCTAGGAGTGATCCAAACCACATCTTTCATCACTTTCGTTGTCGTTAATTATGTTGTAGTGTGACTCCACCATGCACTTGAGTTGAAACAATTTAAAATACTATCAATTTATAGTTGTCGCGACTGTTCTTGGTATGGACTGCTCTTTCAGAGACTTCTTTATTTGGGGGTGGAAGCCAACATTAAATGAAAATATGAACAGGATATCCTGACATAAATCTTTACCCCAGTGATCTCTGTGTAATAACCAGAATTAAACGTCCAGTACTTACTCTCTCCGCTCAGTGAAGATGCTATCAATGCTTTCAGCCTCGCTGTCATTCTGGGCTTTCAACTGGGAGGGTAGAGAGGAAGGAAAATTACAGGGATGAGCGGACATTCTGAGTATATTTACAATGAAGGACAGTCTGTCAAATTTATAATCAAAAGCAGCCACAGAATCACATATTCTTTTTAAAGCAGGAGGTATCAGAAAAGTGACCTTTACGTTTTACATACAATATTGTAGTCATTGATCATTTCCTCCATCTCTGTGTTGGTGTTGAGCTTGTCCACCAGCTGAAAATACAAACATAAAATGTGCAAACATGAATAACAAAACTTAAGCTACAATGAGTATCTTTACATGATGTTAATAAAAGTCAAACTATTGTGTTAGTCCATTTAAAATCCATGTAAACATTTTAGTTTGACTGAAATTGGACTAAATTGAATTTCACAAAATCGAACTAACACACCCCGATAATGATATTGACAGTCAAGCTACTTTGTCAGGTAAACACCTCAGTCAGACTTTAACTGGACTAGGATTTCTGCGGGTGCTCCTAGTCGCTGCGCTGGCCTCCGTCTGTGTTTACGAAGAGGGACTGTTCGTCACTTATGAGGGGGGAAGAGATGCTGCAAAACGGGTCAGGCATTTTAAAAAGAAAGGTGAGGGACATACAACTTGAAAGGGTAGTATTTTATATTCATTTCAAATGACTGTTTCCCAATGGAGTCTGGTGTTTTTTAAAAATATAATGGCATGACAAAGAATTTGAAGTTGGTTTAAAACTAATCAATAACGGCAGAGTTTGCTTAGCACTTTTTGATTATATGTACATGACACAGCTGTTTTCTAAACTGAATTTTTTGTAAATTAAACAGTTGCAACTGTGATTCACTCTATATCATAGACTATATATATAATTTAGGTTTATTGCAACTAGCTGAAAGAGAGCATAACTCCACCTGCCGTGAAGGAATCTGACATACTTCTGTGAATAAATCAATCCTCCCCCGGTGCTTGTATAACTGGGACAAGGACAGTAGTCCAATTAAATGGCCTAATCGAGCATAACTCGACAAAATGTACATGTAAACATACTGACTGATAACGCAGCCCATTGTCAACAGTTCAAGACTTTTCAAAAACCTTGTATTATAACAACGCTGAAGCTTTTGAGGCACTCTACTAACATTCAAATGATGTTAAGTTGATCTAAATAAAGTGATTTAACTATGACCAACCATTCGCCATCATTCAATTGCTGAGCTGTTTGCCTTCTATATTTTTACACTCATTGGAGATCATTATGGATAACTTCTACTCTTTTTTTGTGACGACGTTTTAGTGCTTTACATTTTCCCCCATTTTACATTCTGATATTGTTGTAATTCATGTTCAACTGGTTGCTTGTAATATCCAGGATGCAGAACTAAAGATCTTCCAGCAGTTACTCATTGAAAATATGAGTTATAGACAATATAGACAATAACTAAAACATCTAGTTTACAGTTATTTACCATGTTGTAGTCAGCAAGCTGGCCCTGTAGATCCTTAATCTCTGCAGCCAGGCCTTCAGCTCTGAAGAGGAAAGAAAACAAAGGTGTTATGTAACTGTTCATTATTACATTCTTTTGTTTTATCATATGTTTTATTACAAGAGCCGCTTAATTTGTAGCCAGAGTGTGCGACACTTCACTTTCTATTATCATATTAACATATCCTTTTTTCCAGTCATTGAGTGTATCTCCTCATACTGCAATACTGCAGTACAGTGAGCCTTAATAACACAGGAGTACATGGTCTGTCTTTTATTAAAAAATGTACAGTGACAGCACGAACTAGTAAAAACACCACTCACCTCTTCTCATAGGAGAGATAAACAGAATTCTCCTGACGGTAGTTGTCGATCTCTTTGTGCAGTTTGCTGGTCTCGGTGGTTAACTCGTTGATTTTACTCCTAACAACACAACGGCAAAACATTCACTTTCACATGGTAAAGTGACCAGTGTATACCAGTAGAATGTTTGAGAGGTTATGCGTTACGTGTTACCTAAGAAGGCCCAGGTAGTAGGACTTATCCAGAATCTGTCTTTGAGGTCCTGAGGTGGTGGAGAGAAAGAGATGTGAGACTTCAGTTCATTTTATTTTTTGTCCCAGAGGACAAATCATTTGCAGCAAGTGTAAAACATAATAAAACACATAAAGAACAAACAATATGATACAGAAACATACAACAGTTGACATTCATCTGTACACAGGGTGACTTGCACCTGTGCACATTCAAACTCCACAGTAGCAGATTAGTAAGTGTTCACCATAACTCCATAGGGCCGATAATTATTTAGTGAGCTTTAATATTACAACATCTCCTGATAACGTAAACCATTTTCAATTTAGTTAACAGCACTCTGAATAGGTCATGACAGTCAGAAGAATGTAGCATCAGGACGGCACCATTAAGGCCAATGCTGCAATATAGCTCACAAGTACTATATGTTACTGTCTGTTACTGTCACTCTCTCATCAACATCTTCATCATCATCAATACTACAATTACACTGTGTAAAGCTACTGTAACCCAAACATTGGCATCATAATCATCATCATCAACAAGACAAGTATAGTATGTACTGTTACTGCCACTTTATCATCATCATCATCGTTTCAACATGGCTCAAAGTGTCTGCCCTAAATGAAACCATACATATGCAAATCTATGCGTGTTAAAAATGTCAGCTCATGTCACAGTTACCTTTCATGCCGGTCTTCATACCACTGAGCCCCTGTTGGGTCACAGGTCGGTCAGTCACTTTGATCTGTGCTGAAAGGACCCCAGGGGTGGCGATGGGGATGCCGCCCCTCATGCCAGGATGACCACTTGTACCTGGAACCATCTGGATTGAAAAGGAAATAAAGTCTTTACCTGCTCATTTGTAGAAAATGTTACTGCTGACAGTGAAATAAAATGCTGCCTTAGTAGATCAGGTGATAATCACATCCAGATCCCAAATACAAGCACTAACTTTCCTCCCACTAAAAGTTTAAGTGTATGTTATATTGAGAATATTTTCAATTTTTGACCTTGCTGTCAGAGAGTGAATTCTGACAAAGCTGTTACATCTCTCTCTTTAAAGCCAGACTCCATTGACAAAAACAGTAACAACTGAACACAAGAGATGATGGTGTATAATTACCTCAGTCAATTTTTTTGTTTGTGTTATTATTTGACTTTAGTGTTTAAATGCTCAGTTTGGATTTACAAAAGTCACACAATAACACAAACTAACTAACTGATCAAGGCAGCAACTGAAGTGGTTAACGGCTTCCCTGTCAGACAAATATCCTGAAAGAATATTAAACCAGCGAAAACACTCTCAATATAGTGTACACTCAAACAGATATTAATATTTTTGGGGTGGGCCTTTTTTAAGTGGCTAAAATACATTTTGCTGCTGCCCCCCATCCACAGCAATACAGTGCTTTGCTCACCTGCTGCTTCTCCAAACATCTACTGTAGACAGTACACTGACCATGGATAAATATCTCACACAACCCCACTTCAAAAGATCCAAACTCTCCCTTTAAGCTGCAATAAACGCTTGATTATCAGGACATGGTCTCAAATGATATTGTTTTCCTCTTTGCTACACAGAAAAACTGAATAGAACTTTTGAGTTTGTGCACAGCAGTTTAAAACTGCACTAAGTTTAACCAAAATCACTTAAAAAAATCTGTTTCACAAAATAAAAAAAAAAATGTAGTTCTTTTAATTTAGATCCACCTTTCTGAGAAACTACAAATGTGGACATAAAATATGGTCATTAGAGGCCAGGCCACTGAGAGGTACTTTTTGGACTTTTGTGCTTTTCTAGTTGATATGATGCCCGTGACTTTAGCAAAGATCCCAATATACTCCAAGGAAGAGCACTTGTAACCCCACACTAAAATGCATCCAAGCTGCAGTTGACTTACCCCGGTTGCGACACGGATAGCTGTAGGAGGTGGTCGGACAGCTGTTGGGGGTCTTCCAGTGCCAGGGGCCACAGATCCACTACGGCTCATTGGGCGGCCAATGCTGGAGGGAGGTCGCTGACTCGCCATGATGCCTACGGCCCATGAACATATTAACAGAAACAATGATCAAATATTTGTTGATGATGACCGCACACATTCATACAGCCGAGTTGTTCTGCTATAGCTCAGTGCTGATTGTAATGTTTGATTGGTGACAGCAGTAAAGAGGACAGTAAAATGTATAATGATGAATGGTGTTATGCTTCAACTGATTTTGTTCTGGTAACACAAATCCCAGATCACAGAAACAGTACTTGCTGTATTAAAGTGTGTTCTTCTGTTGAAAGGTGTTTGCCCCTGTTAAAATGTAGTGCCCTGGTGGTTGGGGTTGGGAGGGGCACAGGTGTACAGGGACTAAGTGAGTAAATATACGTTCAATAAGTTTTTCTTATAAAAAACAAATATGGTTAGATTTTTAATAGAATAAAATAAAAAGAGTTTGGGCCACATGCTCAGGATAAGCAAAGGAAGGATTGGTCACGTAGCTCCTATGGTTTACCAATGTTTGGCTGTATTAATCAAAGTTGTGGTGCGTAAATGACAATTCAGGGATGCATGATATTGGATTTTTTAAATTCAATATGCTGATATATAACAACTCATTTGGCCAATAATCTGTAGATATATCTACTTTTTTCCTCCACCCAAATTTAAAGATCATAAAGTCTCTTCTGTAGTGGAATTAAAATCAAATAATAGGCACTCCAACCATTACGGCGCCCCTGCAGATGGAGAGCTGAAATTTAATACTTTTCATTGTATTTAATGTCAATTCATTGTGAAAACTACATGCTCACTTTGTCATTAAAAAAAAAAGGATATATATCAGCATTTTGGCAAATTCCAGCACCGACGACATGGCAATAATAATATAAAATATAGCACAGAAAAAAATGGGGGATGCGCATACAAAAATGGGGGAAAATATAAGGAAATATTAAAAATTATAAGATAATGAATATATATTATAAAATAGATAAACTATAAATAACAGATATAAATAATTTAAAATAGAATTATGTGAGGTTTTAAAGTAAAACTTAGTACTAAAATGATTAAAACAAAGAAAAACACACTTTGATTCATGATAAAACCATACAGTGATAATTGCTATAAGTACCAAAACATAAAAGAAAATGAAAGGTTTGGGTCAGTTTTAGATAGGGGAGAAACACATATTGACGGGGAAACACTAACAAAAAAAAAAATTGAAGAGGATTCAGATCCAAAAACAGATGGCATTTTGACTGAAATGATCACTTTTAGGTTCCACTTTTTCACATTATCTCATGTTTGGCACGTGGGAGTAATTTATTCTGATGAAACTACTTTGATGTCTGTATGTAGCCAATTCTATGATATGAGACTTAATTCTGGCAACACACACACACACACACACACACACACCTGACACTATCGTTTGAAAAACCTGGATTAAGAAGCACAAACCCTCTGACAATCCTTTGACTTTCTTAGGACAGCTACACAAGTACATGGATCTTGACGTGAAATCTGTCACAGCAATTAAAAGATGCGGATTTGTTTTAAGGCTAGCTCATGAACTTAAATCACACAACAGATAGCTATGAGACAGACTCCATGTGGTCTGTGAACGCGATTCCATGCAGTGTTGTGGAAAACAGCGTTTCTCTGTTTAACAAAGCACAGCGCTCTGCCATGCGCTGCTGCTTGTTAGCGTAATTAAAAGGCACATTTTAAAGAATGGAAGCAAACAAATAAAGCCAAGTTGCTCATTAAAATAGCAAAATGCAAAAAAATGCAATTTCCAATCACAGTTTCGCCATAGGAGTCTCGCTAGTTAACAGTTAGCTGCATAAATGCTTGCTATGTCGGTGTTGTATTGACTTTCCTACCGAGTGACAGCGATAGCGTACCATAAGCTTTGTGCAAGTGAGGTTATCTAGAAGAAACATCTTAACATGAATTATAGCTAAACTCGCGTTAGCCATTTTGTTCACCACACAGTTACCATTAAATGACTTCACCTTTAACTAGTTATCGTGGAATATCTTTGTTCCGCTAGCAAGTGTTTCTTACCTTAAACTGGACTCCGCTTGCTCGTTTTCGCTTACAGCAAATGTCTTTCTAATTTTTACCCAAGGTGGCTGTTTGGTAAACCAATTCACATTGAGGAAAATGTCAACTGAGGGTAAGAACTAGCATGCGAGCTAGTTGGAGACTGAAGATGACATTAACGTTACTATGGTAACTGTCTTCTTCTCTGATTTAAAGGTGCATCGTACACCAGCGTTACAGATATACCGCCACCTATTGTACCGGAGTTATGTACCAGAGCTTTACATGTGTAAACAGGCCTCAAATTCATAAAAATATGCATGAACTACATGAAAGCACAAACAAAAAGAATGACACAATCGAATTCTACATCTTTGAAGGCAACAAAGAGAGCCCCACAATATTCCCTCGTTTTCCCATTCGTCCCTAAAATCCCCTCCGAGCTCCCGAGGGCAGCTGCCATGTTCTTTACACGCAGTCCCACTAGAGGTCAGCGTCGGTCTTTGTGTCTGCTTTAGCGGAATACGAATGCTGCCACACACTCATGTATAAATTTCAATTTTTCTCTCGTGCCTTAATTTATGTATTAATCACTTCAGAGAATGTATGATAACAATAAAACCACGAGCAGTAGCCCAGGGGAGCTGTATTACTGAGAAAATGGTTATCTATCGAGGAGACGTTTTTTTCCGTGAAGACAACTTGACATGAAATATCAAGAAAAGCAGGGCTGTAACCACTTACTGAAGCTTATTTCCACGACGGTATCCTTGAGGCACTTTTTTTAGTATGCTAGTTAACTGACAGGGCTAACATGTACACCTACGTTTACAATAATTTTCTATTTTTCTGCCAAAAGTTACAGTTTCGCATAGATGCAACACACTCAGGGTACACACAAAGGTGTTTTCACTTAGGCGCTAATTAGGTCCCTGCTCCTCACTGCAAAACACCGCTTAAAGGGTCAATTGACCCCAAAATCAAAAATACACATTTTTCCTCTTACCTATAGTGCTATTTATCAATATAGATTGTTTTTGTATGAGTTAGGAGTGCTGGAGATATCAGCCTTTGAGATGTCCGCTTTCTCTTAAATATAATGAGACTAGATGGCACTCCGCCTGTGGGGCACAAAGAGACAAAATAATACATTTGAAAAACTCAACAACAATGTGTCTTTCCAGAAATCCTGACCCTGTTACTCTAGATAATCCGCATACTTACCTTGTGAGCAGTTTCATGTAGGAACTATTTTCTTTACCAAACTACAACCACCAACAGTATTACAACATTTTCAGAAATGGCATAGGTCATGGATGCTACAGACAGATGCATAGATAGACAAAATGACAACAAAAATAACAAAATAGATGATAATCTATACTTAATAGATTCCAATTAACAATAGGAAATTGCATCTTACATATTCGAAAAGGAGTAGGAGGAAGTATAAGCTTATTATTTCACACCCCTTCTCAGTTCAGTTAATTAATTAGTAATCTTTATATCTAACATATTTACACATACTTACATATTAACATCCCAGGTGTGGGTGATCGGGAACTCGTGGGGGTCAGCGGGAGTAACACTATTGCACATATTCAGTGGATTGCATACCACGAAAGTAAAGCTGGAAATCTGGAAGCAAGAAAACTTTTCGGCTTGTGCGCCAGGCGAACAACTCCATTGGAGCGAAGAGACGCCATTTTTGGTTCGCCGTCTGGTTATCAGTAAAGTCTATGGTTTTTTTTTGGTTAACATTAGAAGCCTGAAATAATGTCTGCAGTTAACACAAGCTGAAGAGACTTTCACGTTTTGTTCTACGACATAAAATACATCAGTTAATACTGGAAGAGGTCAAAAACAAATGAGAGTTTTAGTCCATTTTATTTCATGTTCAATAATCACATCACTAATTAACAAGTAATCACAATAAACACTTTTTTTTCAAACCAAAAAATAAAATTCAAATTAATGAAAAAAAAAAAAAACACAAAAAAAACAATGAGGAGGTTCTGCAAATGACATAGTAAGTCTACCTAACACATCCCATTGTTGTTTTTCAGCATGCTCTGCAGGTACAGTAGGCGTTTATTAGCTAGTGTTACTCTTACATGAGTGCAGTGGTGGTAGATGAAGCTCTACAACGCTCCTTGGATAGATTACTGAGGAGCTTTGATTATACAAGCCAAACCTGACAACTATGGTTAGTTCACCTTAGACAAGGATGTGTTAGGGTCTCGGTGTGTGACTCTCCAGGGCAGATTGCTGCTTTCTGAGTGCCATATATGTAGCAGTCAATACGTTTGATATGCAGTACTCCCAAATTACAGGCCTACACATTGACCTTTTCCCTTTGCCCACTGTGATAAACAGTATCATGTGTTTCAGGTGCATTAGCTTCAGTCTGCTTGGTTCTTTTATCATTTGAACCTGCAGAGATCACTGTGTTCTGAACACCGTAAAAAGAAGCTACTGTTTTAACTTACAAAAATTAATGTCAGGGCTTTCTTAAAATTAGAAGTTGACTGTATTGGGTAGGCAAGTTGAGGTAATTTTGTAATGATTCAACTTATCTTCTTAATGTCAGACAGCTTAAAAATTTGGGGCAGCCCTGACAAACTTTTTTTTTTTTTTTTTAGTTAAAACAAATAGTTTCAATTTAGAGCATTGAGAAGTTTACCAGTAAAATAAATTTTGCTTTGACCTGAAAAAGTTAGTGTCCTTGCTCCCTTAATTTTTTAAGTTGAGACAAGTTAAATCATTGCAAGATTACCTCAACTAGTCTTCCCAAATTCAGTCAACTTAAACATTTAAGGCAGCCCAGAAATTTCCTTTTTTAAGTGAAAACCAATAGTTTCTTTTACAGTGTTCAAACATTATCCTCATCTTTTAAGACTGGACTTGTGGGCATGATTTAATAGTGTATTGACATAATTGTGCATTAAAAATTTAGCTAAAATATATCTTAAATTAATTAAGCTCTATGTTGCCAGTTCAACATTTCTAAATTAAGCTGCTGTTACAGCTCTTTAAATATAGTTAGATTTTAAAGGCTCTCTAATTATCGTATTGGAGGTTCAGATTGTGTTGTGCACATCCTTGGAGAAACTCCAAGACACAGTTTGTGAAACTGGCTGTCACAAATCAAAACTAAAATCCCTTCGACTGCGAGAGCACAACCGCCACGAGGCTACAGGAACACAACGATAAATACATATACAAAAGTGTTGCGTCTTTAGTACAATATATCTCAAAAGACATTCTTTCACTTCAGTGGCCCCTTTCTAATGAAAAAGGCAGACTTTTTCAATTTGTCATACTAATAATCAGAATAATAGTCATAATAGTAATGATAAAATGCCTCCTCCCCTTAGAACTGTTAAAGGTACATGGACATAAAAGCTGTTCTTAACAGACCTTGAAACCAGACCCCCACACCCACCTGCCACCCCCGATGCTGTCACTGTCTTTTGTTCATTTTTTAGGGCCATAAAGAGTGCATCAAAGATAAAATATCTATATACAGCCATGTGCAATCCCAGAATTCATGGTAAGCTAAAACATGGTTGACAGGCACAAGGAAAAATTTAGCTATGCGACAGCCGTGGCACAAACAAAACAATATTTGATGACAGCTGCTCTCAATTCTAAACCTGCAGAAAAACACTCCAACATTTCCCCCTATCACAAGACAGTATTTAGAAGTTATTGCCTATATTGTCAAAAAAGCTTCATTTTTATATAATTATATAAAATTCAAAGGGACTCCAATGGAAAACGAAATAATGACTCAATCTGAATTGAACTGATTGAATATTGGTGGAAAATGAGGGTACTATAATTCAGTTTATTGCTCTCTCATTCCATCATGCAAAATCTCATTCATAATTAGGCCATTTAGGAGCACTTGTTCATAGAGGGGTCTTTTAGCAATTAATGGATTCCACTTTAATCCATCTCTGATTTATTATAGCATTAAGGTGCAATTTAGTTTATCACAGATCATTGCTAAAGTGACAATTTGAATAGAAAAACTCAGGAGTGTTTTAGTAGTTTC
Source organism: Plectropomus leopardus (assembly GCF_026936395.1). Classification (NCBI taxonomy): domain Eukaryota; kingdom Metazoa; phylum Chordata; class Actinopteri; order Perciformes; family Serranidae; genus Plectropomus; species Plectropomus leopardus. Next base: position 4,315,250 of record NC_142196.1, read on the forward strand.
ATGTTTTCTCTATAGGGGGTAGTCAATGGAGCTTTGGTCTTAAAATTAATTTAAAAAATGAATTTGTGCCAAGGTATTTGCCATTATCTCAACCAAACCCAACTGAAACTGGAAGTCTTTTTATCCTGTTTTACGAGATATATGTTATAGCTAGCACTGGTTATCCAACTGTAATACTTGCAGTTTTCCCACACATTTTTACTAATGAATTTTCAAAACTTTACCATAACTCCTTTTTTAAATTGGTGTAAAATAGGTAGGTCAAGCAATATTAAAGACACACTTCCAGTAATTTGCTGATAACCAAAGGTCTAGCGCTTGCTAACTTCACCTGCTCATTTCCATTATGGGTATCAACTAAAATGTGTCCATAGCACAGATTATGCTATTGTAAAGTCAAAAGGCATCAAAACGTTATCTATATAAGATAATGTTAACGGTTCCAAAATAATTAACATACTATTTGAATATATTGTTTCAGATTTAAATCAAAATTTGGATAGATAGCCACTCATTAATTTTGGTTTTGCAGGCTGCAAATCTACTGTTTAGATCACCTCTCTCATTTATCAGTTACACGAGGCAGCAAAAAAGGTTGTAACAAACCCAAAGTACCTGCCTCGTACCAAACAGCAGATAGACAAAGTTAACACTATTCTTAAAACTGAGCGAGGAACAGATGCAGTGATGGCTGAAAATTATCAGTGAGCATTATCACTTTTTCTATTCCAATGATTTTGGTAGCCGATATACTAAACTACAGTAGCCTACAACTGAAAAAATCTGAACTTTTGTCATTCGTCTTGGTATATTTGAGCCATGAAGTCACTGTATACAAATCTGCACCTAGTTTGAAGCAAGTGGCAACTTCCAGGCCTGAAAAATCAAGCTAACGCAGAAATGCCAAAGATGCAGTTCCTCTCAAGGCCACTAGAGGCTGCCTCCAAAGGTGAGTCAATTCCCATAGATGCCCAAGTTAAAATACAGAACTTAACAACAGAAATAAACATGTTTACAGACTGCTACATTAAATGGTTTTGGTCTCTATAGCTAATTTAGTTAGTTACGCATAATTAAGTTACGCATGATTACGGGCTTGGCCGCTCTGAGTAACAGTTGGGTGCAAGCCGCTATCACAGTAACAATATTGCTTAGGTAACGTTACCTAGCATGAGTCCAGATTCCCAGAATAAAAGGTGTAGCCACAGCTGTTGCTATTTCTTTTTGTTTTCAGTTCGTTAAAGTTAATTATAACATTTGCCTAAAAAGACTTGTTTAGTTCGTTGTTCCAAAAGACCCTCTGAGGAGTCTGAAAAGTTTTTTCCAGTAAGCACATTTGTTTAAATGGTTTTAAACCTGTTTTTTTTTTTTTTTTGCAAGCCAAAATGAGCATTATCACATTTAACTTTAGCTGTAAATGCATTGTGCTAAGCATGCTAGCAGCTCGGGTTATCTCTATTCTCTTGTCCAAATAGGGTAGCTTCTAGTTCCAAAAATCCAAGATGATGACGACCGAAAAGCTAAAGTCAAGGCTTCCGAACAAAAGTCCACAAACCAATGAGTGACATCATGGTGGCTATGTTCATTATTTTATACAGTCTATGGTTTAAAACGGTAGAATTAATGATAAATCCAAGAAATGAAACAACAGCCATCACAAACCAGCTATTCCTGTCCTTTGGTGTTAAAAATTTGAATAACAACACATCAGCTGTCTAGGATTGCCCCCGAGATATACATATGGTACCAAACCACAACACTTTGAGTCATAATGCACAAAGGCTTTCAGCTCTGGGCGTGATATTATATAACGTGGCCATGCATCATAAAGGCAATCGGAGGCAACAATTTAATACATTGCTACAAGAGAAGAGTATAAAGCCGCACAATGTTCCACTGCCAATACTCCAACAAGAAAAAAGCCGAACACATATTTGGGATGTTTTTGTATTCAGCTACTGCCAAACAACATGCTACCATAACCCTCATAGAAACACCTGAAATGGGACCATGACTACACACAACTACCATGACAGCTTGATTTACAGAATTCCCTCAAAACAGCAAAACCAAGTTACCCCTAAGGTTTTCACCAACTACGATATCCTCTTTGTCTGAGCAGTTTTAGGCTTGAGCCTGCATCAACCTCGTTCATTTTCAGGTAAGAAGGACAGGAGGCACATACGAGACACACAGCTCCTTTGACTTAGGAGACATCTTTCTCATCTCACTCAGGACCGCATGCTCAGTTAAAGCTTCTCGGCTCCAGCCAACTTCCTCTATTGCATTCCTTTTCAACACGTTTTGCTATAAACGCAAAGCACACCTCAAAGGCTTCTTTTGTCACCCTTCTCACGACATATCCATTCTCACGTTCTTCCTCCCTCTGAATATACTCACTGTGTGTCTTGGTTTTAAAAAACCTGTGCGTGTTTCCAAGATATTCTGAACGCTATCTGAAGACAAAAAAAAAAAGACCGACCATCGTATTGCTCACGCAGGAAGAAACGTACAATAAATAAACCCTTCTTTTAAAATTGATTAACTAGGAAGGAGAAAAAAAAGAAGAAAACTCAAGAAAGACAGAAATAAGATCTGAAAAGAACACCAAAGCTCATTTTTACACAATGTTGTCACTCAAACACATCATCACAAACAGAGAGTAAAGAGTTAAACAGCCTAAAATGGTTCAGCCTACTTGTTGTCTAGCTTTTTTTGTTTGTCAGCTTGTTTTATGGAAGTGAAGAGAGAGGGCGTGATGAAGCAGATGACGGTTGATTACTATGATGTTATTGAAACAGAGAGTTATTGGGAACGAACATCCCCTAAAGTCACGAAGGAAAGATATGCTACGTGTGTGACAGAAGCTGTAGGGGAAGTCCGAGAGGGGTTTCCACGCTGCTCAGGTGACAAATTAAGTGATGGCTGCTTGTTCGGTGTGTGGAGGTGAGATGATGCGGGGTGGGAGGCTGTGGGTGAAGAGGATCCGAGTGAAACCCACTGAATTCTTGGAGAAGACGCAACCATATATTCTCCTCATTTCCCTCCACATAGATTCCCAAGCTTAGTCTATACAGTCATGATGATGAGTGAGAGAGGAGGCATGATTACATGGTACTAGAGCTGCAGAACTACCAGATGATTCGAAAATTTGCAATGACAGATTTAAGATAAATGGGGTGTCGCAGGGCTCAATGAAGAAGGTAAAGATCCCTTTAAGGAGCTGCTGTCGTCCCCCTGGACCTCCTCCTGAGGGTGCAGCGAGGAGGGGGCAGAGGGGGAGCATCCTGCAGAAGCCAACGGTTCAATGAGAGAGACGCTGCGAGGAGTCGGGTGGTGGTAATGGTGGTGGTTTTGGTGTAGAGAGTGGGAGGAACTGTACGGGTGGGGTCTGTTGTCATCCTGGGGGGCTGGCCAGGTGATGATGTCGGCGCCGTGGTCCGTGCGAGAGCGAGCATTCTCGCGGAAGTTGAGCTTGAAAGACTCAATCTGCAGCAGAAAGGTTGAAAGAAAGGGGAGGAGAAGAGGAAGTAGGTGAGGGAGAAAGAAAAAAAATACAGACAGGAGAAGTTGGGGAGGGGGAGAAGGTGGTGTTGTGGGGGGATTGAGATGAGGAGGGCAGAGGGATAGTAGAATTAGATGCCTGCAAGATAAGAAGTCAAAAGATGACGGTGTGATCAGGTGCTTTGGACTGCAGACGACATGATGAATACAAAGAGAGACACAGGTTTACACTCAGTGCAGTGACAAAGACAATTTATCTCAGTCAGGGAGAAAAATGTCCCACACACTGTTGGTACAACCACAATTCCAAAAATAAAGGATGCTGTGTCAAACTATATTCAATTAAATACAGTCCAAAGACAAGATAATTAATGCTAAAACTGAAAAGCTTCGAGCAACTGACTTTAGATGCTCGATAATTCAGGGTCACTGTTGTCATTTTTATACAATGTGTTAACGTTTTTGGTATTGGGGTTATACTTTTACTAATTAGTATGTCATGTTTCAGATGTTACCCGGCATCAAGGCTTTTTCAGTACACCTCCTCCTTCCGTGTTTGCTACATGGGAATCAAGTCCTACACTGACAGCAGATGAAGCCGGCACACACATAAACTTACTTGTCTCTGGGATGAGTGAGTCCAGAGCCTGTGGCTCCCGTAGGCCCTCACTCTCACAGGGAGCCCCCTCCTTCAGCCCATTCTCCTGGGCAGCAGGGCTCCCTGTCTGCCCTGGCTCGGAGCCCGGGGCCGGGGCTGCGGTGCCACTCAGGGGAGTCCCATTCCCCTCTGTTGTCTCCTGGGCCCCCTCAGCCTAGAAACACATAGCAGGGCGTGTCAATTGGTGGGGATGGAGATGGACCAACCTGGCTCCAAATCTCTTAAACTACATTTGTAGTCTTCTGTTAAGTACAACTAATTCAAGTAGACAGTCTGTGACTGCAAAACTCTGGCGAGACGGACATTTTGCTAACACATTAAAAGATCTGGAGCCAGACTCAGGTGGAGGGAGGTGGAACTGAACAAAAACAACATCAACAACAAAAATAAAAAAACAACTGGAGAATATAATGTTCAAATGAATTCAGTGACAGAAAGAAAACGGTAAATTCAAGCACGTCACATAAAAAAAAGCAGATGAAAAGTGTTAGATGTGCAGAAATATTTTTTTTTGCCTGAACCACAAACTCTTACATCATATCTGTAAAAATGTATAATTCTATTATTCTTTCTTGGAGGAAATAACTGTACCTCAAGAGAAGCTACTTTTCATAGAAACAGCAAATGTCAAAACATATCAGAAGAAAACCCAGAAGAAACCTGACAAATACACAATTAATGAATCCTGAATGGTTTCATACTTTACACGCACCAACAGAAGAAAAGAAGTACTGAAGGACTGAAATGTATCTCATCACTTGTACTCACTTTATAAACTCCTGCTTCAATTAATAGATCCATCAGGTAGGCTTAAAGGATAAGGCTGGCGATATATTGGTATTTTTAATTTCAAAACATCCCATGTAAAGACCCAACAATGTGTTAGTCCATCTTTTGTTCCCTTGCAACTTCTGCATACTGCCAACTGCGCATTGTTTCCTTCTGAAGAGAAGAATCAATGGGCCTGTCTGTACAAAAGTGGATAACAAACAGTTTCATTTTTCAAGAAAAAAAAAGGTTCAATGATTTCCCAAAACTGCAGCCAACTATAGTTTTTAGCAAAGGTCATCCGAATCAAAAGAAAAGGTCTATTTGTTGGGGAACACCAGAAACTCCAGAAAAGCATTGCCCTGCAGCGTTGGAGAACCAGATAGCCACCGGAGAGCTACTGTTTTAGACGTGCCTATGTGCCAGTTTTAGAAACATAGTTTTATGTTTTACAAACGGAGACTGCAAAACATATTTTCAAGAACGCCTTTGGAAAAATATTGGATCCTTTAAATAATCTCAGACACCTATAATAGCAATCTGAACCTGTCAGTGGCAAATACAAGCACTTTTAGTGGATGCAAATTGACAATGCAAACATGCCCCAAGTATTGCCCTGGCATTGCCTGATCCAATGCTCTCAGAAAACTCTAGACCAATTACAATAAAATGTTGTTCCCATTAAGAAGTTAGATACAAAAATATAGTGAAGATAGGGTCCAAGTTGAAAAAGCCCTTTACTCTGGATTTTCAAGTTAATTTGACAATAAGAAAGCCACGGCAATTCTCAGCATGATCGCAAATACTTTGTTTCTCCTCTCTGCGTAAAAGGATGTGAAATTTTGTGGGTGTTTTACTAAATATCAGCTGTATGTATGTCACGCAATCTAATATACAGGGACTCACTGATGTGTTTTTAAATAGTTTTTGAGCTATACGGCTCAGAGGAGGAAGATGCTAGGCTATATGATGCTTTGATACACAAAAAATACCTGTTACACATTGTTGGTTTTATCTTTTCATTGAATTTAACAATAAGAATACTACCAGCCTTATCTTTTAAAAAGCAGCAAATGAACCGCTGCTAAACATGTAAGGACAGCCATCCACTGAAGACACTTGACAGTGACACATCATGAGACAGGGAGCAGAGCATTGGGTTTAAGCCAGCACAGCTCAAGAGTAAGACATGAGATTCTGAATGCATGGTGTACTGTCTTTCAAACAAACACAAATGAAAGTCAGAGCTTGTCTCAAAGTGCTCCACTTCATTTTTAAAAATAGACTTCAATTATCCAACAGCAAAAATACCTCTTAGACAGTTTATTATTATATGAATGCTATTTTTAGCTGTTATTCTGATTCTGCATCCAGAGAGTACTAAGATGATGACTTTACGTGCAAAACAGTGTGTGAAGATGAGAATGGGAGTGAAGGATGAGCTCATGCAGTGATCATGAAACACAGATGAGCTGCAGTAGGCTGAGGGGACAGGTGACATCATTTCTGATCAATTTGACCAAAATGTCTTTTCTTTCTGTAGGTTTGTAAGCCCATCCCACACAGTGACTTATCCATTACAGTATGTCGGTATATCAAATCCTTTTTTAACTCTCCTTTTGTGTTCAGGTCAAATTTGACACAAAAATGCTAAGAAATAGGTCAAATTTGACCCTAACACCCAAAAAGGAGTTTGATTATTTTTATTTTTGTGTTTTACAAATCTATGATCACCATCCTTCCTCTGTATGTCTATGTTCGTCCCATTTTGTCTCTGAATGTGCAGAGCTGAGTTTTGCCCTGCAGGAGACATCCAGACATTTTCAAACAGTTTCACAACAAAAGGGGGGTCAGGAGAAAGGGAGCCAGTTGAAGGTGCAGAGGTTTTAAGATGGTTCAGGTTGCTGTAGATGGGTTTATGACAGGCTATCATCATCATTAGTGAATGTAGCTTGAAGCCAACCAACATCTTTTAGATTATGAACTCAGTGGTGAAACGAGACACACATGAAAACCCTGAAATTCCTTTAGTGATAATGCTTCATAAGTCTTGCACAGATGTTTATCAATATGTAAATTTAAAAACAAGCCAAAATGCAGGGTTTCACTGCCCTCTCTGATTAAAGTCTGTCCCTATAAACACAGTTTGTCAGATTATCAGATTAATTATCAGATTATCAGATTTAATATGAGTGATGTAAACCTATATGAACACTATTTTCTGCTGAAGTTAGAAAAAGTGTGATTATTTCACATTTATTGAGCATAGCATTAGCGCAAACCATTGACTGTATATGAAAATGGACGACACCCCCCCACTTACCCGCGCTATGGTTAAGTGAAGTTACAATATCCAAGATACGGACATTGCCATATTGCACTGGTGATGTCACTGAGAACCCAAGTCTGCGCTATAGCAATATCTGCGGCGAACAACTGCAGCTCCCCTGAATGCGTCTGCATGGACTGGATGTCAAAACTTTCAATCATGGCAGAAAATCCCCTTTTTGTATAGTTTAATAATTCATTACAAATAAAATAACCATAAAAACAAACACTTGAACAATCATCAGGGTGATGAAAATACCTTCAGTGACAGAAATCATCTTTGGGAAAAATGTATTTGTTGTGTACTTTGAGTTTTTAGTTTGGCCTATGTCCCATCCACTAACATAGAGGGGCAGGCTATATGATCTATACTACAGAAAGACACCAGGAGGCAATTTAGATTGAAAAGTTACCCTTCAGGACACTGTCATGTTGTCCATCTTTATATATGTTCAATGGTTCAGACAGGCCTCTGTGTCAAGCTTAGCTCACATTCCAGCTACATCAGCTGATTTCAAGCAGCCTAATCAGCTGATGGATCAGCTGATTGGTGAAGGGGTGGAAGGGCAGGGATGTTTGCTCTCCTCCGGCTTTCCTCGTAGTTGCATGGAGGGCAGAGAGGTATGCTCTCTCTGCCTTCAGCTTTTCACGTAGGCACATGGAAGGGCAGAGATTTGTGCTCTCTATGTGTTAGGCTTTCCACAAAGGCACGTGGAAGGGCGGAGAGGTGTGCTCTCCACATCGGGATGAGTAAGGGCTTCAGAAACTGGAATTTCTTGCTAATTGAGAATTGTGAGTGATGTGAAGCTAAAAATGTGTAATGTTCATAGGATGCAGCATAATAGACTGCCTTCATTTAAACACATTGGCTCAACTGCATTTTATGCATCTAATAATGAAGGTGAGTCATGCAATACACGCATTGTGGCCATCATGACTAACTCAAGTGAGTGGCGCTATAAGTAAACTGCATTTGGACACAACTCTCCAGTAATTTGCGATGTGTAATGACTATCTGGCAGAGGTATGTAATTTGCCATTTGCTTATGCACTGTGATAGTTGTTAAATCTTCACTGTGTTTGTCCGGCCCATAAGAAAGACTTCAGAGAAGTTAAACAGTTGCAGAAAGTGCTCTGATCTCATCACAACTACAGTTTATAGTTTATAGTTTCCAGACACTGTGTGCACACTGATACTTATTAGTGTGCACACAGACTGAAAGATGTTTTTATGAGCGATGATCTTACCTTGACATTTCCTCCCCCAGGTGAATGGCTCACGTTGTCCATGGAGCCCACTTTTGGCTGAGCCTTTTCCCTGAAGCTCACTTTGTGGGACTCGATCTTCACAACACCACCGCCTGCAGCACACATGGATAATCAGTCTGATGATCATACACATGCATGGATACAAGCTCGCAGAGTTTCTACAGAGCCTTCTCTACTGTAAAACATGATAAGTCATGAATTAACAAATCCGGTGTTCTTTTATATTAGTATAAATGTTTGATACTGTTGGAGCTATCCGAGTTGTTACACTTGAAGGGTAACTGACATTTTTCTACCTGGACCTTTCCCATGTTTTGTGTCTATGTGACTAATGGAAACAAAAATTTTGAAACTTGTCTAGTATTGAGCGAGAGTGCTACAGACAGCAGCGGCAAAAAGTGATTTCCGGGCTGTTTCTGGTTAAAGAAAAAGGATCTTACTCTTTAACAAAAAAAGGTCTATTTTGTAGGGATCCTTTCAATAATGTTGTCAGACACGTATAACAATCTGAGCCTATCAGAGATAAAAAAAATTAAGCACTTGAAAAAGAACTGCCCATAGAGATTACATTGCCGCCTGTTTTGCCGCTGCAGCAGTCTCACCTAATATTAGACCAGTTTCAAATATTGTTGTTCTAATTAGTCACTCAAAAAAACATGAGGAAAAGAATCCAGGTTGAAAAATGCTCAAATTATACATTGACAAAGCACGATATACAAAGTTGAAAAAAAAACTTTCTTTAACATTATAACCTTCATGAAAGATTATTTTAGTCTGCATTAATTTTACCTAGGTGTACTAGGTGTAAACTGCCAACTCAATGTACAGCCAGCAGCTTTTTAATTCCATGCATTTAACAAAAATGATGGATCAAATACAGAAGGATTAAAACTACATTCCCTGGCTCACCAGGCTTGTGCTTGATGTTGTCCTTGGAGCCGCACTTTGATGTCACCTTACTAACATCCACCTTCTTGTTGAGTATCTGCACCTGTCAAAAGCCACACAAGACTTTTAATCACCAGCAGTAAAACATTGTAAAGGGATATGGGTTCATTGATGTTTTCCTTTTTTAAGGGCTGTTTCTTCTTCAGGTGCACTGAAAGCCCCATTTACACAATGAATTACCACCATCAGGATAAGGAGTGCTCTCCAAGAGAGTAGCAGCTGAGTGGTTTAACACAAACTGTGAACTCCATATTGCAGCATTTATCGAATTATCACTATGCAGTTGTATGTCTCCGCATACCAGTCAAGTTGCACTTACAGTTTGCATACAGGTCTGTGAAAACATTGGTGCTTCACACAAATTTTCCCCTTGCAGCACAGGAGATATATACAATCAGCACAGTTTTATGGTCGAAGCCTAAGACTAGAGTCACAAATTCACTATCTGACCAAATGTCTTATAATGCTGAGTAATGGCAAGAAAAGTGTACAGGACATTATGATCACATGAGAATATTTAATGTCAGAACTTAATCATTATATCCTACGAGACATTTATGTGAAATTTCAGTGTTTTAATTATTTAGTTATGACCAAAAACATGTCTTATGAGGTCACTGTGACTTTGACCTTTGACCACCAGATTCTTGTCAGTTCATTCTCGAGTCAAAGAGGACTTTTGTGCCAAATTTGAGGAAATCCCCAAAAGGCCATCGCCAGATATTGTGTTAATGACAATGAGACAGCTGCAAGGCCACACTGACCTTGACCTTTGAACACTACTTTATAATCAGGAAATCACTGAGACCAAGTGAATGTCTGGGTAAAATTTAAAGAAATTTCCACAATGTGTTCTTGAGATGCGCTTTCACAACAATGAGACGAATGCAGAGTCAACATGACCTAAACCTTTGACCACAAAAATCTAAAAGGTTCATCTTTGGGTCCACTTAAACTTTTGTGCCAAATTTGAAAAAATTCCCTAAAGGTATTCTTGAGATATTGTTTAGACAAGGTCACAGTGACCTTGGCCATTGACCTATGACAATCAAAATCTTATAATTTTATCCTTGAGCAAAAGTGGGCACTTGTGCCAAATTTGAAGAAATTCCTTTATTTCTTCCTGAGATTGCATTCACAAGAATGAGACAGATGCAAGTTCACAGTGACCTTGACCTTTAAACTACTACCACCAAAATCTAATCATTTCGTCCTTGAGTCCAATTAGATGTACTAAATTTGAGGAATGGCCAGACAGACGGACAAGCTGAAAACATAGTGCCTCCATCCTTATTGCAGGTGCAGAGGCATTACAAGAAGACATGTTTGATTCCTGCCTGTCATCAACAATCATTTTGTGCCATAAAGATGGCAAGAACACCCTGGTGCAGACAACGTAAAAAATACCAAACACCAACAGAAGAAGCTCAGGACAAGACAGCATTATTTCAGGAGACCAGTGATCCAGAATGCAGCTTTTTGTGGTGATACTCTCCTCACAGAACCAGACAATCTTCACAGACACAGAGCCAATCAGAATGTGTTTGTTTAGTTCAGTAAGTTAGTGACAGGGCAGGACGACACAGGAGGAGTGTAAAGAAGCAAGGGACTGTGAAGCAGGTTCTGGAGAAGGGCTGGTGCATAAGGCTTGCTAGCATGCTGTCCAATAATTCCCTCGGCTTCCAAGGGAGAGCAGCTCTGTAGCTTGCAGTGAGGGGCTACGTTCACTTTTTAAAGGCTGACATCCTTCACATACTGTACAGCTGACTCATGCTGGCCCTTTCAAGGACTGAAGACTCTTTTTATTTGACTAATTTCAATTTTTGGAGCCAAAAAGAGATAAATATTTCATCTTTGCTCCGTTGTTCCTTCCATCAAGTCGAATTTGTTTGACTAATTGGCTGGTGCATACGAGCTCTGGTTGTAGGCCAGGCAGTACTTACATTCCCTCCACCAGGAACATGCTTCATATTGTCCTTGGAGCCCAAGCGTGAGGAGACGTGGCTGAAGTCCAGCTTTTTGGAGACTATCTGAACCTACATGGACACAGCATAGCAGCAAGAGGAGAGCGAGGGAGGGGAGGGAGGGAGGGGACGACACCAGAGGATGTAAAAAAAGGCAAGTAAGAGACGAGGAGAGGTAAAGTTACCAGAGGAGAAGAGGATAAAAAAGGACAAGAGAAGGGGAGAAGTCACCATTACAGGTAGGGTTAGAAAGGAAATGACAGGAGGACAGAGCAAGGTTGACCTGGGTAAAATCCAAAATATTTGAACTATTTTAGGTGCATTTGATATCAACACCTGTGCAGTTAGGTGGTCTGGAATGGTATATTTTGCTTGTGTGGCCATTTGAATAGTGACACAAATCTAAAGGGACTGGAGAAAAGGAAAGCAGAAGCTAGAGAATGCCACACAGAAACTAATGTTAAGAACACACCCATGCAACAAAACATATAAACACCTGTCCATCCACAATGTATGGGACTCCAAAAAAGACGTTATTAACACACAAGGGTGCAGATTTCAACATTGGAGGAGGAGACACAAATGACACAAGGAGCTTGGGGTTTTCCATCAGTAAATTTTACAGCATCAAAACACTTAATTTCCTGTATTCTGGTGAATTTGTATACATCAGATTATGGTGGTAATGTCCTTAGTTAAGTCAAAATAAAACCAACTTTCATGTTTTTATTTGAGCATGAGTGTATGTGTGTGTGTGTGTGTGTGTGTGTGTGTGTGGATAAGGTGTTTCCTACGTCGCCGGCCCTGAAATCTAGGTCTGTGTTAACACATATTGGCAAATGACAAAAGCATCAATCATATTGTAGTTCTGTGGCAGGTAGACTGCTAGATGTTACAAACCTGACACAGAAAACAATGAAAGCTCATTGCAGGTTTGTCCTTTTCAGTAAGACACAGACACATCCACACGCCCACTCACTCCACAGTCACACATCTGTCAGCTGTGGGTCACAGCTCAATGCCAACTCAGAATTATGTCAGTCGAATCAGATTTTGCAGCTCAATACAAATATTCTACGATTATTTTTTATTCCATATAAAGTTCTGAAGTTTCAACGGTTCAAGCAGGACTTTCATTGTGACAACACAAGCTAACAGCTCTAACAGCTGATCGGATACAATATTTTTTGCCGAAACTAGATATCAAGCAAAAGACAGAGAGGGTGTCATATTAAGTTGCTGTGAGCTTTAAATTCACCACTTCTAAGTAGAAGAGAAGATACAATGTTATCTCAGAGCCTTACAGTGCAGTCAGTCCTCTGTGCCGCTGCATTATGCACGCAGCTACAGAAGTCTAGAGTGCTCACTCCACGGCACAATCTGTACATATATGTATTTGTGATCATTTATTTTGATTATTTTAGTTTTTCCCCATTTTTGTTCTTTCCTTTTTTTTTTTTTTTTTTTGCAAATTCAGGTATTTGTCAAGTTTTTGCTAATTCATTGTTCATTTTGGGGTAATTTCTTCCAAAGTTACTCATTGATATTCCCACATATTTGAGAGAAAGTAAGACAATTTGCTCAGGTTTCAAAGGGTGTGATACCTCACCAGCTCCCTGCAGATAAACACTGCTAGCTGTGTGTGATGGGAAACACCACTGCTGGGGACTGTATTATCGGCCTTGTGCTTTTGTACTAACATTATTAATTGTTACATGGGGTGCACTGACTACAATACGATACTGTAAATCAATGTGAGGGTTGAGTAATTTTCATTTAAGTGAGACACCAGTGCTGTCTGTTTACTACTTCGGGGCACGTCACTACTGAAAGAATCATTTACTGCATTTGAATTAAAAAGAGAACGCTTAATTATTGAACTACAGTGGGTGGATGGACACATTTTTTAAATTTCTGAAATGGTTCAACAACCATGGGAAAAAAAAAACATTTTACATCTATGTGTTCTATTGCTAAGGCATATTTTATACTGTTGATGCTCAACAAAAATATGTTAAAAAAAGAAAGACAGAAAAACAAAGAGAGAGAGAATGAATGCATTCTAGATGGCTGAGCTGTACCCTGGAAGTACATTACAAAAAAATTAGGTTGATTCAAATTGAGCTGTTTTGCATTAAAGGATTATTGGAACCATGTAATGATGAAATTGGCAAATAAAACTGAGTAAGCTCTCCTTGGTTTCTAATATAATTGTCCATAACTCAGTCTAATGCCACTCTCAAGGGTGCTTCCCAAGTCAGCAGTCATAAAAACTTACAACCCAGGCCAAGGTTAATTATCATCCAAAATAATCTAATTTACAAACATGCATCTACAAACCAATCATTTATCACCCACTGTAACTTTAAATTCTTGAGAGGCATGTCTGTATTTATGTCTAAATTCAAGTGGACAATGGGCATGATAACTATAACAGAGGATAAGCAATTACATGGGTTTGAAACTGTGTATTTGTGTTTAAAAATGTGACAACATAAGATGCTGTCTGTGCTTTTACTACTCAAAAAGTCTCAGGCTGGTCATTTTCTGCCTGGCTTTGTGTTCCTCAGAAGTGCAGTTCATTTAAAGCAAACAGAAATGATGAGGGTTGAGAAAATGTGAAAAGAAAATAGCAAAATATGTAAGAAAGAAAAAGACAGAGAGCAGAAGAAGAGAGGTGGGAGGAGGAGTATGTGGTGATGGTGGGAAGGATGGAGAGGGGACTCACTTTGCCCTGGCTCATGTCTTTGGAGGCCACGCCCCTGCTCTGAGAGGCAGATGACACCTGGGGAGACAAGCCCACCCCCGGGTCAACAACGACACCTTAGAACAACACACAGGAGGAGGAGGCGGTGCAGGAGGAGGTGCAAAGAGTTAGTGTTGTGTGAGGGTGGAGAATGAACAGTAGAGAGAGAAAGCTCAGTGAGTGAGTAGAATGATGGTGAATGAACATGTGGAGGATTGAGTTCGAGATGTAAAACCGAGCAAAAAAACAAAGTGCAAACAACAGTGAGAAAGACGAGACAGAGATGTGTGGACTATTTTACTGCAGCTGCTCAAATGAATGTACTCTGTGCACAATGCGAACATGGTGGAGCAGAGCAGTGATACTCAACTTCTGGCCTGTGCGCACCCCCCCCCCCTAAGGTGCCATCAAAACCAAGCTTGTTTAATTAGAAAAGAGACGTCCATGCTAGGTCCCTTATGACCGAAAACCCTAGAAATATCAACATAGAAATGTCTAAATCTTAGAAATGTCCTGAAATCCTAGAAATGGCATTAAACCCTAGAAAATCACCCAAACCTTAGAACCATCCTAAAGTCCTAGATATCTCTTAAAATCCTAGAAACATCCTAAAATCCTAGATGTGACCTAAATCCTGTAAATGTTCTAAAATCCTAGAAATGTCTTAAAATCGTCAAAACATCCTAAAATTCTGGAAACTTCCTAAAATCCTAGAAATGTCCTTAAATCCTAAAAACGCTCTAAACTCCAAGAAAGGCCCTAAATTCCTTGAAAAGTTCAAAAATCCTAGAAACGTCTTAAAATCCTAGAAAGTCCTGGAAATATCCTAAAGTCCTAAAAATATCCTAAAATCCCAGAAATGTCCTAGAATCCTTGAAACATGTATGGGGCGATGCCACTGGCCCCTGGCCTCCTGTTATTTTGCAATAGTGGCCCCTATGCAAAGCAAGTTGAGTATCCCTGTTACAGAGAAATATTTCAAGAGGACAGCTTCAGAGAAAAGTTTAAGAGTGAGTGTGAAACCACAGGAAGCCAGTTTCACATGTTAGATAGGCCTTGAGGCTGTGTTGCCTGTTAGTTGAGGGGCAGCCAGAGTCCAGAAAGCGCATCACCCATGTAGAGGTATAGAATCCGCAGATGAAGCACCTACCTTCCCTCCTCCGGGCTGGTGCTTCATGTTGTCTGTGGAGCCAATCTTAGAGCGGGCGTTACGGATGTCGGGGGCCGGCGCTGTGCTGGGCCGAGCTGTGGTCCTAGAGGTGGTGGTGGTGGTGGTGGTTGAGGAAGTGGCCCGGGAGGTGCGGGCCACCAGGGGCTTCTTCTCGGGCGCTGTGCCAGTAGTGGAGGAGGGTGTGGCCGGTTTGGCTGCTGTGGTTCGAGTGCGAGAGGCAGCCGTGGTGGAGGTGGTGCTGCGGGCGCTGTTGGTGGTGGTCTTGGGCTTGGTGGAGTCGGCTTGGAGAAAGAGAGGGAGAGTTATTCAAAGCTGTGCAGTGAAAAACTAGATATTCTTTTTTTTTTAATAGCTTGACTTAAAGGCCTTGACACACCAAACTGACACTTTAAAGAACTTGTGGCGATGAAGGCTGGTTAATGCGTCCTTCACATGGCCTGCCTCTCAGCCAAAAAGTTGCACCTGATCACATGACATAGATTCCAGCCTATGGCCAACCAGCATGTGTGGTCCGCACCTGCATGAAACTCTCCATACCAGCAGGCCATGGTAGGCCATAATCATCATTCAAAAAGGGAAACCAGAAGACTTACAGGATGGATTCAAGATGCTAGTTAGCCAGTTAGCACATTAAAGAAGTATTTTAGTATGGGCTAAATGGTCTTACATTCGTATATGTTTCTCTTGTCTTCAAATGACTAAAAGCGCTTTACACTATGTCACATTTAGCCATTTGTCATCAGGGGGTTCAGTTTCTTGCCCAAGGATATTTCAACATAAGGATTGGAGGGGCCGGGGGTCTAACTGACAATGTTCCAATAATACCCATTTTCCACCAAAATTTGCACGTGTACGCAGGTTTTTTAAACACGTCTACTTCTTTTTCTATTTCTGTTACTTCTTCAGTCTCTTTCAAACTTGTTGCAGACTAATTTGGATCGATGTTTGAGCGCTGCTTAGGAGGAAAGGGGCGGTAGTTAGCGGCAGCCCATCATTGCATCTCGTCAGTTAAGGAGCTAAAATGATCGCATTCACTCAGGAGTCTTGTTTCCATCAATGCCGAACAGAGCTGGAGCTGTTAAATACTTGTGACTACCGCAGAGTCATTTGACTGTGAATGCCGATTGTAACCTTCCCCATTACTTTAGAAAGCCAGATTTAGTGGGGGTTTTTTGTGCAGTGGAAAGGGGGCTTTAGTGCTGAGCCACAGCTGTTAAAAAGTTACCTTACCTCTTACAACAAGTTTTTTTTTTTTTTTTATCTCACTCTCTCTTGACTTGTTTGTTTGCTTTTATCACTTTCGTTTCTCTTCTCGTGCACTAAATTGAACTGCCAATCAGAGTGATTTGTCTCACAAGCGCGCTCCGCCGCCGATTCAACCTGCTGAATCATCCGAAAAGCCACCGAAAAGGGCTGACAAGGGCTGACGAGTGCCAACAGTGTTGGACACAATGCAACAACAAGGGTGACAGATGCTCACTGAAGGCCGACAGTCAGCCTGTTGTGTGAGAGACTGTGATAAAATGTTAGAATAATTCTCTGTATTTTAAAAATAACAACATGCACGTGACAAATATCAAGACACCCAAAGGCAACGCGCTAAGGACTGAATTCTCTATTCAGAAACTCTCTCACACACGCACAATAAACCCAAAGCCACAGCACAAAAGATCCCGCCTGTCATTTACAGTCAACCCAGACAGATAAGTGACGCGAGTGCGAGAAAGGAGAGTAAACACAAAAAGAAACGGGAGCACAACAGAGCTAGAAATCAAAGAGACAACCACAACAAAAAGACAAAAGGCACAGAGGGAGCATTTCCTTTCTTCCACATACTGTATATTTAGACACTGAACCTCCATCAGTCTTTGACAGCTCTACCCTGCTTTTGTATGTGTGAAAAACAAAAGTGCAGGTAAGTATTCCAGTAAACAAGTCCTTTGAAACCCTGAAGGACATAATTTTTCTTGTGCTGTTTGCAGACGCCTTTCATAAGTATTTAAACGTTTGAGTCCTGTGTAAAATGTTGTGATTTCATTCAGAAGTATGGAGAAAAAAAGGGCAGTGAGCAACTTGGTAAAAAATCTTTCACAAACTGGTAATTTCATAAATGATTTTCAAAAAGCTAGGGGACAAAAGTCTAGAAAAAAAAGAAACAAGCAAGGGATAACTATATTTTTTTCATTTTTCTTGTGCTGCTTTCAGATGCCTTTCACAAGTATTTAAACATTAACATTAGTACTTTAAAAAAAAAAAAAAAATTCTTGCTAATTTTTGGGTCATTTCTTCTTTCATTGCTAATTTACTTCTTTGCTCAGGATTCAAAGTTATTGGATTTAGTAATTTGGTCTTTTATTATTGCATTTGGCAAATATTTTCTCTGTGGCTCCTTGATATGAAGCCTTGATAAAAATAAAATAAACAAATAAAAAACAGCTTGTTTTTCTTCTCATTTTTCCTAATTTTTGATCATTTTGATAATTGTTTTTTTTTTTTTTCTTGTCACCTTCTTCCCACCTTCTTTTGAAAGAAATCAGGCCAATATTCTCCAGTCTCAAGGGGTTAAAAGCTCAGTGACCATTAATTCTAGGTGTCACTCATAAAGTCATTTCTTCCTCACATCTTCTTACAGTCACATATTGTTAAAACAATCACCTTCCTCTTCTTAAACACAAGCAGCTCACACGTTTATCTCCCTCTGGTTTGAGTGAACACATTCCAGCACCCTTCAGCTGAGCATGCTGAGCCACGCTGCACTTCAAATCTGTCAATTCACACACACTTTTCTATGTGTCAGCGTTTCCTTCAGGGTGCTACATGCTGAACTGTGTGTCCTGCTGTCAATCCTCCCTGAGAGCCTTTGCTATATCTCCAGCTCCTGTTAAGACATGTTTAATTGAGGAAATCCTCCCGCTGTATCAGCAGGAGCCGCAAACTCCCGTCAACAGCGAGGGGACAGTAATCCACACACTGCTGCGGTGAAGGTTTTTAACTCTCCAAGGCCTTTCAGCAATAAAGCCTCTCTCTCTCTCTCCCTCACTCCCAGCCTGCCTTGCATTGTCATGCTTGGACGGTGTGTGTTGCGGTGTCACACTCCTGCTGACAGCTCTCCTGTTGCCAAAATGTAAACTAATCTGCCGACAGGAGCGGTAAAGCTGGAACTGTGTAGGAAGAGAGAGGACGCAAAATTGAGGAGAGGATTAACAGAAGAGGAGGGCGAAGAAGCAAAAGGAGATAAATATATGCAGAGAGCAAAAGCGCAGAGGGAGGTCAGAAAGGAGCTGGATATAATGGCACCATTTAGGATTATATTTAATTCCAAATTCTAGCTACCAAGTAAAATCTGCCTGTAAAAGCTGAAAAACTAGAAATACAGCCTCACGTTGGTATGCCTCCACTAAAAGGTCAAGTTGCAGTTACAGTTTACATCCTTGTCTGTCTGCACTTATTCAGGACTTTTTCAGTGCCATTCAGAATGAAATTTATGACTGATTTCATTATGGCAGAAATTTATTAAATATAACCAGGACATGACACCAATTACTTAAGGTTAGGGAAAGTTTTTGCCCAAATATTTACTGTAATGTGAAACATGACTTTTCGGGGACAGCAATGAAAGAAGTATTCTGTGACATTTTCCTTTTCTTTTTATTTAAGTTACCTATTTTTTGAGATTTAACAACGCAATGTCGGGAAAAAAAGATTCGTAAAATTGTACCTTTTATGTCTTAGCATTTTTAATCAATACATTTTCAATTTAAGACCAATTAAGAGCTTATATTTAGATTGATTAATTCAATGCCTTTTAAGACTTTTTAAGGACCTATGGAAACCTGGAAAATGGACGTTGCCTCTCTGTTCCTGTGATAAGATGTTGGATAATGCCCAGAAAATATTATGATGTCACAGTGACCTTTACCTATGACCTTTGGATTTAAAATGTCATCACTTCTTTATGTTATCGTATTAGACATTTATGTGAAATTTTGTCATAATTAGCCTATGAATTATTGAGCTGTGACCAAAAACATGTTTCATGAGGTCACAGTGACCTTTGACCACCGAATTCTAATCAATTCATTGTTGAGTCCAAGTACAATTTTGTGTATTGGTATGTGTGTATCTTTAGAGTTTCTCCAATTTCTCTGTCTTGCAACAGTGAATGTAGAGCTGTAATACCTGTGGAAGTCCTCAGAGTGCTGGGCTTCTTCTCCTCTCCTGGTTTGCTGTCTGTCTTAGAGGCTGAAACACAGATGCGGAGTGGGTAGTTGGTGCAAAGGACTACAAAAGTGAATAAAATCATCAAAGGTGTGTGTGTGTGTGTGTGTGTGTGTCTGTGTACAATAATATCTGTGTGTCAGCAAGTCCGTCGTACCCAGAGGCTTTTTGGCTGCGGTAGTGGTGGTGGTGCGAGTAGCCGCCGTTGTGCGCACTGATGAAGCAGTTTTACTGGCTGCTGTGGTTGCAGTTCCATTTTTGGTGGCAGCAGTAGAGCCTGCTGAGGTGGCAGTGCTGGCCTTTGGCACAAGGGGGCGCCTCTCTGTAGTTGTCTGCCGAAAGGGAGAAAAATAAAAACACAGAAACAACAGGTGAGGAGAGAAAGGAAAGATTTATAAATGAAGGTGAACTTTGTCTGCAGCAGTAAATTCTACAGATAGGTAGTAAGTGAGTTAGTTTTTATTTCTGTGTCATGCCAGTTCTGGCCCGTCCCACATGGGATTACTGGACATCATCATAATTCAAAGCATCTTTGGGGCTGCACCTAACGATTATTTTTTTTTTTTGATTAATCTATTGATTATTTTTTCGATTAATCTATCGATTTTTTTTCAATTGATCTAACTATTTTTTTTTTTTTATTACTCAATTAATATAACAACAAATTCACTGAATATAACATCTTAAAACCTGTCATACACTGCGCAGCATAATTCTCCAACAAAATATAGACACGTCTTAAATGGTAATCTGTGTTTTACAGTCTGATATAAAGTCTCTCCAAAATAAAATTAATGCAAGAGCTTGTTCCACTCAAGTAAAAGGAATGTAGTGCAATCTACATTTAACAATCCAACAGCAAAACAAATAAAACAATGTTAAATTCAAGTTACTTTACAAAACAGTTACTCTTTGTTACAGTAACAAACCTCAAATCTAGCAGGCCAACAAAACATCTAACAGTAAAATTATTGCAATTTGAATAACACTCTAACTTTTCTCTAACAGAAATAATTATAACTAATACATTCTTTCTGCATCAAAACAGTCCAGCCTTAACTGGGCCTGAAGGCATACAGCTGCCTGCTGATATGAGTGCTGTATTTTCATATTTAAAATAAAATAGTTTCAAAATAAAATCCATTGTATCAGCAAATGATGGCATTCTGTCCACAGAGACTAGTCAGAGGGCTTTTGTTTTGAAAGGTAATCAAGGAAGTTAAGGTAAAACAAAGATCTTTGTATTTCCTCATCTCTGTGACAGAGACACTTTAAACTGCAGTATAAAGTGTTACAAGGTCAACAAAAATGAGCGTCACACGTAAAAAAACGGCGAGCCACCGTTTCTCTAGATGTGCTGCAGCTGACACGCAGCTCAGACGCGCCTGACAAGCACTGCTCGGGTGAGCAGTGTGCACGCTCTAACTTGATACACGAGCGCCGAAACAAAAAAACAACATGCTCGGCGCTGCTCACGCTCTCTTTACGCGCTGTGTGAAACAGTGCAACGCGTCGACGCACGTTACATGAATAGACGTATTCACGCAATCGATTACATCGACTCGTCGCCCTAGCCCTAGTCATCTTCCAGTTTTACAGATCTCAAAGTGGGTACAATGATCAAACATTGATTGATGATTGATTGATCGATTAATCAGTCATTAAGAATTTAACTGAACATGTGAAATTTATTCAATTAATTGATAGGCTATGAAATGCTGTCAAAATAAATGCAACATGTAGTTGTGAGTTTTGACTGAGGAAAAATTTCAGTGGGTAAATAAGTAAAGTTTTTATGTTTTTTTTTTTTTTCAAATAACCATTAATTGATTAATTAGTTGTTAAATTTACTGATTAATTGATCAAGTAAAGTGCTTCTACAATTTGCAACCCTAGTGGGTACATAAAATAAATTTAGCTACAAAATAGTGTATGAAAAATATTCTTGCAAAAAATGAACTGTACAGTAAAAAATATATTTTATAAAATGTACAAATCTACAGTTTATCTTGATAAAGAGCTTGTTTTGTTTTCTACGAATCAATAGAAAATCATCATGGATATAAAAATGCTGGCAGCACTAATGTGGGTCATAATACATCTGATATCTGGCTGCAGTCATCATCTCAGGAAAATATTTATTGACTTCACTGAAAAATTCCGGTCAAACATTTTCTCCACAATATATGTCAGCATGTACACTGGGTCCAAGGCTGCCCTTGATGATTTCACATTTCATTCAGCAGCACATTTCCCCCTCATAACCCCTGCGAAGATTCCACGCTCCACATACAGCTGAGCCACACTGCTACAAGCTGGCCACAGTGAACTGAGTCACCCCGCAGCCCTGGGCGCTGACAGGCTAAATAAAGGCTCCTAATATATCGGTGGTAGTGTCACGCTGGTTGTAGTTAAGGAGGCCACCGAGCGAGGGTGACAAAAGGCCGGTGAGTCCTTTGAGAGCACAGAGCATGAATAAGAGACATCAAGTAATCAATGACTCAGCAGGACTTATGAGCAGGAGTGTCTGATTTTAGAGATTTGTCCCTGTGGCTGACAGGAGTGGCAGCTGCAGTAATATGATATTGATCCTGTGACACTGATCCCATCATACAAGGTTTTATATTACCTGACAAAGTTGACCCAAACCAGGCTCTTATTTTTTTTTCTTCGAAGTTTTTTTTAAGCATTTTCCCTTTCTTGCAGACATTTTAGTGTGAACACACACAGGAGACATTGGGAGAAAATGCACTCCTTGCTTTGACATGCTAAACTGAGCCCCGCAGGAATTGAATCAGTAACACTGCGTTTTTGTGGTATGAACCGTAACCACTAGAGCACGAGGATGCCTTGCGAAAATCAAATCCTTAAGTCATGGTGTTGGTATATGGCATTTTCAATGTCACACAGGATGAAAATTTGCACAAAAAAGGGGCTTTGTAGCATATCTGTACATCACTTTGTAATCACTGCATCACTTAACCCTCTAAAACCCTTCAAGATATTTAATCCTTGAAAATGACCTGAAAATTAATTTAAAAAAAGAGCAGTTGGGGGATTATTAGAAAATTATTAAAAACTGAGGAAAACTTTCCAGTAAACTATATTTAAAATCATTATATTTATGGATTTAAAATTATGCTACTGAAAACATATACATACTATATTGTTTTCTGCCTTTTTTTGGGGGGGGTCATTTTCTTATTTTTTACTTTTCTCTTTTAGCTTATTTTAAGGTAAGTTTCTTGTAACTTGTACCAATTTCTTGCTATGTTTTGGATCATGATAAGTTTATTATTGCCTTCTCACCATGTTTTTGAAAAAATCAGACAAATTTGTTAAGGTTTCAAAGGGTTAATAAATAACTTAACAATGTTGCCAAATTCACTAAGTAGATGTTCTGGAGCTTTCCGTCATACTACATGTTCTTTCTCAGTAGATGGATTTTAACCCGATGTCAGTGATTGTGGATATTAAGATTTACAAGTTTTTGTGCACTTTGTGCATCCCTTGAAGTTTTTTTTTAGAGATTGCATTCATAAGAATGACAGACAAGATCACAATGACCTTGACCTTTGACCTATGACCACCAAATTCTAAAAAGCTCAGTATTAAGTTTAAGTGGATGTGGATGAAATTTGAGGAAACTCCATGAGGGCCCTTTTGAGATACTGTGGTTACAAAAATGAGACAAATGAGGTCTCAGTGACCTTGACATTTGAACACCAAATTCTAATCAGTTCAAACTCAAGCCCAAGTGAATATTTGTGCCAAACCAAAAAATCTACCTACCGAGGCATTCTTAAGATATAGTGTTCACAAGAATGAGCTGGATGCAAGTTCAGTGTGACCTTAACCGTTGACCTATGACTACTAAAATCTTATTAGCTCATCCTTCAGTCTAAGTAGATGTTTGAGCCAATTTTGAGGAAATTTCCTCAAGGAGTTCTTAAGACATTTTGTGCAGAAGAATGGGACGGCTGGAAGGACAATCCGAAAAACAAAATGCCTCTGGCCACGACTATAGCCGGCACAGAGGCATAAAACTATAGTTACAACTAATAAACCAATTGTGAAGAATGCTTCATTAGAAAATGTTCCCTATTTCTGTTTGAGTTGAGTACTGTCTGCCAAAGCAACAAAAAAGGAGTGACAACAAATGAAACTTGTGATTCTGACCCTAAAGCTGAACCCTTTAAAGAAGACTCATCTGAGTGTTATGATAAGCTGCTGTAACTGTGCATGCTACGAGGCACTGACAGCAGATGGTCATAAAACAGAGTCCAAAATGAAAAAGAACCATATATTTAACAGTGTGTGCTCAGTTTGGTCATACTCGATCATTCTGTATAACTGAGCATCCTGCAGCCTCTGACACACGTCCTGACAGCTGAAACTCACCTTAGGCCTGACATCTCTTGCGGTAGCCATGGTGGAGGATGCAGGGCGGCTGGTAGGAGTGGTGGAAGGCCGCTTTGGCCCAGCAGCGGCTGTGGATGGAGCCTTGACTGTGGTGGCTGTTTTTTTGTCTGAGATGGAGGTGGTGGTGGTGGAGGATGTAGGGCGCTTTGTGGGGGCTGCGGCCAAACCACCAGCAGCTGTGGTAGTTGGCCGCGTTTTAGCAGCAGCGCTGGGTTTGGTCAGCCCGGCGGCAGGCTGCGATGCAGGGACGAGTCATACAGGAGCGATGGAGGGCGAAATGAGGAGGAAAAGCAAAGGCAAATAAAAAATAAGGAACGATAACAGGGAGGGGAAGTTATGCAGCACGAGCAGCATTCAAATCATAAATCAAAACATAAAAAATAATAAAATAATAATCTTCAATAATCTGCATGGGGTCTGTTATTCCAATGTTGCAATTTTATGACTCAAATAGCTCTGGACAAGCTGATTTTGTACTGAACATATACAGTCAGCATAAAGGAAGCAGCAGCAGAAGCTTCAGCAGCATGCATGATGAATGTTTTTCTCTGTCACTCTAACACTCAACATTTTACATGTCACACATGTTGTCTCCAAGTGTATCATGCTTTATGTTTTCAGCTATATTTCCTCCATTAACCCTCTGAAACCGGGATTGTGCCTTGAGGAAATCAAATCCTAAAGTCATGGTGTCAGTATATGGTATTCTCAATATCACACAGAAGGAAAGTTTGTAACACAAAAAAGTGCTTTGCAGCATCTGTGTATCACTTTGTATCAAAGGGTTAGGTCAGGGTTAACTTACCTTGACTTTCATGTTGGAAATGAGCATGAGACTGTGATCTACCGTCTTATATTGTAATATAGGTTTTAGTCTGAGGTGATGCTAATCAAACAGTCTGACCCCTGTTTGTTTTCAGAACAGATTCTACGGACCCCATCTGTGTGTTGGTGTGTGAGGAGAAACATCTCATCCTTAAATCCTCCAGGAAGTCTTACCTTGCTCTTCTTGTCTGCAGCTGCCAGGTCTCTGCTCGGAGGAGCTCCGTTAGTTGCAGGTTTTGCCTTTTTGGCCTTCTCTCCCGTGTCTGCTTTTGCAGCCTTGTCCTTCTTGTCGTCCTTTTTCTCCACAGTCTTTTTGCTAGCTGGCGTTTTGTCCTGCTTCTCTTCTTTCTCTGTCTTCTTCTCTGCCGGCTTCTCAGCAGCTTTCTCCACCTCGTCCTCTTTCTCCGTCTTCTTGGCTTTGTCAGTGTCAGCCTTGTCTTTCTTAGCGTCCTCCACCTCTGCAGTCGCCTTTGTCTCCATGTCAGCCTTCTGCTCCAGGTTGTCAGAACCGGTATCGAGCTTGGCTGCTGTCAGCTGTGGCTCCGGCGTCTTTTCAACTTTGTCTACGTGCTGCTCTTTGCCGTCCTTCATCTCAGACTTCTCAGTGTTTTTGTTCTCGATTTTTTCTTCCACTTTGGGCTTCTCATTTTTGTCCACATTCTCTGTTTTCTCCACTTCTTCTTTTACCTCCACTTTTTCTACTTTGTCTGTCTTGTCTATTTTATCTGTCTTCACCTGTTTATCTGGTGATTCTTCTACTTTGATCATTTTATCCTCTTTTTCTGCCTTCTGCTGCATTGACTCCACTTTCTCTTTCTCCTTTTCTGTCTGCTTTGTTTCTTCTGTTACCTTTACTTTCTCCTCTTTAACTTTTTCAGCATCTTTCATCTCTTTCTCCTTCTCTTTTGCCTTCTCTGCCTCTTTCTCCTTCTCTTTTAGCTTTTCTGCCTCTCTTTCCTTCTCTTTTAGCTTTTCTGCCTCTCTTTCCTTCTCTTTCAGCCTTTCTGCCTCTTTTTCCTTCTCTTTCAGCCTTTCTGCCTCTTTTTCCTTCTCCTTTTGCTTTTCTGCCTCTTTCTCCTTCTCTTTTAGCTTTTCTGCCTCTCTTTCCTTTTCTTTGAGCTTCTCTGCCTCTTTTTCCTTCTCCTTTAGCATCTCTGCTTCTTTCTCCTTCTCTTTTAGCTTTTCTGCCTCTCTCTCCTTCTCTTTTAGCTTTTCTGCCTCTCTCTCCTTCTCTTTTAGCTTTTCTGCCTCTTTCTCCTGTTCTTTTAGCTTTTCTGCCTCTTTCTCCTGTTCTTTTAGCTTTTCTGCCTCTTTCTCCTTCTCTTTTAGCTTTTCTGCCTCTTTCTCCTTTTCTTTTTGTGTCTCTGCCTGCTTCTCCTTCTCCATCTCTTTTTCCACCTTGGCTGGAGTCTCACTTGTTGTGTATTCCACCTTCACGCTCCTCTGCTCAGCTTTATCCAGCGGGTCAAACATGTCCACCTTCTTTACGTTGTCCTCCAGTTTCTCCTCCTTCTTCTCCATCTTGTCGGATTTCACTGGAAAGAGCAATGATTTGAATTAGAAATCACGCCAACAGATTATAAAAAGTAGAGCTCTTATATGTTGTGAAAACGCACACAGTTACTGCAGCAGGTAGTCCAAGTATTCACAACAACCTCCAGCTCAATACACCAAAACCCAAAAACTCATCTTTCACTTGCCAAGATCTTATCTCCCATACACTTCTCAGGTGAGGCATCATCTTATTTTTCATTTCTCAACACACACTTAAAAAGAATATTATCAAACTACAGACACTGGTCACAGACAACTAAAAAAATTTTTAGGTGCAAACAAATTGAAACTATACCCAGTTCTAGCGCTGCACAATATGTAAAGATCATATAGCATTATTGTGACAGATATTGCGATTGCAATTTGAGTCTCGATTTGAGTGGAAATCGACTTTTTGCATTTCATTTTCACTGGGAAAAAAAAGAAAATGATGATGAAAAAAAAAGAAAAGCAGACGATCATTATTGCTGGGGTCTGAACCTAACAGGCACATTTCCTTATGTCTGGAATATGATATACTACAATGCCTCATTTATAATGGTATGTTAACTGTGTAGCCCTCAGTTTACAGACACATATATACACACTCACAAACACAAATACACACACAAAAAACTGCAGTGTATTGTTAGAGATGTTTTAATATTCAAATTAAGTCAATTTATTTATAAAGCCCATTATCACAAAACACAGTTTGCCTCACAGGGCTTTACAGCATACGACAACCCTCTGCCCTTAGACCCTCACATCACCTAAGAAAAAACTCCCCCAATAATAACCCCTGAAAGCAAAATGCTACCTACTTGACTCTATAAACCGATATGATACCATATAATTTATTAATAAACTTTAAGAAATTACCACGCCCAGACATTTCAAGGAAAACTGCAGTTTTCACGCTTAAGAGACTAGAATGGAGACATTTGACTTTTATCTTATAAAATTGTGCTGACTTTTGTAAAAATCCAAAAGATAAGCTATTTTTTGTCTTCTGCAATAAGGACTTGTGACTCTACTTCTGTGCTCCAACTATAGTGAATATACCCCTGCATCTCTGCATTAAGCTCCTGAATACACAGCTTTCTCAGCTCAGCTAGAAATATTGTGATCATCATTTATTGAGTGACTATCTCACATCTGTATGTTCTGTCTGCAACACTTATGACACTGTGTACTGACTGTGTACTGGCTGTTCTGTACCTTACAGTACAGAGAAAAATCCACCCACACTGGTTAAAGTGGCATTTAAGTGAAATGACAAAGTGATTTGTTCAGAAAAACACACACTTTATCTGCAATGCTGAGAGGAAATATCCTCAACATTCAGCAGAGAAGGGCAATTTTGTTCCCACAGAACCAAATAAGTCTGTTTCGTTTGCTCCTGCACAGTTCACTGAACTCTACCTGTCCTCTGTGTCGACTGATTTCTGGGCTTGATGGCAGTCATGACTATTCTATGTGGTAAAAGACCGAGTGACGAAGTACGATTTAACATCATTTTGAAAAGTAATATGCTAATATCAGTGAGTTTCATCAGCCTTTCATTTCATCCTCTCTCTCATTCATCTTTCTCTCCATCTGTCCTGGTCAATCTTGACTGTTAAACACCAACTGATAAAAATAGCTTATAATAAAACTGGATCTCTCTCTGTTGCCCAGACTATCATTCCAAGCAAGGATGGGAAAAAACAAACATTTCTGAGTCATCTGTGAAGGTGACCTGCACCTGAACCCCTGAAATCAATGCAAAGAACATTTTGTCTCATCAATGATTGCACACCTGCTGAGAGCAAAAAACCACAGCTAATTTGAAACTTAGGACAACACATCACAGAAAGATAAAGATGATGATGTCTGTATGAGATCTTCCTGATCATCAAGAAAAATATGGAAATTAGCAGATGAGAGTGCTCCTTGTGTTGGGGAAAGTTGAGGAAAATCATTAGTCATTGTCATTGTGTTCATTTGATAGAGCGTGGTTTCTCTTTAAAGAGTCCGAGGAGCAGATTGAATAGTTGAAGCTGAGTTTGTTAAAGAAGTGAAATGTTTCAGACCTGCTTCATTGACGTGGACAAAGACAAAATACTACAAGTCTGGATGATGCTGCTGCCCTGCTTAACATGAAAAAATATCATGTAACATCAACAAGCTAAAAGTAGATATTTCTCTCGTGTGTTGACTCACTGAATGAAGCATGTGCATCATCTGACCTCAGGTGCTGATGACCTAACACTGGGGTGAGCTGAGCATGGTCAGAGCTGCTCACTCTGGCTGTGTCCCACTTTAGGAGCTGGATCCTCTGATGTCAACATATTTTACATGAATGCAACATAACACATTCAGAGGCAGTGTGTCCCGTGCCGCCATTACAACCAACCATCCACAGTGCACCTGTCTAGAGACCTCTGAAAATCCTCTCAAATATGTGGATGCATGAAATATATTTTTTCTTTTAGTTGCAGAAAGTGTTTTCTGAACATACACAAACAGAAGGTCTATTCCTGCAGCTGCACACAGGTTGACAAAGGTTGAAGACGTTTGGAAGGACAGGATTCAAGTCCCCTATTTGTACCAACACCCTCCATTAAAGAATAATTGAATGGGACTTTCTGAGCTTCAGTAAATACTGAAAGTGCTAATAGAAACAACAAGGTGTTCTTGAGATTTTGCTTTCACAAGAATGAGACAAATATAAGGTCAAAGTGACCTTGTCCTTTGACCACCAAAATCTAACCAGTCCAGCCTAAATTCCAAGTGAACACTGGTGCCAGACTTGAAGAAATTTTCTCAAGGTGTTCATGAGATAACAATTTTACAAGAATGAGACGGATGCAAGGTGACAGTGACCTTGATTTTTGACCACCACAATTTAATCAGTTTATCCTTGAGTCCAAATCAACACTTGGGCCGACTTTGAAAAAAATTCTCTGAAGGTACTCTTGAGATATTGCGTTCACAAGAATGAAACAGTCAAGGTCACAGTGATCTTAACCTTCGACCTATGACCAGCAAACTCAAAACATTTCATCCTTGAGTCAAAGTAGACATTTGTGCTGAATTTGAAGAAATTCCCTTAAGGCGTTCTTAAGATATCGTCTTAACAAGAACGAGATAAATGAAAGGTCACCATGACCTTAGACCTATGACCACCAAACTCAAATCATTTAATCCTCGAGTCAAAGTAGACATGAATGTGAAGAAATTCCCTAAAGGCATTCTTGGGATATCGCGTTCACAAGAAAGGTCCGGACGGACAGATGTACAGACAATCTGAAAACATATTACTTTCAGCGTTGGCCATGACCAGCGTGGAGACAAAAATATTCACATTGAAGGATTTGTCTCTCCAATTCTTATTTTTTGTCTTATTTTTATTTGGGAAATAATCATGCTCTAGGTTGTGGAACTACAGCTCCCATGATCAGTAGGCTTTGCAGGATGTTAACAGGAAGTAAAATGCTGCCATAGATCCAGTGAGTACTATGTGTAAGTAGTATGTGGTCAGCAACCTGAGCCCTGTTTCTTTTTTAGCCTGCATTTATTGTTGTTTACATGTTTGCAAATTGGCATTGTTATGCTGCTATAACTATTAGCAGTGTCTTTTATGGGACTTCCAAGCAGATTTATGGACATTTATTTGCAATGGGCATAAAAGAAAATCCTCGGAAAGCGTTTCACATTGAAACCAAAAATGTGCGTCTCAAGATGTCTGCATGTTCAGATTTTGCTGAAATGCAACCCTGATAAGAAGACATACAAACTTGGATTCAAATTGTGACAATCAGGCTTTCAAGGTTTATTTGCCTCCAGCTGTGTGTCACAGCCACTGCTACTGCTCTAACTGCTCACTGTGTTGATAAGTGGGTCAAATAAACGGCCAAATTACATAACTCACGTTTTGTGTTTTTAGAACAGCGGCGTGCACCTGTTCCTTTCACCTCATGTAGCATCTTTGCCTCGTGTCCTGTCCTCTGTGCCCCCCTCCAACGACAAGTATGTTAAATTAAGTCAGTTTGAAAACATGTTAACATCAGGCAGTTTTAGCAATTGATTAACCAGTCACCTTTTTCTTGGTCCTAGGAAGTTTCAATAATCAATCATTAGGAGTATTTCTAACATGTCTTAGTGCCTGTATTTCTTGCCCTGTTGGACTTCTTTTTATTTCTAAACCTAAGTCCCAAACTGGACATTAATTCACAGCACCTTAATTACTTTTTCTTGTCCTGAAGCCCATCCAAGTATGGCAGTGGTGCTGAAAGGAAAAGCCAAGTGAGTCTTTTCCTTTCAGCTTTTATGGCTTCTGATTTCTCTTCCAGGCCTCATTAACCACCTACCAAACAGGACAAGGGACAAATACAGAGGAAAACATCACTGACAACAGTGCTACACTTAAATAAATATGGGATCCAAAAGGGTTCTGCCTGAAGGGCTGAGGAGCTACCCAGAACTATTTACTTCTAAAAAACCTTTTTTTGAAGACAGGGTTCTTCAAGTGTTGTCTGCCAGACAGTGGGTATCATTAAAGTCCACATTCATTCAAAGAACCATTTTTTGGAAAAAAAAAAAAAAAAACAATTCAAGAAAACAAATGTTTATTTTAAATATTCAAATGTTTACCCGTGCTTAAAATGTAGATGAATCTGGAATCACCTTAATCAGTTTATTTTACCATTCTGCCATGGCTGATATCTTTAACATCATTTTACATGGTCTGCCAGAATTCTTCTTATTTGATCTTTTCATGGGTAGCCGTTACTTGACATTTTGTATTCGGTTCTAATTTGTGACCAACTTTCAGTTCCCAAATTTAATGCAACACTGAAATAGTACAGGCTGAAGTATCTGTGATTTTACAAAATCATGATTGTGAACTGATTGATTGTTGTGGGTCACGCTGACCAACATCTGCCTTTAGGAGCCTCATTCAGGCCAAGGCTGCTGGACTGGTTCCCTTAGCCCCTGGATAACCTGGAACCATGTGAACCAGGATTAGTGGGAAAGCCGGGATTAGTGGTAGAGGTATCTATTGGAACGACAGTCAATTACTATTTTTGGAGCCCCTCAATGTGGGTTCTTAATAAAAATTCAATGATTCTTGGTAGAACTTCATGGGTGGGTTCTTGTTATCAAGGCTAAAATGTAGAACTGTTCTGCATGGAACCCCCAGAAAGGGTTTGGGGTGGAACCATTACACTACTGAAGAGTTCTAACAGGAACCAAAAAGGGTTCTCCTACAGGGTCAAGCCAAATAACCATATACAGTGCCCCAGGGATGACATTTTTCTGTCGGCCTACTCTGAGGATAATATTGTCCTGGTTCCCTCATCAAAAAGCCTTTTTCATTGGATTTTAGATCATTGCAAAAAATAAGTTTTGTGGTAAACTCACGTTTATGATACTTACTGGTTTTGTTCAGCAAGATATCACATATTAGCCCAACATTAGGGATTTTAAAGCCTAAATGCAATTACCAGAAGTAAAAACTTATGTTACACTATAATTGAACACTTCCCTCCCACTTGTTAGCAAGCACCACATAAAAGCCTTTTTATGTTCGAGAACAAAATGTAAAAGTCTCTTAAGCTTGTGTTGACCACAGACCTAATTAATTTAAACCAAAAACCCATTCAAAGAACAAAAAGACTTTGAGACAAGGGAACTTAAATTCTAGCAGAATTCTAGGTTTTAGGACCCATTTCTGAGGTTACAATATGGTATTAATTAGCACCTTGATTTCTAAGCAAATTTGGTACATCAGCTCTCCATTAATTCCTTACCTGACTGCTATGTTGCCCCAAAGGTTTCATTTCACAGAAAACAAATCAAGATTTCATTCTTACTCGCCCATTCTGCATGTACTCCGTTATTTCTGGCAAACTTATTACAGAAATCATGTCAGAGGAATTATAATGAAGAACATGATGATGAAAAAAGGGCAGAGACAGACAGAGGGGTGGCCTTTGATTCCAATGCTTGAGAGTCAGTGTGGAAAATATTGATTAGTCGATTTAGAGGTGAATGGGTGGAGAGGAAGAGAGCAAGTAGAAAGACTCATATAGAAGGAATACATAGATAGACAAAAAAAGAAATGGTTAGGGATGGTTACTTGTTCGCCATTCTTCTGTTGTCTGTTTAATAGCTACTTTGGAAAATCATACCATGCCAATAATGATCTTTAAGAACACAAGGGATTGGAATAGATAAGGAGGAAACATGGGAAGGAAAATAGGGAGCAAGACAAGGGAATTGGGGCGTAAGGCTTTGAGCAGAATGAAATGACATTGTTAGCTTACATAACGTACAGCGACCCCAGACCTGGAACAATGATAGACATGAGACCAAACAGAGTGAGCGTAAATAGGTGACTATATGCAGGGAGAAAAAACAAAAGAAAACCCTGACCTGAATAAAAGGAGACAGCAGTGTAAAATGACAAAGAATGTGAACAATAGAAATGGGAGTAAATTCATATCTGCACTGTAAACAATGAGAGACTCTGGAGATCAACCTGATCCTCTAATTAGGGCAGAAATCTGATATGTGCCAGAGCCGTGGAAAGCCCAGAGAAAACAACTTCATTTAAGCAAGCGGCTAGAGGTGGAACCCAACCTATTCACTCTCAGTCTGTCTCTCTAACTCTTTTTCACAATAATATTCCTTTCTTTTACTCTTGTTTGCAATGCTCCTTTGTCCAGTTTCTTAATTCTATTTTATCAGCTCTTATTTCGTTTTTAAATGATTTATTTAATTCTTCTATTAATATATTTTATTTATTTATTTTATTTATCTATGTATTTATTTTTATAATTTAATTTATTTATTTTTATTCTGCCCCAGCAATGTTTTAAGGCTATTACAAGTACTATTAATTCTGTGTTTTACTGCAAATACTCTTCAAACAGCATTTATTCATACTGGGCTGCGTTGCTTGTCGTTATTTCTGTTTCGCCTCCTTTGTTTTTCTGGCTTTAGTTCGGTATTACTTTTTGGCTCTTTTTTTGTCATGTTGCTTATGCATGAAACTCCTCTAACTACTGCTTTGCCTTGCTTGTCAAAGCACTTTGTAAACTCTGTTTTAAAGGTGCTATATAAATAAAGTTATTATTATTATTATTATTATTATTATTATTATTATTATTATTATTATTATTATTATTATAATTCCCACTTTTAAAATCTTCACTCTGTCCCTAACAACACTCAGATTCTGCCAGCTTTTAGCATGATAGGAATGGCATCACAGCACACACAAACATCCACTATTCATTCACTTTTTTTCTGTTCTTCACCTAATACTGCAACTTCCAGACAACCTGGTAATTTCTTCAACCCCTGACATGCAAATTCTAGCAACAAATGTGATGGAGATGGCACATAACCCTAGAGCAGTGATACTCAAATGACTGCCCAGCGGCAGCCCCTTATGTCCTAAAATCCTAGAAACGTCCTAAAACCAGAGAAATGTCCTAAAATCAATCAAATGTCCAAAAAAAATATTAATATGTCCTGAAATCCTTAAAATGTCAGAAATCCTTGAAATGTCAGAAATCCTAGAAACGTCCTAAAATCCCAGAAACATGTATGGGGCTGCTGCGACTGGCCCCTGGCCTCCTGTCCTTTTGCAAAACTCCAAGCAAAGCAAGTTGAGTATCCCTGCCGTAGAGCAATGGGACCGCAGGGAACCACAGATATTACATGATCTCAACGTTTGACCTGTCTGTGTTGGGGCTATCCAACAGCAAGAAGAGTGAAAGAAAAAAGCTACTATTTACCTCCCTAGAGAGGGACATTAATTACTGACAGTGCTTGTGATTGAAAGCATCAGTCACAGTGTGCCTTGAGGGTGTAGCCTAGTAAGGGGATGGCCATTACAGAGGGAAATATTTCATGAGAACATGCTGGTATAGATGAGGTCAAGCATGATGTCGTAATAACTCATGAACACACGAATTTGTGTCCATACCTGAGATTGGCTTTGCATTTGGTCTGAACTAACTTCCATATTGGGCGTGTACAAAACCATTTTTATTGTAACATAGTATTATATAGATTCTTTGGACACCTAGAAGGTATTTTCTGATAGTAAGTCTCCCTGATACAATTTTTATTCAGTGCAAGGGACTGTGATAAATATATGATGATATCAGTAACTATACTCATTATCTTTTTCTTGGCTGTTTACAAGTACATGGTGCTAGGCCACTAACAATGTTTAATAAGGAAGGAGGTGTTCTTAATTGAAAATCATAATACAGATGTGCCATAGGAATTTCTAAAATTAAGAAGAATTTCTAAAATTATCTTGAAGCTGGCAATTTGAAATGGTTTTCACTTTGCATTGATTATACTGGATCGTTAATTGACGACAGAGATAGGTAACTCCTATATTTAAGTACTTGCATTATTTTTGTTGACTACCCCGGGTAAGAGCAGGGCACTTTGTACCATTGTTTCACATGGGTCACAAAGTTGAGCACAGCCCCTGCTCCGGGGCTTTAACCTGGATCGCAACCTGCTGCATTAGCAGAGCTGCTGCGGCCCCAGGATGGCCCTGACTCTAGCATAAAATATGGCTCAGGACAGCAGGGAACAATGAGCATCTGGGTGCAGTGAGCCAATTCATTTGAAGGTTTCATTAGCATAATGATAACACTTACAGCTCATTTAGGGCTATTAAGCCTGGCCTCTCCTGAAGAACACCGCCTCAACTCGAAGTTTTTTTTTTTCCTTCTCGTCTTATTAATATGGTAAAATGTGCCGACTCTGCTCTCCCATTAAAAAAAAATAAATAAATAAAACTCTTTAAGCTGTCTGAAGTTTTTAGGAATGTAGGTTAAAAAAAGGCATGTCTAACATTGTAATGTAAAGCAATAATTGGGATTAAAACATTTGCATGACATACATATGCATGTACTTCATGTCTTTGCTTCTTTGTGAAAAATCTGCACTCGTCCCTTCAGACTTTTTGCATGGCCCATGATATGCAGTTCATGAAAGTGTTTTAAGATTTTTACCATGTCATGGTAAAATGTTATCATGACGAATCAGAAGGTCGCTGATTTTGTCTTTGGCCCATGCAAGCTATATGTGGTTCTAAAGCAAGATATTGTCCGAAATTGTCTTCCAAACGGTGTGTGAATGGTAAATGCCGACTTGTGTTGTAAAGCATTTTGAGTGAAAAGTCTAGAAAAGCTCTATATAAATGCAGTCAATTTACCATTTACTTATGTGAAAAAAAATACATTATCTCTATTTTCCATAAGGAATCTAAAACAAATAAGCAAAGGTGAAAATGATATTCTCATCAACTGAAGTTCCCAACCTTAATGAACACATTCAGGGCCAAATTCTGAGGCCTTCATTTGGTTCCTCAAGTGAATTATGTAAATCAGCTCTTATAGTCGCTGTCTCATTAAAACCCTGTCACTCTTTGCTCCACAACACTTGAAGCTCTCTGAGTTTGTCAGCCTTGACAACAGCACTCTGTGTGAAGTGAGAGCTGCACTCCATCACTGCCCTGTGGTAGCACATCAAACCCGGTGGACACTTTCAAGTGGTGCTGAAGTGGTAAGAGAGTGAAGAGTGGCCTCTGTGGTTTAATGTCCTATTTGAAGTGTGTTTGGCTATCTAATAAAGACTCACTGACAGCTCAGTTATGAGTTACAGCAATCTGCGGTGGAGGTTCGGAACCCCTCTGAACCACAGACTGTATTAGTTTGGTTTTCACATCCTTAATGTACAGGCTTATCGCATATTCTGTACATGTCTTAGCTGGGCAAGTTATATTTTGTTTTTGTTTTTTTTTTCAGGATAGCTAATAGGCTGTGAGTGGCTCTGTAAGGGCATTTTGAATTCTATTGGCTTTTTTTATTGACCTTAATATATTTTGGATTTACTGATTGGACACCCAGTACATTTAAATGATGTTAGAAACTGAACTGGCGTAGGTGCTCTGCACATGCTTCATAGTACCCATGCTGGGAAGAAAGCCGGAAAAAAAGTAGAAGAAGAAGGAGAAGAAGAAGAAAAAGAAGAAGAAGAAGAAGAAGAAGAAGAAGAAGAAGAAGGAGAAGGAGAAGAAGGAGAAGAAGGAGAAGATGGAGAAGAAGGCGAAGAAGAACAAGAACAAGATCAAGAACAAGAACAAGAACTAGAAAATTTCGGTAGAAATTTCAAAGGGTGCCTGCCGCTGAGGGGCCACTTATCTATGTAAGGAGGAGGAGGGGGGTGGCCACACTTACACACAGGGCCACAAGGCACAATTAATAGACATTAATCAGTAAGTGACATCTTTAATTGGCCACAAGGGCCAATT
Organism: Plectropomus leopardus; assembly: GCF_026936395.1. Taxonomy (NCBI): domain Eukaryota; kingdom Metazoa; phylum Chordata; class Actinopteri; order Perciformes; family Serranidae; genus Plectropomus; species Plectropomus leopardus. Next base: position 4,351,940 of record NC_142196.1, read on the forward strand.
AAGGGCCCCCTCCACCTGAGGGGCTACAGGGGCAAATCAATGGCCACCTTGTGGGCCCACAAGTGGACCATTTATTACTACCTGGCATCTTTGATTGGCTGCGAGGGCAAATAAAGGGCCCCCTCCACCTGAGGGGCCACAGGGGCCAATCAAACATATATTCTTACAGAAAAAAATATGCCCACACAAAGACAACAAACATGTGTGCAAACAAACATGCAGATATTGCATTTTAGCGCTCTGACAAGGACCATTAGCATAAGCAAACACATGCGCATGTCCAAAAGCCATTTACTCCAGCCCAACACAGGGCCGCCGCTGGAGAGAACATTCAATTCACTGTGCCGACGGAACATTACGTGACAATTATCTGCTTATTTCGGAAAGTGAAGGCAGCCGAAAATCTGCCCGAAAGCAGAAATTATGACGAGACAGAAATAATTTGACATGACAGAAGATCTACACACTGACTCTGGGCGTATGTTTAATGTGGGATTTGCTGTGTGTCTTTCGAAATGCAAGCTGATGCACTGAACTCTGGCCTCTTTGGGTTGAACTTCATTTTAACCCTTTCCTTTCAAAACCATGGGATCTCTGCTTTGTGCAGAACTTATATTCACTAACAATCGTTCCGATTAACCTTCTTTCTCCCCTAACCTTTTGTCCCTCGATCATGCCATCTATTATTTATGCTCTCTAATCTGTCCAAGCATTGTTCACCTTATCCTTGACTTCCTGTTTTCCATCATTATACATTCATCTGCATCTCTCCCTCCTCCATTGTTATTTTTTGAATTTATTTTTTCTTATTATATTTTAATTTTTCCCCCTTTTTTCTGTTTTTTTTTTCCAAGGATTTTTTTTAAGCTTTATCCCATGTGGATATAAAATGTTTCTACACCACAACTAGAGCAACAGTAATATTTCCATGACCTTGATAATAAGCAAACAGATGTGTAAATACAACACACAGCCTGTGGCTTGATGACTGCTGTGCTCCTGTTTTGACTTCAGGGGGCAAAAAAACAAAGATCACTGGCTCTTTAATACTCCAGTGGCCTGGCTGGCAGCCTCTGCCACACTCAGCTTTGTGGCGCGAGGCGAAAAAAAAACACGAGCAAAAAGGAAAACAAAGACACAAAGAGATGGACAAAAGGAGAAGGGAGAAAAAGTGTGAGACGGACACAAGGTGAAAGAAACATGGTCATTGTAGAAAGCACCACCATCATACTGGGCCGCACTTCCCAGTCACTGACCCCATTGTGACACATAGGCGGTCATCGTTCGACGTGTGCGTGACCCGCTTTCAGCCATCTTGGCTCTGCCCGTCTACACCAAGAATCTAATGAGCATTCAGAGCAACAGGAAGACAGACGGAGCGAGAAAGAGTCGAGACAAACATGGATGGAAAATGAAAATGAACAAAGACAGAGCCTCCATCAGCTATAATGAGCTGTGCTCCCCTGACCCTGCATCCAAATGTCAGCTGGAGAGTGAGCTACTACACCGCCTCATGCTGCCAGCTTATTGTGCTGCTACGCACATTAGTATGCACATGATCAGACACATTCAGTTGCACATGATGACAACCACCTGTGTCCACAAATGCCAAGACAATATACCTGTTGTCCCAGTATTCACACACTCTGTAAAGTTTGTGGCTGATCTGTGTCTAAAATTGGCACACGGTTGTTTGACCAACACAACGAGACAGATACTACCATCGTGGAATGTCAAGTAGCCGGCGGGGAGCTGCTCCGTTGCTGTCGACTTCTCTCAGCTTTTCATCCCTTCTCTTTCAGTCTCCGTCTCCGGCGCTGTCTGACACGCCTCCTTTCAGTCTGCAGCTATTTCTTACCCAAAGCTATTTGAAAGCTTAGACCGGAAACTCAAAATGAAGCATTTGAACAATGGAGGAACGATTACTGCTTCATCAACAGACCAATACATCCACAATCTAGACTACGCAGGGGCTCACAAAAGACCATCATATTTTCTCACTGCATGGTACAGTATATCGCAATAATAAGGGTAGTACAAAGAATCAGTTTGAATAATAAGTTCTTGATTTGTTCGTAACAAGACATGCTTTCAGTCTGTCCTTCCCTGGGGCTCCCAAAGCCCTCAAAAAGGAGACACTTGATCAAAACTTGATAAATAAACTTGATCAATAAATCATCTTTCTTATTCCACCGTCTTGATTCCCTGCCAGCATGTTCCTCCCACTATCACCACCAAACCCTTTTGTGGTCTGCAGTTGTCAAGGAAGAACTATATCATTGGACTGCCACACCACTTTTTTCAGAGGATTTCAGCTATACACTGTGTTCCTTAAAAAAATGAAACTTTTTCTAGCAGTTTGTGAAAGTTATACACAGTGGTAGCATTCTGCAAGCAGAACTGTGGGAAGTATGAGATTGACCTACAAACTCTAAATATCATGTATCATGTATCAAATATCATGTTTGCCAATCAAATTTGGTGAACAAGCACAGTTCAAAAGGAGAGACTGCAAACATGACCTCCACCTACCATCCACTGTGATGAAAGGGTTGGTGCTGGAGCTCAGGCTGAGGCTGGTAGAGTCTACTCCTGCCCCAGTGTTGAGTTTAGTATCTTTGCTGTCAAACTCTTTAGCAGTGTTCGATTTGCGACCAGATTCACCATCAGAGTCGGAGCCTATAGAGGTGGTATTCAAGCTGCTGAACCCCTTAGGGCTGAGGGGCACTGGGAGCACAATGCCGCCTGGCTCCTTCTCCACCTTAAAGCTCTCCATTGGGGCCTCTAGAGGTGACAGAGGGAAGCCAGCGTTGCCGTCCTTCAGCAGTGGAAATGGGGAGAGGCAGAGGCGGGGTTCAGGCGGGGATTGCCGAAGGTCAATATGGGTGGCGCCCGCTGCTGAGAGGGTTGGTGGTGGGGTCTGCGGCTGATCTTCCGCAACTGTAAGTGAGCGCTTCATGGAGTGTGGCGAGCGACGTGGACCACCCATGGGTGATATCAGCTGGTCCAGTCCTGCCCCGTCTCCACCTGGGTATTTATCAGGCAGCTCTAGGCTGGTTGGTACTGACAGGTGGGAACATTCGGACATTGCACGGCGCATAGCCTTCCTCTGTTGCTGAGCTCGCCCCATAAAACAGGGCTCCAACTCCTCCTCTTCTTCTTCTATCTCTTCCCCCTCGCTGTTGTCCCCTGAAGAGCCATCGGATAATTGTTGGGCACCCAGGGCTGCCCCGGCACCAGCCACAATCTCATCACCCCTCTCCAAGTGGTTGTCATTAACAACTCCAATGACGCAGTAGTTCGGGGCCACCTGGGGCATGGCGACCTTTGGGCTGGATTCAGCAAAACTGGAGTTGTTCCAGGACTCAGATGGTGAGTCGGCATCCACTGGGGATGCCTCCATCCGTGAGGCTCCCAGTGAGTGTGGAGGCATTGCACTAGTGGTTGATGACAGCTCCATACGCTTGGCTGGGGATCCAGGAACTGGTGGCAGGGAGCCCCTGCTGGTTCCCCCACATCCCAGGGCAGAGGGTAGTCTGCCTGGGGAAGCTGGGGAAGGAGATGGGGAGGAGGACAAGGGGCTGTCTGGGCTTTCCCCTGCACTGCCTAGTGAGGCGTTACCCAGTGAGGTGCTTCCAGGGATGCCCCCAACCCTGCCCGGCACCTTCAGTTCCCCATCCATGCTGCCCCTGCCCGGCTGCTCAAAGAAGCACAGCTTGTCTTCATCTGTGAGTCCAGTTGGTGTCAGAGCCCCAGCACCTACCACCAGCCCCCTCTGGGTGCCGATGTCCATGCCTGCGGGGGACTGCCAGTCCCAGCTCTGAGCTGGCACAGTGGGCGCCAGGGACGGCACCTTACACAGCTCACTGTACTCCGAGAAAGGAGATCCAGGCTGCTGATTGGAGAGAGAAGACATGCTGTCTCTCCTTTCTATTCTTCCCCTTTGTTTGTCTCACAGTTTCTTTGTCTCAGTCTCAGGTGTCCAAAGGTAATCTTCACCACTTCTCTTCCCTTCTCTCCCTCTTTCCTTTGTTGCTTTGCGCTGTTGCTCCTTTTCGTTCAGTCACTCAGGTGCGCTCTGCACTCTGTGTGTGTGTGTGTGTGTGTGTGAGTCTCTCGTGCTGTGTCTCTGCTCCAAACTCACACTGAGGGTGAACTGGATGTGCAGATCATTCCCCCGTTCCCTCCCTCTGTCTCTCTCTCTCTCTCTCTCTCTCTCTCTCTCTCTTTGGTTCTCTCACTGATTATTACAGTGGTCATGTGACCCAGTTGTGGCTGCCAATTGGCGCATGCCAGTTCCCAGATCCCTCCCACTGTGGTGGAGTGAGTAAGCCCCCTCCCCTCTAGTTTTCTCTTTCACTCCACGTTTTTCTCCCCTCAACCCCCTTCTTTCTCTCATTCTGTCTCATGGTAAAAAGCACAACATACACACACACACACACACACAGAGCTCTGTCTTACCCCGGAGGATAGAGCGAGGGCAGAAACAGGCGCTTCAGGGGAAAAGTGCATTTTTGACTCACGATCTTTACAAATCATACCGCCCCACACATCCCACTATGCCCTCCAGAGCAACGAATTCCTGGCAAACATTGATCTTTATCTGACCTGTTACCACCACTTTTTCTCGTTGCTTCACACACCTTCTACTTTATTAGCTCAATTCTTTTGTCTGACTGGCTGTGCTTTATATAAAATATGAAACGCTCTAGGCTAAAATCTTAAAGCTTAGGGTCTACTCTCTCTCCAGGACTGCAGACACCCTTTCCTCCAACATGCACGGGTGCGAAACAGCAAGAAAGAGAGAGACGAATCAATGAGAGAAGACGACAGCAGGAGCCGGGAAGACTAAAGAAATAATAGCAAGAAGCATGTGTGAGATGATAAGTGCATCTCTTAGCATTTACAATTGACAGTAAGTGCTCGGTGTGGGAGAGACGAGGAGAAATAAGAAGAGGGGGAGATGGGAAATAGACTTACAGGAGACGGATGAGCAGTAAAGCCTCTCGTAAAGAGACCTTGTAGCCTGTCAGACTGCATTTGGTCACATGTGGAGAATCACACACCATTACCCCCTCCCCATATTCCTACCACGCTCTTTTATCCACATACTTGGATAATCAGACTCTATGCAAAACACACAAAAACATGCAAGTTTTCGCACATCAATGCACATTTACACTCACAGTGTATCCACAAGGGTAATCACACTGCCACGTAGCATTTAAGAAATGTTCATGAAAGAAAGACATGTTCATACATGCACAAATACAGTCCCACACAAATAATTCAGGCTAACACACTCAGTGGAGCCTGTCAGCATTTAACAGGAACTTGGCTTGGCAGGTTGCACAAAAACACTTTCAGCTCCATTGCTGTTATTTTTCTTCCTGATTGTACCAAAACTGTGATTTTCAATGAAGTTACAGTGATTTACAGCCATCTGAGGTGCTACTGTACCTTTGCACAATTACATGTGCACAAGAAAAACTGAAAACTGCCTGCTTCATACAGCAATAGCTCAAAAATGATCCAAACCACCATATATTGTGCAATTGTGGCTGCTGAGAAAAGCTGGGGGGTTTAAACAGCCCAATATAAGAGAGAGTAAATACATTTCTTCCATGCAAGTACCCACTTAAGGTATTCTATCATATTTTATTTGGACATCTCCTTGTTTTCTGATCTGCTCCTGATTACATTTGCTGTTGATTCTGTTTGGTGTAAATTAAAACTCAACACTTCTACCATGTGACTTCTTGGCTTGATAAAAACCAAGCGACAACTTCTGAGGTTGAAAAATGGAGCCAGTGCTAAGTGCCCAAGACTGCAGTTCATCTAATGGCCAATTGAGGCATGCTCCAAAACTAAGTTAATGCCTATTTATTAATTTTAAAATTCCCAACTCAAAAGGCCAGTGTGGAGGATTTAGGGGGGGTAATATTCGCAAAAACGTAATAAGTTGTGTTTTCTTTAACTAGAATGAGAACAAATTAGAACGTTTGTATCTAAATAGGGAGTGGGTCCTTATCCTGAAGGACTGCCTTGTTTCTACAGTAGCCTAGAATGGACAAACCAAACACTGGCTCTACGTGGGGACATTCCTGTTTTTGTGTTTGCCATCGTAGTTAGCAGCTAGGCCGTATTGCTAATTTCCTTGTTCATGATGGCCGTAAAGGGGATGAAGTCTTACATAAGTCACTTTTTCAAATGTAATTTAAGGATTTAATCTATGCACAATTAAGGATGTTGTCACATTGAGTGACAGTCGGGTGCCGTCTCTATCATGTCAAAATCACCGCAACAATGTTGATTAGGTTGCGTAACAATGGCGTAACCCCGGATTCTCTAAAAAAAGTATAGCTTAAGTTGTACCTGCTTTAGTGTTTTTTTCAGTTCATGAAAGTTTATTACAATATTTTGGTTACCTTAAAAAGGTTTTTTTTGATTGTACTAAAAGATATTCAGTGTTTCTGGTAGTTCATTTTGATCATGATACTATATAATTCTATAGCAACACATTCAATTTATGTCAATATGCATAAACTGTTAAAGGGACTGTTGCATACACATACATATTCGGTAAAGGTCAGTATGTGATGGAGAGGTAAGGGTGGGCAGGAGGGAGAGACATGGGTTTGTTGTCCTGGCCTACACTTTGTGTGTGTGTGTGTGTGTGTGTGTGTGTGTGTGTGTGTGTGTGTGTGTGTGTGTGTGTGTGTGTGTGTTTGACCAGTGCCAGTCAAAACAGCCGGCGGTTACAGGCGTTCCTGTGGTTGTCGGTTCAGACTGAAAGCTGAACGTTGGCAGAAAACAATGATTTATAACAGGCAGACAGGCAAACAGGGACAGGGCGAGTGATGGCAGGACAGAGGGGTGAGAAAGACAGACTGATGAGGGCAGAAAGAAGGACGCACATGCAGAGACTAAGGGTGAGGACTGATTGTGACAGCAGGAGGATAGTTGGGCATCTTTGGGAGGAAAAGGAAGAATTATCAGGGCAGTCGGATGAGCCGGGAGACAGACGCAAGGGTAATGAGTAGAAGGAGGAAGTTACGATGGTGAAGCAGAAAAAAAGGAAGATCATTTTGATGGAGTGAGGAAAAAGAAGGAGAAGAAGAAAGGAAAGAAAGGAGAAAAATGAAGAAAATGCAGCAACAAAGAGAGCAAGAAATGATGGTAAACAGGAAAGTTAGACCAGAATGAGGGTATAGGAGATTCGGTGTGTGTAAACATGTTGTCTCCTGATAGAACAGGACAAGAAGCTAAAGGGTGCAGTGCTTCTGTCTGGTTTGTCCACTGAATCCCGCTTTTTGGTCTATCAAACAAGAGACTCTGAAAAGTTCTTTTTCTGGCTCACTTGGGGATTTGGTTGTGCTTCGGAGCACTGGCACTGAATGTCAATGAGGTACATTGTATGGTACATCAATGCACACATACACGTGTCCTCTGAGCAAAAAAACAACAAATGAAAACCAGAATAAGCGCCATTGCATGTATGCCTCCGTACATCAGTTAAGTTACACTTACAATTTACATCCATATCTGTGAAAACATAGATGCTTCAAACACAGGATCTGTACAATCAGCACAGTTACAAGGTGGACACCAAAGATTAGTGTCACCAATTCTGTCTCTGACCAACTGTCCTTCATTATGTTCCTGACTTATGACCTGAGTAATGACCAGAGAAGTGTTTTTGCACAACATTATGAAGTCAGATTTGACCTTTGACCTCTTGGATATAAAATGACAGAACATCATCATAATGAGACAGTTTTGTGAAATTTGAGCATATTGAATTCTTAAGTTACGGCCAAAAACATGTTTTATAAGGTCACCTTGACCTTGACCTCTGACCACCAGATTCAAATCAAACCATCCTTGAGTCCACTTAAACGTTTGTGCTAAATTTTAAGACATTCCCTCAAGTCATTACTGAGATATAGCTTTCAAAAGAATGAGATCAATGCAAGGTCACAGTGACCCTGACCTTTGACCACCAAAATCGAATCAATTCATCATTGAGTCCAAGTGAATGTTTGTGTCAAATTTAAAAAAATGCCTTTCAGGGGTTCTTTGGATATTGCATTCACAAGAATGAGAGAGACTATGTCACAGTGACCTTGACCTTTGACCTATGACCACCAAATCTATTCAATTCATTCTTAAGTCCAAATTAATGTTTGTGCCTAATTTGAAGAATTTCCCTAAGGTGTTCTTAAGATATCACATTCACGAGAACAGGCGGGTGTACTGACAACTTGAAAACATAACGCCTATGGCCGCGGCTACCTGGCTCTTATCAGAGCCCTTAACTTTTACCTATCTGAAGACTTCAATCGCCTCACTTTGCAAATTTCTCAGTTCTCAAGGGTCAACTTAGAGAGGTTCTCACAGATTATCTTGTTCATTTGGCATTCTAATGGTTTACTAAACAAAAGCACAACTGCAAGTGGTTCTTTATACCCAGAGGAAGAATTGCTTCATAAAACACTAAATGAACAAGAGCTTTGTTTTCACTCCACGTTTTCCCTTTGGAAAAAAGAGTCATGCCAAGCTGGCACTGCAGAAAGGAAAGGTGGGGAGCCATTTAAGGCAAGATTAAATATTATAATAGCACACAGAAGGGGAAGGCAGAAAAGAAGAAAGAGAGAAGCCCTCTCTCTGAATCTTTTTCTCATATGTAAACACAATATGTGTTTGTATTTCATATCAGTTGAGAAATAATGTCCCATTCTTGCCTGAGGAGTTGGCATCATTTCATCTTTTCATTTTACAGCATGCCAAAAAATATGACTTCCATTTACAAATCACTATCACAATGTAATGGCATAACAGGGAGACATTGTCTTGTTCCTTGTGTGTTGTGGCCAGCTTTCTAAGGGCTGAACTGTTGCTTTTTACTTCCATTTAAGGTACCATGAATGCACACCGTGCAAGGCAAAGAGAGCTGTGTTGTTGTTGTTGTGGCTGAGCACAGTGAATGGCGGGACTTTGCTCCAGGGATGTGGCATTTCCATCACGGTGCACGCAGTTTTGGTATTTTGGTGACCCACCATGAGCTTGACTTCATGGAAGTGTGAGGAGATGCACATCAGGGGGCCAGTCAAGAGCAATCAGGCAGCAAAGCGCAGTGTTTGGGTTTGGGCAGATTTTGTGGTTTTTCCATGCGATGCCTGTTTGACCAAGTCATCCTCAAAAGATTGGTGGAAGATGTGTTGCCACAAAGTGGTGCACGCACATCCCATTATTCTACCACGTGTGTGGAGAGAAAGCTACAGCAGCTTAATGCACTCAATACAAAAAACAAACAATTTCTTGTTTGTTAGAATTAACATGATTATTATCTGAGAAAAGTTTTGAAAAGAAAAAATTCTGCTCTCTGAATTAATGACAATAATAGTCCTATAATAGTCCTATTAATTTAGATAAAGAGGGCAAATAATTTTCTTTTTTCAACTGAATGCATTAAACCTCCATCGCTTTCTTTATACTGTTAATGCTTTTCTGTCTGCACACCTGATAGAGCATTGGGAGGTGCATTCGTTACTTTATGGCATGTTAATATCCACCAAACATTTGAAGATGACCTGGTAAAACAGGCATCATTAGCCCAGCTTTATCTGTCCTGAAATCATTCTTAGGGGAGTACTAGCACCTTCTGAGGACAATAAGTTGGCTAGTCTGACTGAAAAAAAGATAAATAGCTTCCCAGTGGAAACCATGCCATTGTAATCATGAAATACAAAATGTACCCTTACATATCTATTCAGTATGTCTGACACAATATTTGGTCAATGGGTTTAGGATATTCAGAGTTTGCCTTCCCTCCTTCAGTCAACCCATCAATCTATGTCAACCAGCTCCTGACGACGCCTACATGTTTGGACACCATTAAAAAGCAGCCTGTCACCACAGTTGGAGAGCCCGCCTCCACCAAAATGCCAACCACCTCAATCACTAAACAGTCACATCAGCTGCAGCCTGCTCCATCTCCCAAAACCTGCCTGTCTGTCTGCATCACTAAACCCTGTCGCCCCAATCACCACACCACGGAGTCACTGTCACGTTTACACATCACACCTGCACAGACAGACAGGCAGGCAGACAGACAGACAGACACATACACAGACAGGTGGCTGGGTAGATGTGCTGGCAGGTGGGTAGACATGCTCCGGGTCGCTGCTTCTGTGTGTCACATCTGTCTCTCTTTCTTTTTCAAAATTCCTTCTCTCCCTGTCTGCTTGCCTCTTGAAGTACAAAACTGACACCAGACTCCAATGGGACACACACACACACACACACATATACACACACACAGCCCACCAAATAGATGACATCACCCTGTCTGATTCATTGGCAAACACACACACACACACACACACACACACACTATACAAAGTGTTATATAATCCCACCGGGTGACAGAGGCATTGTGTCTAATAACCCGTGCAGGCTACTAGAGAGGCACACAAACAAAACAAAAGCTGTGGCCGATAAAAAGCCTCCACGCTGCCTTTAAATGGCCTCATTGATTGAGGGTAAAAGTGACAGGGAACACAACATAAAACTGAAGTTTTCTCCTAATACTGCCATATTTCTCCCTTGTCATGTATGCCTGGGAGATGTCAAATGTCAATGAAATATCAATATCTCAGTTGTTACCAGCATATGACAGGATACTGATTAGGCCTGTCATAATAACTACGTTATCAACTTATAGTAAGATATATGGACACGACCCCGATCATTTTGCTGATCTCGATATTGCCTATTGTGTTTGCAAGCTTATTCGTCTACATAAGGATGTCACCACCTCCTTGAATTCAGAGAAAACTAAAACTATACTTCAAAGATGACGAAATGTAGCTTACTGGTAGCCTGCAGCTGCACTTTTAAAGTAAAAGAGACACAGTCCTGGTAGTCGTTACCTTGCCAACCCCTGGCAACGAACCAAATGGTAACTCAGTGTTCCTGGAGCTATACTAAGCTTGTCAACAAGTTGCAAAAGCCATCAAATGCTGTGTTAACCCTTTGAAACCAGGGCAAATTGTTTTGATTTCTTTCAAAAACATAAGGGGGAAGCAACAAGCTAAAAAAAACCCAATGTTACTGAGAAAAACAGCTGAAGATTTAAAAAAAATAAAAAGTATTTTTATTTTGTATATTTTATATTATTTTTTTCTGCAGCATTACTTTAAATTTAAAATCATTATAGTTATAAATATGTCTTTCTGGACATTTATTGTTATTTTATGATTTATCTCTAATGATTCTCCCCTCTTTTTTAAAATACATTTTTTTTGGTCATTGTCTTCTTTCCCTGTACATTTTCCAAAGAAATAAAAACAATTTGCTCAGCACCAGAAAACTGATGCCAATCCAGGTTTCAGAGGGTTAAGTCCCAAAATGAGTAATTTTGGAAGGCTTCTATAAAGGTAGTTATTTTATATATACTTTCTTATTATGGTGAGATACATAACTTAAAATGATTTAAAGTTCACTCAAAGGTCAAACGCTTCTGAACACTTGTCTCTGTGAAAAAGTCTGGGATTTATTTGGCCCACCCACCACCCCAACCTGTGTTAAGAAGACTGTTCAGGACTGTGTCGTTCATGTGATCGCAGCCTTCCAAAATGTGAACATTATGCACAAAGTATTGGCTCATGGTTACATGGAATATGTTTGAATTTGGGTTCATTACTTTTCTTAGGAAAATGTATAAAAATCTTATTTTTATCTTAGTTACTTTTTTAATGTCTTGGTTTATCATTTTTTAATCAATGCCTCTATAGTTGAAATTTCCCAGCCCCATTGCCTTCTGTCTTACACGGTCCAGCCTGAATTCTTGTAAAGTGTAATAAGACTGTACTATACATTCCCATGCAGGTGATTGATGAGCTGCGGTACAACTGAAACTGCCAGACAGCTGAAAAAGGTAAGAAATTCCTTTGGCCTAAATAAAAAAAGGCATTATTCTCCACATGCTAATTCACCTCTGGAAGGCAGGAATGGAGAGACGGAGCGATGAGCACAGGTGCGGAGACAGAGGAGGATAATCTCAGTTGGGGGTGTTGGAGACATGGATGATGGAAGGAGACAGTCTTTAGTGACGTCTATTTATAGCTCAATTGCATCTCCTTCACAGCCCGTCACAACATGCCCATCCTCCCTGAACATCCATTGTTTCCTCCTTAGCCCCTCTTCCCATTTGTCGCCAAAGCAACTGCCTCCTGTTGCTATGGCAACTGGCTCCTCATCAGCGTGCTGGCTCTAGCCACGTTGGGGGTTTGGGGGGGAATGGTTCGAGGGGATATTTGGTGGTGATGGTGGGGGTATCGTCTGCAGAATCAGGGGCTGATGGAGGAGGGATGGATGATGGCTTGAAAGCCAACAGTGTGTGTGTGTGTGTGTGTGTGTGTGTGTGTATGTGTGTGAGGAGGGGGGGATGGTTATTAATACTGTATGCTACAGAGCCCGGGGAGGGTATTCCACTATTCTAATCTACTCAGCTTCTTGCCACAGGTCACAGAGTTCGTTCCACTCTGGTGTCTTTGCATTAATTACAGTCGTCAGGCTAGAAAGCGGCTCCCTAGAAACTAGTCTGATGATAGAGAGATGAATGACGGATGAACATGGAGATCTGTATCAGGCTGATGCACATGATTACGCGCAAGTCATTGTGGACACAGCAAAACATGCAAACATAAAGTATATACTACACACGTAGACAAAGAGATAACCCTCCCCTAAAAGTGGGTAATTTGTTAAAAAGACAACAGCATTCTTGGTGATATCAGCAGCTCGGCCAGGCTAAGGTGATCACCAGAGCTGGAAGAAGTATTTCAGGCCATTACCCAAAAGACAATGCCAATACAGAATTAGGCGAGTGTCCATTAACCTTCAAATAGCACAAATTGAAATTGCAAATATAAAATACGCCCAATGGAAATACATAATTTAGAAAAAACGCAGTCATCTTGCAATTGCATTTTATGGACATTTTAAAAACATTTTCATTGCTTACGCTTTGCGTAAATTTGCAATGGACACCCGCCTAATGTTGCTCCATTACGAGTTATAGTCCTGCACTAAAAAACCTACTTAACAGAGAGCTATGCCCATTTTCAAAGTTCATACATTTTATTTCTATGGTCCAAGACAGTTAAAAAAATATTAGTCAACATGAACAACTCCAAAGAACTTTTTTTTAAAACATTAGTTTAGATTAGAGGGCATTATCGCAAACAGACAGGGAACAATTATGATGACTGTGACTGATGATGATGATGATAAAAGATGATGACTGTTAATGCTTGTTTTGTTCTTTAGTAATTGTGTCTTTGTCTCTGTGTCGTAATTGTTTTTTGTTTGTGTGTTTTTTTTTACTTTTATTATGGTATCTCTTTGTGGCAGGCTGATGGTTTTTATTGTGTTGGTAATATGGTACATCATTAAATATAATATTAAAAGATAACACGTGGGCTTGAAACACAATGAAATAAAACATACTGGAAAAATCGAATGCCCATAAACATGAGCTGCCTGCTAGCTCCCAAAATCCTGTCTGTTTTTCCATTTCTGTATCACACTACACTGATCTTTTCCCTCCTAGCTCACCACATGTTTTTCATTGTCATCAATTTTCCTGCATTACTTGAGAAAGAATTTGCCTAAATAGTGTATAATTGCCAGAAGAGTGAGTGTCTCGTTCATTTTTATTAATTAATGACAATACCCAGCGGCTCTACTATTCCCTGTGAAGCAGCTGTGACTGCTCAGTTCATTATTCATATTGAATGAATCTGGCGCTGCTGGCCAATATAGATATACGTATCTGCTCCACCCAATGCACTCTCTGTCTCTGTGTCACACGAAAACACAAACTCTGCCTGTGTTTACAACATTTACCACCGTCATCAAATGTCCACCAACCTACTGTCTCTGTCTCATTATCCTGAAAGCCATGCAGTCTGTTGGTTGTGATTGACAGCAGCACAGAACGTGAGCTCGGCTCTAAAAACTGAAAGCTAATGGAACGAGGAATCATGCTGAGTGAGACGAAATGAATCCCAAGAATAAAGAAAGACAGGGAAAATGGGAAATGTGACACTTATTTCTGTTACCACTATACTATTAGGTACCGGACTGTCACTTTATCCTGGATTTAATCATACAGGCAATTTCAAGAATGTGATGGAAACAAATAGATCAACTTTGCATGTGTGATAGGCTATTTGGATAAACTAGAAATTTGGATGATATCTTGTGCAGCATAAAATTATCTGAAATTATATTTTAGTCATATTGGATTCAGGTGTAAGATGTGTTATTAATGTATAATATATTCAAGTCACCTATAGGAATGGGGATGAGTCATCATCAACAGCAAGTTTTTTGGAGGGATAAGGCCTGTTCACTATAGTGACAAAAATTCAAAAGGTGAACTGACACAAAACACAATATTCAGCAAATAAGATTGTGTTGTTGGTATCTGGCTTATAGATCTGAAGGTCAGACATGGACCACCACAGTTTTTTATTTTTTTAAATTGTTAGCAGGAGTAGGCACTAATACTAAACACCAGCGAGACACCAGGGATGTTAATAGGTGGCAAGCTGCCAAAAAGGGTCGATATGAATAACCAAGTTCAATTTTGTAACATTTTACTTCTTTGTCTCTGACAAGAGCTCTTCTTTATATGGACATCTATCTTTTGTGCAGACTTGCACATTGTTTTTTGTTTAAAATAGACCGGACTGTTACTAACATTTTGTCCCTAGCAAAGGAGCATGTCCTATATTTTATGTTCCTAATACCAGAGAAAAACTAAAAACCCCAGCCGCTGTTTTGGAAATGAAAACGGTGATAGGCAAAGTAATTCTCTTTACTTGATAAGAGCTGAAAATGTGTTTATGTACTGCACAGTTAGCCAGCTTGTTTGATATTGCTGGTGTTTGCTAACTCAGCTAACATCAATATTTGGGTGACTGCAGGGGAAGTGGTTTCATGACTACATAGTGTGTGAAACTGAGGGTTGGGGGATGCAAATTTGCATGTTCTATGATAGTGATCGGCTTACCCTGACATTCTTACTCTACCCTACCAATCTTACTTCTACCTCAATCTAACCAACAAAGTCAACGGGTACTAACCAATCAAAGTGAGAGCAGGGCAGGGCATGCCATTGCTATTCAAGGAAACCCTATTTTCTCAAGGGTCAGGGAGAAGCATTTCACAAGATCCCAAAAGTGAAACATTAGAGAACTTAGCAGGGTTTTTGTCTGAGGGTGGGACTAGGTTATTGCTAGCCTGCGGTTCCTGTTGTTTGGTGTTGCTGGACAAAGTCAACCTCCTGCTAATAAAACAGAGTCAGCTTTATATTAAGCCTCAGGTGGCATTTCAATTCCATTTTTTTAGGATTAGTCAATCTGTGACACAGCCACACACTCATCAGGCAGTCGCAGGGAGGAAAAATCTCCCCTGCACCAGTCCCTTTCCCATCACTCCATCTTGCTCGCTCTCCTCCAGGCTGCTGGAAGATTATTTTCATACCAGTGACAGCTCAGCCTCTGCCCCATCTATCCCAACTCTCCACCTCCCCCTTTCAAAATACAGCTCTCACTTTTTACAGCCACCTGTAAATGTTGAAAGGCTCTTGACACATTTCAATATAATTTGACACAAAAATGGCAGGAATTTGAACTCTGAGTGTAGAATGTGTGGTTGTATGGTACTCAGCTCAGACTGCTCTTTGATGGCACTCAGTCAAAGCATTTTTTTTATCTGCCTTCCCTCCTCCTCTCTCATGTCTGTCCCCTGCTGCCTGCTGGTTTAGGATATCTCCATATTTCACAGATTGGTACAAAAATGCACCAGTGCCTGGCTTGTTTACTTGTTTTGCATAATTAAGATGCTGAAAGCGGAGGCTTTGCAGTAACTGACTGCCTCCCACTGAGGTTTGTGCACTGCAATCACTTTACCAAAAACCCTCCACCACAAAAACCTTGACAGTAACATGCCTGATCTTTCTGTTTCTAGTGTACATTTTGTTTTGTTCCAACACAGCTCCATGAGCTTTCACTCTGTTTCTGCTCTGATTTGTTTCCCTTTTTATTGTTAATGAAGAGATGGACTTCAGAAGCATCAATCTTTACTGCACTGTGGTCATGACAACAACAAATGATAACAGTGTCTGCAATATACAGTCCCCACTACCTCGAGGTCACTAACAACGGTAGAAAAGGGCACAAACACTTTTTACTCAAATCTATAGCACTTTGAAAAGAACAGTGTTGAATTAAAGTGGCTCACAGTGCAGAGAATCATAATACAAAGAGCAAGGACGCGGAAAAATAAAAAGTCACCTGTTCAACAACTCAAGAGAGATGAAAATATAAAAGTTTAGGCACAGTTAAAGGACAGTGAGTGGAAATGTCTTTTAAGTTGGCAACTGAAAGGTTCAATAGATAGAGATGAACTCAGGTAAGTGGACAGCTTTTTAGAAAGCCCTGTCACCAAGGCGCCTGGATGTAATGATTAAATTTGACTTCCTGAGTTATTCGTCGGTTTTAAAGCTAAATCAAATATAACTCCAATATTATCTTCATGCAAAGGAGACAAGGTACCCAGGTGATGAGTAAGCAGGTCCAAATAACTTTGGAAGTTTAACTTTTAAAAATGGAAAAAGTTCTGAATATGTTCACACTATGAGTGACACATTGACAGGCTAAAAGTCATTTTCAATCTTTCCAATCTTTTCTGATCTCTAAAACAACATAATGAAGCATCAACCAATCAGATGGCTTTGATTCTAGCTGTGGTACTGTGATATTAGCGAAATTAGCTAGCTAGCTTTGTGCCCTGCGGTGCACACAGGGAAATGATTGGGAGGCAAAATGTGATGTTAAAACGGAAATGTAGTGATCAAAAGCATAGATTTTGATTTAACAAATACAAACTTTAGATGATATTCAGTTCATGTGCTTTATGGCAAGCAGCAGATTTAAACAAGCGTGTGATGACCAGCTACATTAATGAGCATTTAAGCAACATTTCAAGCAACTCCATGATAATGTCGCTGGTCATGCAGTTGCTATGTTGTTTGTAGTGTGAACACAGTATCAGAGATACTGGATTTGGTGTCCTGAAGATAGTTTATAAGGTATGTTTGTTCAGACTTTAGATGTAGGTAAATGGGAGCGTCATCGGCGTAACATAGAAGAGCAATGCCATGTTTTTGGGTGATAACGGGGGAATTTAAGTTCAGAAATTACAGAACCTTTGACAAAAATGTGGGCTGAGAATTTAATTTGAAAAGTTTCAAAAAAGACCCCCCCCCCCCCTCAGATACTCTCATACTCTGTAAACTTTCTTAATTTACAAAAAGTATTTTGTAGTAACTCGTGTCTCATGTCCAACAGTGTCCTCAGAGTAATGTCATATAATTGTAAAGCCATAGTTTTTTGTTGGTTCATTTTATTGTGGATCAAAGTGCCAGATTCTGGTGTTAAATATTGTAATGTAAAATTATTATTATTATTTTTAAAATAAATATGGATACCCTCTGGTCTTTTGAAGCTCTTGTTGATAGATGGATTGATATCTATGCCCAATGGATTCCAAAGGATTTTGGTCTATGATTTCCCAAATTCTTACTACTCCAAATAAAACTGTTGGTAAAAGTGTTGTAAATTTGATCCAAAACACTCTCTTTAGGGAAAATGTGTATAAAGTAACTGACGTTAATCCAGCTAAAACAATGTACTTTTCAATATCTGGAATAGAATCTACTAGGTAATGGTGAACTGGTAATACAGTGACAAAGATGAAAAATTATCCACACCAGTCATGTATTACAAAAGTATAATGATCTCAATGCCACAATGGAGTTTAACTTTGACATGTAAATTTAATAATTTTGTGTGTTTCTGTAACAAACACAAACTGTACCACCAGCAAGTGTGCTGTCAGCGTAGTGCCTCATTAACTCCAGCATCTGTTGCTGTTCCTAGGGCAACATTAACTGATCCTTAGTCTCTATGGCAACTCCCCCATCCCTGTTCTTTTCCTTCCTCTTGTCCCTCCCCAAAGGCAATCCACGTCTCGGTCTGGAATCGTGGAAATAACAATTTGACCTTTATCAACAATTGGTCTAAACGCAGTACATTCTACAGCTTCCATAATCGAATTCACCTAGTTCACTAATTCAAAGTGAGGAAATCAGGTTAGATCTCTTGAGCGACAAATTAGGATGCTGTTTATTGCTTCATTATCACCTAAACACGTTCAACATGCCTGAGATGCCTAAGGTTGTGTGTGTGTGTGTGTGTGTGTGTGTGTGTGTGTGTGTGTGTGTGTGTGTGTGTGTGTGTGTGTGATTTTTTTCCCACCAATCAGAGGTTTTTTCTATCAAACAAAGGTGCTAAGTGGACCCTGCCTCTAGCTGCTGAGGCATAAAGGGCAAGCAGTTCACAGTGCTACCTGCTCGTCTGCCTAATAGTCTGTCTGATAATTGTGCACCTTTTAAAAGCAGTAAAAGCCTCTAGTGAAGCGTTAATGTTGCATCCTCAATGGAAGCATCCATTCTAAAAAAATGACAAGTTTACAGTATGTATGGTTGAACTGTTCATTCCAATACACTTTGAAAAAAACATGTTGACTGTGTTCAGACACATTCACTCAAACAACATATATACAGTCTATCTACAGTTACAACATATCTATTATTATTATTATCTATTACATATCTACAGTTTTCAACATGGTAAAATACATGAACTGCAATCTATCATATAGACACTGTAATGCACAGACTGGGAACCAAAATTAAAATTTAAGGCTACAGGTGTTGGGACACCATGAGGGCCAATTCATAGTGTGCACACCCGTCCTCTTTGGTCTGTGTGATATATCGTGTAAATATCGTCATCCACCCATGTCTGTAAGGACTTGGACCCTGTTGTGACTGCGCCAACTGTAGGCAAAGCAAGCATGCCAACTATGCATGGTTCAATCTCTTACTTACTTTCAGCCTTTCAGACTAATAAATACACAATAGAAACCCACAAAATGTTCAGAAAAGTAATATTCTCACACCTATTTTTCTTATTAAACATAGAAATACAACTGTACACCTCTGAATTCAACTTTTTTCAATCACAGAGGATGGACAAGGCTTAATTGCCTTGTTAACTCATAAAACACACTTCATTCAAACTCAACACAAACAAGATAAAAGTCACTTGAACTATCTTGGTTACTCTTTCTAGTAATCTAGCTATTAAGTCCAGTGTTCCAACAATCATCAGCTCCAGTTTGGTCAAAATAAATCCTAAATACACCAAGTTAGATGTAAAAAAACATGTCTCTCTCTGCTGTTGATGGCTGCTCACTGTTTACAGTCTTGTAACCTATCCCACCTACACCCTCTACACTCTGCTGGTATATCTAACCACCTGTAGGCACTGTTTCTTCATTCCCCTAAAATAAAGGCCAAGTTGTCACTCTTCACTCCCTGCTGTGCCAAATATCATTGCTTTATATATTCTACATTCACATAATCGTTCACATTTCTAAATGAACAAAGTAATATTTAGGGAAAGACATTGTGTTTTGCAGATGTACATCACGCTACTTCTACTCTTCTGTAAGGTAATAATTATTATTCACTTGTCATCCATTGTTTTAAATATTGGAGCACATGTCTAGTGCTATCATTTTTCCCTAAGCCCTTCTATAATGAAGCATCTGCATTTGTTATGTTTCCCTATTCTTTTATTCAGACTTTTTCTTTCATTTGTCAGTGTCTGTCGTTCAGTCTGTCTTTGCATTCATGCATCCAGAGTGGTTCTATAATAAGCCTTGCAAACATAAGCTTTATTTATTTAAGATTTATGGTTATGGAGTAGACTTCCCTGGTGTCTCTCTTTCATATTCAAAGAAAACAAAGATGACACAATGATTCAGTGCTAACAGACATAACATGGTATATCTAATACAGTTTCAGCGTACTTCAAAATATGTCTCGTGTCTATGTATTGAGGTTCCCTCTCTGATGTCTGCTCATGTGGGCTTATACACATTTACCTATCTATATGCATACATTTTCCTCCCAATTATTCTTTTCCCATGCCTCTGTCAGTCTCATGTTTTTCTGGACACTCCTCTGCCTCAGATCTGTCTGTTTTCTGTTATTTTGTTTTCTTTAAGTCTCTCAGTGTGTCTGAAGTCAGCCTGCCTGTGGAACAGCAAGGCCTTTTCTTTCTTCAGACGCTTTCGTCTTAGCATCTATTTTTATTTATTTATTTATATTCAACACCAGCTGAATCCGCAAAACACACTCTTCGACACTCGCACACACAAAACTATCATACCAAATACAGCTTCAGTTATGTGTAACTGGCTGAAAAAGCCGAGAGTTAGGTGCTTGTCTGTGTAGTGACACAGGTGAAAAATAGTGAGAGGTTTTAAAAAGTATCTCCAGACTCCAGAGAACCAAGCTATTGCACTAATAATACCATATAACATGTGTAACACACATTTAGGGTATTTTTTCTCCCTACAAAGTGGCCATTTTGACTATTTTTTAGCAGGACACTGAAGACACAGTGTCCTGTATAGACCTACTTGTTTGCTTACCTGCTGCCTAAGCAAAACTCAGAACATGAAGTTGCTTTGCTAAATTAGAAATCAGGTCAACTTATTTTTTCCGAGGAAAAGTTTTAAAAGAGCACCTATGAGATTCATTATATGGCTATAGTCTATATAGATCAATGGCATTAAAGGTAACAATTGAAGTCATGTCTTGCATAAATTTTGAACAATAGAACTTCTCTAAAATAGAGGCCTCATATCTCTGATGTCAGCAGGGATAATCTCAGTCATTTGTTTACAATCGCATAACTATTATGACTTGCAAAATTCAGATGGAGGGCAGGAAGTGATAATCCATATACTGAGTGAATTGGATATAAAGGGTAGTAATTATAAAAGGGCTGAATGAGCCTGAACGCAGCAGGGAAATTTGAACCCAGGTTGGATCCTTACAACATGAAGTTAAGTGATTTTTCCTACAATTTGACTGATATTCCCAGTGTGAGCACGATAGTCACTACAAATTAACTTGTCCTCATGCCTTCCAACGTTACTAATATTACTAATGTCACTCAAGTTACATGGCGAGCCGATGAATGTCTAGTGATATAAAAATCATCATCAGTCACAAGACATTATAGATGTGACTTATAACAATTCATAAATGCAAGTGTCTTATGGATGCTCTTGACTGGTTTTAAACCGGAGGTATAAAACCGGAGGCTTATAATGCATTATAAATACTCATACTAAGCTATACACACATCAGCAATCAACAGTAGTAAGAACTCAGTGTGCTTTAATAGTCCATGCAGTATCATAAATTAGCATTGTATGTATTAAGTGTTGAGTGTTCAAGTGTTTTGGGGTGGCAGAGAGTCCAGACTGATACAGAGAGCCAAACAGAGTGTTGAGCTCACATGATCAGGATGGTCTCAACAGCACAAATCATAGGCATTTCAGCAGTGTTGGTAGTCTTTGCCTCCAGTTGCTTGCCCTCCATCTAGACCAATGTATGGCATGTAATTCTACTACACTTTATAGCTTCTTTGCATATGAGTGCTGACATAGTGAAGAAGTGACAGGGGACATGACTGCTGGCTCCTGCACATGGAATTTTAGCACCATGGACAGAGAATTCAGCCTGTTTCAGCAGAGGTGGGTGTGGAGTGTATGAAATCCAAATGACTTTTTATGAATGCAAACCATCTAGAACATACCGTAGTGGAATCCATAATAAAATATCCAAAAACCTCTCAATAAATCTCATAAATTTAACATGAATATGAGACGTGTGTTCCAAATTCTGAGCTGTTTTGAATGCAGGAGACAAACTCTAAAAACGGAATCCAAAATTTCCCCTGACTGAGCTAATACGATTGCCTTTTTAAAATGTCAATATCAAAATGTATGAAATGCTAAGCACAGCCCACACTGCTGGCCTGGAGCCATTTCCCTCAGTGGGTCCAGAATCTGTAGCTGAAGCACGGTACATCTTCTGATGAAATAATCCACAGTGACTTACGCTCTTGTCCTACAGTGAGCTGCTGGCTTTAACAGTGGCGCCAATGAGGTAAAATCCCAACACTTCGCCCCCAAAGCCGTCAAAAGGCATGAGCTCACCCCAGTTCAGGGACGGGGCCATACTATACAAATGTCCCCTCTGGGCTACCATCTAACAGCCTGCTCCCCAATGAAAGAAGCCCAGACAACAGTGAAAAGCACTATGTGGTAAAAATAGACCGCTGATACAGTATATTCACGCCTGCCTGCCTTTTGAGGATTTGTCTTCTTCCTCAAATAGTTTGATGACTCAGTTGTGTACTGTATGTGTGTTGCTGCAGGGAGACAGCGGTGGTATATTTGTGGCCTGTATACCGGCTGCTCCTGTGTTTGTGTTCTGTCTGAGAGAAAAGGAGTGTTGGTGCAAGAGAACAGGAGTTGTTGCCATGTTGCCTATATGTACTCCCTGGTGATAGATAAATTTAGATATAACTGATGATGATAAGATAATTCGATAAAATTAAAAACAAAATATAATGTGTAAAAACAATAACATATTATCACCTCATAAATAGAGGTGCATGAAAATATCGATACACTTGGGTATTGCATATTTAAGTATGTTTTGTGATACTGTATCAACTCTAAAAAACATTATTTTAACATGCAAAGATTTGCGGCAGTGGTTCATTTTGTATAAGTAGAAACAACAGAAATTTGAAAATACTAAATAAATTTTTAAAGCCTAAAAATTTCTAGCAAGGTGACCTTGCTTAGAAGTGATTCAGAAAAATTCAGAGTAACTCTAAGTAAGGAGGGCACAGAAACTTTTCCTTTAGTACAGTGGTGTTGTTGACCCTGTTACTAGGTATGATGTATTCTTTTAACAGATGTGATTGGTTGTCATAGACAAGCCTTTTTGTGAGCCTGCAAGCTGTGGACACCCAGTGGAAATGAAATTAACTATGTCACAGTATGAGACTATGAAAGCGCTTCTGTCTAATCATACTGCTGCACTACAGCATTTCTTCCAGCTGCAAATATTTTAGTGTTGTGATCACTTTATTTCTAGCTTTGTATTGTCATTGCATTAAGTAGGAAATATGTAAGTATCCCTGGTAAGGTCGACCACAAACATTATCCCTGCAACATCTTATCTGTAGCATTTCATCTCAATGTCATCAGTTTTAGAGAATCTTTGTCTTTCCATCATTTTCTGCTCTGCTTAAGAAACTGCTAAGCTTAAAACTCCTCCCCACTTCTACCAGTTTTGTTTTGTTTTTTGTTTTTTTTTACCTTAGGACCTCTCTTAAAGGCTAATACACTTTTTGAGTAACTTTTATCTTTACCATGATCTAGTCTTAACTTTACAAGTAATTTCTTAGAAAACATCAGAATTCTGAAAGTTTTCTTAGAATCTTGTCACTAGGAGCAACTCTTTGTACTAGAAAGCTTTGTGAATAAGGCCCCTGGCTCCTTGGTTGCTAAATGCCCCATTATGTTCACATGCTAGTTGCCAATGCTGTGTATTTGCTTCTCAGCAGGTAGTGTATAGTGGATTTTTCAGAGCTTTTTTCCTGAAAACACCTGCCTGATTCTGCTGGGAACAAGGCTGATGAGAGATGTTAAACTGATTAATAAATCTCGTGGACCAAAACAATAAGCTGAAAGACACTAAATGCTCTGTAAAGTTTAGAGGGAACAGAGTCTGGTGATAATTCTTTGTGGGTTCAACACGAGTAGTGACCTCATTCATTTCATGAAACTGCTATCATAAAAATGTAAATTAGTGCAGCGTTCAGACTATGTAATTGCAGTCAACAGAACCACCTGACACTATTCTTCATATGTACCATTCATATGTACCTTTCTGTATTTGTACATGTGTGGGTAATGCACTCATACAGTTCGAACATTTGAAAATGGCTGTGGTGTGCAGTCAGTAGGGTTGTTATCTGGGCTGTCTATTAATAGCTTCACAGGGAGGTTATAAGGTAAACAGAAAAGTAGGATTTTTTTTTCTAGATCTAAAAATACACAATGATAAATTCAAAGAATTGTGTATCTGCTTCAGCTGGTTTCTTGATGGCTCTTTCTATTGTTAAACTGACAGGAGTGGATACTGCCACACACTGCCCAGTGCTGGTTTATTCCCTGACCCTTGTCATACCCATCTGCCTATGTGTCTCAATCTCAAGTTTTCTACCAAGGCTTAATAGTTCTTTAAAAAGGGCTGGGTATCATTTAAAATATTACGACACAAGTACCAATACTAGTGCCCTTAAAGTGATACTAACACCAATGGTACTGTATTTGATAGCCATGATGAGTATAGAGCTGCTTGTAGTATAGCCATATTTTTGAAGGTTTTGGTAGCATCTCAGCACGCTGAACTGCCAACTCTGTCAACTGCATTGCACATCGCCATACCACAGACTGTATGGGTTGTAGCTGCTGATGAGGAAGTGTGAGCTCCCAGTTGAGGACAGTTGTGAGAGTCTCGGCTGCACAGGCACAGAGACACGGCTAATTGTAAGCATCATACAGCTAACGTTATCTAACAGTTATTAATGGGCTTAATGACAGAGCCAAGCCTTTTCAGTGTTGGTAGAGTTTATCTGGACCATTTAACGCTCCCTGTTAGATGTTGAATGTAACATGATGACAAACCACAGAAGAACACCACGCTCCCACCATCTGTTTTTCGACAGAGTGGTGAGTATAAACACATAAAAAGACAAACGTTTACAAGAGAACCAACAATCTACATTTTGCTGGAGGAACATTAATAAACTCAGTAGAGTTAGCAGCACAAACACAGCTCAGTAGTCTGCTAGTGATGTTAATGACGTCCTCTCAATGGCACATGGCTATTTGTCTGAAATGCAATGTGCATGCACAAAGTGCTGCTGTGATGTCACTGTTCTCACTGTAGTTTAACGTTTAATGCAAGAATTGTTGCCATGTAAACGGCCCCTTAATATAAATACTGTGCCAGAGTGCTTAAAAAGCATCAAAAAAGAGCTTGATTTTCAAAGAAAGTAGCAGGAGAGGATCCCTTGACTCCCCGAAAGACATCTGGTTTTAGCCACAAACTCCTAAAATCTCCCCCGTGTTCACCTGACCTGTGCAAGGCTGCTGCGTCTGGCCCCTGGCCTCCTTACAGAAATGCAAAAGACGCTGAGTATTCCTGCCATTAAGGTATCAAGTACCAATACGCAGCCCCATCCCCAAACCTTCCTCTATCTTTTTCCTCAATATTCAAACATCATACTCTCTTGGTTTACATCGTTCTCCATTTCTATCTTGGGTCCTCCATCTCATTTTTATAAATTATCCTTATATATTTCTTGTCAGCATTCTTTTCAACTCTTTATATTCCTTCATCAATCCCCCCAAGTGTTCCACAGCATCCTCTCTTCTGCCTTTATCCTCTGCCTATTTTTCTCCTGTGGTACATAAATAATATTTTTCTATCCCTGCATCCCTCTTGTACACCCCTCTGTTTCTCTCCAATGTATCTGAAAGCTGTTCTTGTTTCTAACTCCAGTTTATTACCATTTAAACAGTTTTTTCCCCCTATATGTCTGAATCCCTCCTCTTCACTGTACTGTACTCCCTTGTCTGTAACCCTCCAAAGTCTGGCTTTGTTGTGCTCCTCATGCCTTCTTATCTTTTGTACAAGTCTTAAATACCACTCTTGGTGACAAAGACCCACCCCTGGACACTCACAAAAGGCCTCATTACACAGAGGGAAGACAGAGCCAGCTGCACTCAGCACTCTGACTTGCTCTTTTCACATGCGCGCGCGCGCGCGCACACACACACACACACCTAAAGACACATACAAAGCACAGTGTGCACATCATGTATGTCACATATGATGAAGGGCGTGTACTGGTGTCATGGCTCACATGTAACATGGACACAAACACGCACTGACAGCATGTCTAATCCGCAAAAGCTGCAATATATTTCTATCTGTGTGACTCGGAAGTGGCAAAAAACACTAATGCAAGCCCTTCCGCTCTTGTGGAAAGCATTGATCAAAGCTGCTTAATAGCCAGGTTCAACACTTGTGCTGTTCCTGTGGAGGACTGAAGGCTTGCTCAGCCCTCATTACAGCCTCCAACGAGAGGCAGAGGAGTGTTAAAGGGAAGGACAAGGAAATGAATCTTCTGGAACGCTGTATCTCCATAAATCACAGCAGCACATGCAAAACACTTCAGCTCGACATGACAAACACACTCATATATACACACTTGCAAGCACACACAAGCACAAATGGCTACATGCACACTCAACATACCACAAGCATATACAGGTCACATTCACACCCGCTCATACACAGTGTCAATCTGTTCTATATTTAGCTTCCCTTCTCTTGCTGCTGTAAACATGATTATTTCCCAGTTTGCTGAACCCTTTTCCTCAATGAGCAAAACTGCAACAAATGAATTCTACATTAAAACAAGAGCTGGACATGCCACCAATCAACAGCTGTCTTTTAACTCTGATTTAAATCAGTTAACACACACACACACACACACACGAGTCAACCTGTTGCATTTTAATTGCGTATCTGCAGCACAAACATTTTCATTTCATGGTTTGCAGAAGTCTCTTCTTAATGAGTCACACTGCTCCAAAACTAGCAAGGTGGCCAAAACATCCTTTTTAATCTCCTGTCTTATGCACATAAACACCTTAACCAGCTCCTTTTTTTAATGCAAATTCTTAGCCAAGCTCCTTCTGGATGTCTGAGCTCTTTATAGGTATCTTTGGTATTTTTAAACCTGGGCCCTATTATCCATGTGTTTTTTCTTTGTTTGTTGTTTTTCTAAGTGACTGATGGGAACAATTTTTGAAATTGGTCTACTATTTAGTGAGAGCACTGTAGCCTGCAGCAGCGAAACAGACTCCAATGTAAATATTTGGGGCTAAAAATGTGATTGTTATTGTCACTGACAGGCTCAGACACTTAGTCTAACAGCATTATTGAAAGGATCCTTACAGAGATAGGCATTTTTGTTAGTAATTAGGATTTTTTTCTTTAACCAGAAACAGCCCCCAAAATCACTATTGGAAAATGAACAGTCATTTTAGTATGTATAGAGCCAGGATATTTTCATATCTAACTGGGTGAATAAATGGTTTATTTCACCCAAATCGGCATTGGTTACTGTTGGTACAGTAGAAAGACAAACCAAAATGGCTTTTGAGATTTTTATTTTATTCTTTGAATGAAGTGTGTTTCATGATGATAAAATGAATGATTATTTAAATTGATACTGGTGGCTTTGCAATAGTGACTGTGGGGCTGTTTCTTGTAAAACAAAAAGTCATCCAACTTATTAATGGAAAGGTCCTTCTCTGTAGGGATCCTTTCTTTCATATTATCAGACACTAATAATATCAGTGACAAAAAACAAACACTTTTAATGGACCAACATTGGCTGAGCACAATTTCCCAAAAACGTTATATTGATGCAGCCTGTTGCAAAGCTCTTGCTAAAACACTCTACACAAGTTGTCTCTTAGCTTATCAAAAACAGACATTAATATGAAAAAGCAGAATCCATGTTGAAATATACCTCTGTTGTTCTAGACCCTTTCTCCAGCCACCCTGCACAGTATACTACTTTCAGCCACATGTATCCCTAATTTAATTATTTTGCTATTACCCAAAGCTCATGACCAGAGGTAAAGGTAGCAAACACAAGTATCCCAACAGAGGAGGAGCAATCTACTCTTAAGCACTTTACGGGCTATGGCTCAACGAAGCCAAAAGGTCAACATTATCTTCAGATTAAAGAGAGGCAATCCTAACATCACCAAAAAGACAGTCTTCAGACTTATGCTGTGCCTTAATATTCTAACCATAAAATCCAAAAACAGGAGAGGTAGCAGAGAGCACATTTCCTGTAATCAATTGCCTTCAATGGTTTATTGACTGATTTGATGCTAAGAATGGGAAGAAAGCTCTTGAATTGAGTGTATCTACTCAGAGTCAGCACCTCATTTCACTTCAGCAACAGCTGGCTTTTTGCTGAATTTTACACTCAACTGTCTGCATCTTTTGTCAGTCATTCTGTAGTCATCACAGAGACTACTTTCAATAATGATGCAAGAAAGACACACAACAAAGCCACAGAAGGAATTAAAATAGGACTCACCTATGATGAGGGGAGAAGCCAAGGCAGCAATCATGACAGAACATGGAAGGTAAAATCGACAAAAACAACAATTACCATTTGATACTATTTTTAAGGTCATATACTCTAGAGACACACCAGGATTTGAACTCCTAATGCATAACAACAGAGGAAGAGTTAACATGACACCAACAAAGTATTTCCTTCAACATTCTTTTCAAGGAGAAGTTGTAAAGAAACAGGCAGCTAGTGAGGAAAACAGAGTTAATTGGACACACGAGAGAGAAGACAGAGTGACAGTTCACCCCTGGGTGCAGAGGAAACAGAGCATGATTACAGTGTTAATACATACACCTGGACAAAAGAGAGAAAGACAAGGCTGGTTTTGATTTGGTGAAGATGTCTAGTGGTGTTGCTAAGGAGAAAGATGTTGTGATTGGTTAGTAGTAGCACACCCATCAACAGCAACTCTGTTAATTATGAGAACATCCCAGCAGTGCATTATTTGGAATTAAGATACCCACAGATTAAAGTCAAGCCAATCCACAGCCTCCGATGGTCAACAATTGAGCCCATGCGTTAGTCACTTACAAACATTCCAAATTGGACAAGCTAAAAAGCCCCGGCCAAGTTTTGAGACAAATTTGTCCATGCATTGGTGTCACTATCCACATAACCCCTTATGAGTATGACACAAGCAATCAATCCTGCCCAAAAAGCATTTGAAATCAGTTTCAAAAATCTGAAAGCTGGATGGAAACACCATGCATAACAACAAACCACCCATTTTTATGTTTTAGTTAGTCTATGACTAACTTCTATTTAGTCCAGAGCTGACTACAACCAACCTTCGATGGTGGGGGCAACCGGAGGGATCCCGGCTGGTTCTTCCATGGGATCAGCAAAGCTGGGAAAGAAGGGCTTAGCTGTAGGGTTAAGACCAGATCCTGGGGTGATCGATGGAGGGGATGAAGGGCTGATGACTGGGGATGCTTGTGGAGGGAAATTCTTTGCTCCTGGGGAGGTGGGACTCTTGACAGAAGAGGAGGAAGATGAAGAACGAGACTTCTTGGATTGTTTCTGCACTGATTTGGCATCTTTGTGCTCTTTGGGTTGGAATTCCTGCGCTGTGGTTTTAGGGGAGCGGAGGGGGGCTGGACTAGGAGTGTCGAAGGCCAGCCCCAAGTTTAAAGGATGACCTGAGGTGCTCACATCACTGAAGTCAAAAAGCTCGCTATTGCTGGTCATGTTGGAGTCGTTAAGGAGCCATGAAGCATCTGAAGGTGAGAGAGGTGGAGCTGAGGCTAACACCTCGCCTTTTTGGGAAAAGCCTGGGCTTGGCTGGGAGGCGGGGCTGAAAGCAGAGGTGTCTCCCTCAGGCATGACTTGTACATGAGACTCTAGGAGGGAGCTGGTGTTGTCAAACATCCCGCTGTCCACCATGTCACCTGGTGAATATGCCTGGCTGCTGTTGCCTAAGCTTGCATTTTCAGTATCCATCAGGAGGTCAAATGGATCATCAGGGCGAGAAGCCATGGGGAAGGTCGCACTGTTGGTGGTGGAGGGCATAGTGAACGGAGGTGCTGTGGCTTTCAGCTCGCTGTTCAGGACCAGTGGGATGATGGGAGCAGCTGCTGGGGAGAATAGGTCCTGAGACAGCGGTGCAGGGACCAGGCCTTCCTCTGGGAAGACCTCCTGTTTCCAGGGGCTGTGGCTGGTGTCCATGTCTACGAAAGATGCCTCCAAATTTGCCTGAGCAGAACTGCCCAGATCCATCATATGCTCCTCTGTGATTTGAGAGGTCGCTGCTGCCAAAGGGACAAACGGTTCTGCCGTCACTCCCCACTCCTCTGGAAGCTTCTTCCTGCTCTTACCCTTCTTCCCCCGACCTCCGCTTTTCCCAAGCTGCTCCTCCCAGGCACCATCCCCTCTATCCCGCCTTGGGCCAATCCTGTGGTAGAACTCCTCTGTTGAGGGAGAGTTTTCTCCCTGTGTTTGCACCTCAGGCTGACCCCTGCTCTCGTGATGTTCGTATGCTCCCTCATCTTTCTGTCGCCTTTTCTTCTTCTTCTTCTGTTTTCGGTCTGAACCTTCTCCCTCTCTTTCGTCGCCTCCAGCATAGGCAGGGCTCTCTCGGACAGGCCAACTGTCAGGTGGGTCGTCAGGGCTGACTGCAAGATGGCCGGCATGGCGACTGATCATGGTGGAGACACTGGGGGTGAAAGGGAGGTCTGCCGATAGGATGCCAGCCTCCGCTGGCCAGCACTCGCCTAAAGCACCTTGTTGTGGGTGAAGAGGGGAGAGTTTAAAGTTGGGGGAGATGGGTATGTATGAAATGGTTCCCTTAGTCTAACTCAAACAGAACTCAAAGCCTTTTTCTCATATGAACTCCAGACAAGGTCCAGAGAATCAGGACTGGACATTGTCTGGAGTCTCCCTTTCACACATGTAGCACACAACAGGAGATTGTCAGATGCATTCTCACCTATTAGAAATTTTCCATTGATATGGTTTTGGCAAAGGTTTTGGCAAAGGTAATGCCTTGGTAGAGTCTGCATGAGGCAGGACATGATGCAGATTGCATCACGGTCAAGTAGTTGGTTTGTAATTTGGTTGTTCTTGGGATTAATTGGGATTTTGGGATTTAGCTTCAGCCCTTGCCAACATAAATTTCCTAATGTTATCTTTCTAATTCGACATTTTCATTTCCATCTTTGTGTAAATGACGCTTCTTCTTCACCCTTAGACGTTTGATTTCTTTCAATTTCATGTGAGCCACACAATGGAAAAACATCAACAACATGCCTACTCTGGACAATGACTTGCTCTATTCGC
The DNA here is from genome assembly GCF_026936395.1 of Plectropomus leopardus. Classification (NCBI taxonomy): domain Eukaryota; kingdom Metazoa; phylum Chordata; class Actinopteri; order Perciformes; family Serranidae; genus Plectropomus; species Plectropomus leopardus. Next base: position 4,383,031 of record NC_142196.1, read on the forward strand.
AAATGGGCTAAATTGGACATTACCTGGAATTTGTACTAGGGAGCTGGCAATATAAAGTTTAATGTCCAGCCCAAAAGATTCAGACATTTGCGTTGTCACATACAGCTCCCCCAGGAAAAGCCTAGGTAATTTCAGGTTCACGGTGCATGTGTGAAAGGGGTTTATCTGAAAAGCTTCCAAATGTATGAGACAAAAAGGCAAAAACAGTATAACAAAGTATATCATAACACTTAAAGTGTAAATATATTTCCTGCAAAAGATTGTCAAAATAGTTTTAAAGTGCATTAACTATTACATATATTTTTCATTCGCCAAGATGGTGGGGGGGCTGAGAAGATGCCAAAACGATCAGACACAGCAAACAAGCATCTGGAGGAATTCAATCCAAAAGCAGTGCATTTTGTTCCAGAGAGCTGAGCCATAATCACTATACTTTTTGTCAATATGAGCTGTAGGAGTGCTTTTTTCTTCATTCATAATCTGTCACCCTTCAGTCAAACAAGCAAATATGTGTGTTTTGATAAAATATACCCAAATAGATGTCCACCCTGAGCTGGATTACAAGTCTTAAAATTCCATTTGTGTCGATGCTGAGTGAATGAATGCTTGGAGAAATGAGAACACACATATACACAGAAAAACATTGCACATAGCACTGAAAAAAATGATAAAGAGAAATGGTACTTTTCAGTGGCTGAGTCACTGCAGCCTCTGGCTCTGGTACAGTGCATGCTCGTGCTAAAACTAGTGGGCAGCAAAAGAGGTATTTAAAATCAAAACAGCACAATATCCAGGTGTGTGTATGTGTGATTATGCATTTATGTTACATCATACACTGACATGGGCACAGAGACAGACACAAAAAACAAAAAGACTGCTTAATGGTCCCATAGAAAGGAGGTCAATTACAGGCAGCCATGCTATAACTAAAACAGCCTGGTTTGGGGATACTGTCTGATAAAGCTCAGGCAGACGGGAGGTAACAAGGGTAGAGGGGAAATTGCCCACTGAGGGTTGTTCTGCTACTTTGGCCCAGTTTGTTTCCAGTTTTCAGTTATACGCATACTCATATATAGAGAAAAAGAGCTAAAGTGGAGCAGCTGTCAAGTGCCATACAGTACAGTTACTCTCTAGAGGGTCATATTTCATATTAACAAACCTCCCACGGAACTCTGCTCTTCATACTGTATGTGCAGTAATTGGTAGAGTCAGAAAAAGACATCAGCCAAATGGACCAGAATCACTTAAATGTTGAGTTGTGCAACCTCATTAGGCTGGGGCAGTGTCAAAGAACAGCTGTATCCTGTTATTGTATGTGCATATACTACAGTTACTGTATGGTTTCAGAGGTAGTTAAAAGATGCAAAAGGGCAATGCGCAGTGTGGCAAACATCCTCCTGTTTTTTATATGACAATTTGATCAGATGCTTTAACAAATTGAAGGAAAGCTAGGGCTTGTACTTGTTGGCTTGTTTCTTTCAAATTAGCGGTTGTTAAATAGTGAGTAAAAATTAATTTAATTTTTAAACCAAAATCAAATCAAAATAAAGTGTCTAAAAAACATTTTTCCTTTAATGAATTTAAAATACAAATTCAATAAATTCCGAAGAATGCCATTAATAAATATTCTACATATAAACACACTGACCAAATTTGTAAACCGGTCAATGATAACCAAATCTAAATCCTAATTAAAAGCAATGTTATATCATACACCAGGAAAACTCCTGCACTACATATAAGACTGTTGTGCAACTTTAAGGCCCCCAAATGAGCCATAAATTAACTTGACCTGTGACAACAACACCGAGACCAGAGTGCTTGTATCAGAATACTAAGACCTAAACCTCTGTATCTCCTCCTGGTGTCATATGAAAAGCTGTAACTTTGAAACACAGTCTGGTACAGCCTCTCAAAGATGGAAATGTCAGCCTGCGATTAACGCCAATAAAAAAAATTAACACGTCATGCACTGAGCTTAATCGCACCACAATTAATGCATTATTGCTGACAATCTTTATGTAGATATATAAAATAAATAATCAGTATGTCACATGAATACAACAACAAAGCCAGTGAAGAAGAGTGTTCGACAGGAAACGTACGTAAATAATTAAGGATTTAAAATATCAAGGAAAGCTTAAGAAATATTTTATCGGGGAGGAAATGCAAGAGATCAGTTACAACCTCAAGAAAGCATTTATATTGCATTTTGATGAATATGAATGTTAACATGACTTTTGTCTCATACTAAGAAAACTCCACAGTGCATCTTTGAGTTTATGGAGAGCTAAACCAGTGACTGCCTGAGAAAATGAGAAAATTGCAATACACTGTGAGTTAACTTAGGGTCAGTAAAGGTTTCATAATGTGGGCAGTTAAATAAATCTGGTTTATGTTCTGCTAGACATCAGAGTGCCATTCAGACTCATGATAGACCCCCTTCAGGTTTTCACAGGTCTGCACTCTACATCGTGGAATAGGGAATGAGGAGTCTGTGGTTGCTGCATTGTTGAGTCAGCATGTGTTACCTCCTTGCTGACATATGTACCAGTATAGACATTATATACACAAAAACAAACAACAAGCAAACACACTAACACACACACACATAAACACACAGTCCCGAGCTGACTACAGGGGGCGGGGGGGATCAATTTCAGGGTGGCAGTGAGGGGTTAACAAGCAGCAGCAGTCTGTATTTTCTGTGCCCCCACCACCTGTTACACATTGATTGAAGAGTTAGTGAATGAGTCACCTCTGTCTGCTGCAGAGTGAGTCAGGCTGAGCTCTGCTGGCTGCAGATAAACTGAGACACAGCTCAGCTGGAGAGATTCAAACATTCCTGGTGTTTTTGGTCTTTATTACTTTGTATTTTATCAGCAGGGGGAATCAAACAAAACAGAGTCCAGTTCCAGGGTGTCTAACAGGTGTCAGACACTTAAATTTAATGCTTTTAAAGACGCTTTTAAGATAATTTCTAACAAATTTAAAGACTGATACATTTTTTGGACTATGCATTTTTTTCTTATCTAATCACTGAAGTTTAGAGGTAAGCAGTATATTTGTAGTCCAGTGCAGAGGCAGGTTTTATGTAGAATTATGGTTATGAGATTGAGATAGGTTAATCTACATTTTGCAAACAGTGAAGATCAAGTACATAGTGAAAAAACAGTATTAGGTTCAGTGGTAGGTTTAATGTTTTGGAAATGTGTTTTTTCCACACAGAAGAGCTTGACTTATTAAGTAATCAAGAAATTAAAAGACGGATAAATGAAATTAGATAAAATGTTTGTGGCAATCAATACCTCACAACTTCCTATTTAAGACTGTTGAGAGCTAATATTTATAAATCTGAATTTATGATCAACTGACAACAACACAGCCGTCTCACCCACCAGAAGTATCCATCCTCTCATTGTTTTTCTGTTAAAGCATATAATATCTTTGTCATTAATTATATTAGTAAATCTGGTAAGAGCTCTGGTTACAGGATGGTAACATGTACTGGCGGATTAGCAGGCTCTGAGTTAAGATAAAAGAAACCGTATTAGAAAAAAAGTAAGTCTTTCTGCATCTCAATAGACCAAACCTCCTTAAAAAAGCAGAAGTAAATTGTGTTCCATTGACAGCAATATAACAAAACTGCAAATTATCATTGTTAAAATGATAAACTCGGAGCAACAGACTGGTGAACATGACATGATAGTTGTGGTTTAGATGGAAATTAACCTTATAGTGAATATGCCTGAAAGAGGGTTGAGCTGGTGTAGGCTAAACACCTAACCAGAGCGATCCACCAAGTTTTACCAGGTGTCCTGCTTAACTCAGCAGCTGCCTCCGATTGGGACATAATGACACTGTCCCAACAGCAAACTAGCATCTGACTATCACAAAGCATCAGCTCTCTGTCCACACTGAATCCATTCAATATGCACAAACAAACCATGCAGCTATCAGCTGTTCGCTTGAAATTAGACTAGATTTAACCACTTATTTGCTATATTTCTGCACTTGTATAGTTACATTTTAAACAAAAACACACATTTTATATTATGTTACAGAAAATACACAATATAGCCAACAGCCAGTAGGTTTTAATTGGTGGTGGACATTTACCAGAAACTTTAAGACCTGGCAATCTCTACTCAGACCAGCTGCTCCCTTTGTTTTTTGAGTTAAGAAAAAGAGAATTATGAAGATAATTCCTCATTTTATCTTCATATATCAGCTGTTCCTTGTCTATTGCAGAACTTTCAAGGCGAGCAAAAGGAATAATGGAACGATAGAAAGAAACACAGCCTCCCTCAAAATAGTAGCTCAAAGGGGCAGAGCTGAATGACCTGCAGCCAGTGAGAACGCCTCTTTAATCAGCTTCAAATCCAGTTTGATATCCTTCATGTTTCTGACACCAACCTGAGCTTGGCAGTAAATTGCATGCGTCAGGCCAATTATACACATAATATTATATTAATTACATTGTCAAATTGCTTATTAATGATGTGATACAAGTTTTATTTAGTGCCATGATGCCATAGGCACTGGTTGCTAATGTGGTCTGCTTTTGAAATTTGAAAAAAATGTGTCATAATAACACATGCCAGTATAGCTGGTTAGCATAAAAGCTCCATCACAGTTTGAGGGAACCTCATCCCTTTTAAATGTTTCATTAGTGACCTGCCCTAATTTGTTCCTGCAACTATTAGTCAAGAAATGGTCATTATTTCAAAACCAGCTTTTATCTGAGTGAAAATGATAGTCCATGTGACAATTTCTAAAAAAAATTGGTTCACTTTAATCAATGATTCCTACTCATGAGTACCTACTTGCTATTTGAAAACAACATTCATTTCCTTACACCGATAAATCTTGAGTTTCATGGTCTATGAAGAGGAAAGGGCTCTCTACTTTTATTACTTTTATTATTTGTGCTTGAACTTTTGTGATGTTCTTAATATTGGCTATATCATAAGAGGGCAGGGAAAGGGCTACATGGATTTCTGACACTTTATTTTATTCTCTAAACCTTTTTATCTGGGAAGCACTTTAAGCTTAAACTTGAAAAGTGCTATACAAAGAAAGATTATTAGTATGATTATTATTATTATTATTACTTGAGCTATCTTTGCATATTTTATGATTATTCTGTGATGAGCAAACTCTTATGTCTGTGTAGACACCTCAGAGAAGCGGAACCACTTTGATATTTCTCCCACTGCTCTTATTTAGTACAGCAACACAGGGGGTTCAGCCACCTGCTGTGTAGCAGTGCACCATGGGGGCTCAGCTGCTGTGATGCTCTGTGCATCGTTCCACTGCCCACATGGGATGTTAGTAGGGCTCTACTAGCTGACACAAGCCACAGAACGGTGACAACCACCGCTCTATGCTCTCAAGGATCACATGTGCATTGAACTAGAGAGCAGCCCTATGGGGGTGGGCGGGGGGTCGAGAGTGGACAGTGAGAGACACAGACAGCTCCACAGACAGCTCCTCTCTGTAGGATACACACACACACACACACACACACACACACACACACACACACACACACACACACACACACACACACACACACACACACACACACACACACACACACACACACAATCACACGCACTGACTAAACACATACAGTATATGACTGGAGGCCCTGGCATGATGACATATATATATTGTATATGTTAGCATCAGGGCACATTGACCTTGAGCTGGATGACTAAATCCTATTGGAGCTGGAGTGTGCATGAGGAGGAAGCTATAGAAAAGCAAAGACAGACAGCTGCTCTGAACACTGCACCCCTCTGTGGAACAAATGAGACGGTGCAGTACAAGACACACTAACAAACATGATATATTACACTATACAGTCACCACTTTAAGTTGTCCCTGCAGCGGCTGAACAAAAAATAAAGCTTCTCATAATTCAAAAACTGCAAAGTGCAATCAATTCTAAAAATAGGTCATATTACAGTAATTTACCCTTTGAAACCTGGAGCGACACTGGTTTTATTTTGCTGCATTCAGACGCTTTTGAAGCCAAAGCAAATTGGTTTGACTTTTGACTCTTTTGAAAACAGAAAAAAGGCATTGACCAACTAAGCAAGAAATGTCCTGCAAATTGCAAAAAATTATCAAGAGGTGACAAGAAAATCTTGAAATTTGTTTTAAAAGCATGGGAAGATTTTTAGAAAAACATCCAAAAAAGGGGAAAATGTCCAGAAAACTATAATGAATAAAATCAATATATTAATTAATTATTAATATTAATTAATTAATAAAACTGTAATATTTTTTGTAACATAATTTTAAATATAAAATTATGTTACAGAAAAAATAAAATAAACCAAATAAATACATTTTGGGAGGTCATTTTTGTGTTTGTTTTCTGGAGGTTATTTTCTTGTAATTTTTTCTTTCTTTTCTTTTTCTTTTTTTTTTTTTTTCTAATTTATATTATTTATTAAATTCTTGGGCCATGTCTTGTTAAGTTGCTCATTACCTTCTCTCCTCATTATTAAAAAAAAAAAACTAACCAATTTGCTTAGGTTTTAAAAGGTTAAATAATAATCAGCAGTGTCTGTCAGCAACCACAGAGGTCCAGCAGTTAACTCTTTGGCATGTGAGTGTTTTTATTTACCTGCTGACAGGTCCAGAGGGCTGCGAGGAGTCTGGGGTTCAGGCAGCATGGGGCTGTGCTCTTTAGGGGCTTCTGAACCTGCTGGAGGTGTGGGATGCTGCGGTTCAGCTATGCTTGGAATCCTCTCTGCTGAGAGGGGTGCAGCCCCCACCTCCACTTTTACCCCCATCCCACCAGGCTGGGAGAAACCTGACAAGCAAAGGCACACAAACAGGTGTTATTACGTCAGTGTTTGGGATTTTCAAAGGACTGCTCAATGCTCGATGACATAATTTAATATTGGGAACGTATCTTATTTCTAGCGACTACAACAGCACAGTGCTCAGCTGCAGTAGGTTTTAAACACTAAGAAGGTGGACAAGGATATTCTCTATCAGAGCGTGAACAAATCAAACAAGAGAAAAAAGAGGGAGGGAACAAAGCCAAAAAATAGGAGAGAGAGAGCCAAAAAGGGCAAGGTACGAGATGAAAAAACACAGCAGCATAAACCTACTGAACCTGCACAAATTAGACACAAAGACACCACCTCCTTCTCATGGCCCTCTTCATACAATTGCTGACTGACACTGTTGTGTCTCAGAGGCTGCGGGATGCTCACTTTTTACGCTAGAATGAAGATATTGGTATTTTGTGAAAGTAGACAACAAAGGCATTCATCCATGTGACCTAGCTTGTCAGGAAAGGCGCTAAATAAACCTGTATACTACAACAACATGATACAATCCTGAAATTCTGGTATGGTTTTTCCCTTTGGGGTGCCACACTGACTGTATAAAATAATGGCCGTAGCTACCGTGACGTCACACGTTGGTTTGTGGACTGGTGTTTTGAAGCTTTGAGTTCAGCTATTTGGCCATTGCCACTTTGTTTTTTTTTTTGGAGCCAAAGGGAGCCACATTTGGGAGGTTTCTGTGGTGGAGTAAGGGGTGGATCTGACTGAGAAGTTATGGACACTACTGGCACAGACCCGTCACTCAAGTGACCCGCTCTTAATTACATTTAACTTTAAGCCTTAATAAAATGGGAATGGGTGAGTTACATAAATGTGTACAGTTGTGCTATTTCCATGTAACAAAATTAGGTAATGTGCATATATTTGGCACAAAACTGTCTCCTTTCTATGCAAATTAACCTTATGCAAAAGCAGTCTAATTCACAAAAATCAGTGCCAAGTGCAGCTACAGTGAAATAATAGCATCTACAGGGAGTGGGTGGTAACTGAAGAACACTGACAGACTGAGATATTAGATCCCAAACATGGTTTCTCTCTATCAGGGTAAAATTCCTTGCCTGAAGTTTTGAGGAATTCCTCTACACCTTGTTGGTCAGGACCTATAGCACACTGTTTTCTTTGGTGCAAAGGCAATATTTATACTTTGCCGCTTGAATAGCGCAATATCTTTTGTGAATTAGACCTGAAGTGATGCGTGGTGCTGTCAACGGCTGCAATCTATTTTTTGAGAATTGTCCCGTCTGTGTGCAATCAAGTACAGTATGTGTGTGAGGACTAGCAGTGATGAATTGATGGAAATTAATTATTATTATTATTATTAGTTATTTTGTGGGAATTCATGAAAGTGTCAGGAGATAGAGAGAATAGAGGAGAGAGAGAGAGAGAGAGAGAGAGAGAGAGAGAAGATATAAGTGCGTGTTCAAGCCCGGAGCAGTAATTCAGAGACGACAGGTCTCATTAAAGCTACAGTGAGAGCTGTGAGCTGGGTATGCAGAGGTTGGCATGGTGAAAGGCATAACTCAGCCTCATAGCTCATACAGTGTGTTTGTGAGTGTGTGTGTGTGTGTGTGTGTGTGTGTGTGTGTGTGTGTGTGTGTGTGTATGTGTGTGTCACCGTGAGAAGTACCAGCAGACACCAAGCTAGTGACAGCTACAACTCTGCATGCAGCTAACAAGCTTCGCCTCACCACAAGTCATTTATCGTGGTGGATTTTACCACCACAGATTGAAGCCTGTTGTTGGACACAAGTGACATTTTTTTATTGCGGAAATCTAATGAGTGAAGTGAATTATCATCATGTTTTCAGTAATGTTCCTTGATGACTGAAGGTAAAACTGTGTATTTCTTAAATAGCTACCTCTTTTCTTCACAATCCACAGGGAAGATATATTTTTATCCATATAGAGGCTGAAGAGATGCTAACCGCCAACTACAGCTACACTGAAGGTCAAGCTGCTGACACAGCTGGGTTGCTTTATTTATTTATGCTAGGCATGTTTGTATGCTAGGTATGTACAATAAAAAAGAAATTTAAAAATCTGTTTATGCAGGTTATCTGCAGGTCCACTGATGGCTACACAATGCAAAGAAGGTGACAAAATGTGTGTAACAAACCACAAATGCAGTCCAGGACCACTATTTATAAAGAGAGAAGCTTATGTTAATGTTACATAACCAAGAATTATGGAACAGGAGGATCTTTGGTGATTAATTTATATGTGCTGATCAGTTTGAATGAGTTCATGATTAATGTAGACTTAAAACTACATGAATAAATAAGTTTAAAGCAGCTCATCTCAAGCTAAATCCAGATAGAGAGCAGTATTTGAGTTTACAAGAAGAGCATGTGCAGGAATTTAAGTTTTGTGAAGTAAGCTAGAAAAACAGTGAGGGTCTGGCTGTATTTACTTTTGGATTGACAACCACATCTTCTTATTAAGTCACAGATGTAAAGGTCTAGTATGTAGGATTTGATTTGTCCATTCTGGGCTACTGTAGAAATAATAAAGCAGATTCCATGAAAGAGGACCTGCTCTGTATTTTGATAAACGACTCATTCTAAGGTAACAAAAACACAACATTTTTTTTGTTTTTTTTTGTTACACACTGGACCTTTACCTACCTGTACACTATAACCACAGACTAGAATTAACAGTAATAAAATGACTAGAAAGTGATGAAAATGATACAATAAAGACTCAACTAAAACAGATGCCAAACATAACCATGGCACTGGTGCCTTGTGTCTAATAGTTCAACTTATAAATCAGACTGCCACAAAGAGAAATATTTTCTAAATACATGTCGTTGGTACAGTGTGAAACAAAACTGTCTTTTGTCTGTATGTTCTCCTTACATGTGTCCAAAGCTTAAAAATCATAGAGGCAAAGTCCAATGAGTTCATATGTAAATAAAGGGATTTGGTGGGCAACAGGTGTTTCAACAGAAGATCATATGATAAAAATATGATGCTATCACTCACCTTCAGTGGTGAAAAATAGTGGTTCATCATAATGGCCGATATTTTTTTGGAATAATGGAATCGAAATATTGACTTTTGTGTGTGTTTATGAAGATGTTTGTTTGACTACTGCCATTTAAAGGTTTGTGAAACAGCTGTCCACTATGACTGAAATTATGCTCGTATTATTAGTAATGGTGCTGTTATCACAGTAGAAGTACCAGCCTCAGTATTAATGCAGTGTTGCTGTGTGGCCGTATACCTGAAAAAGCTTCCATCCGGCCAGTATCCATCATTTGGGCAGGGCTGGTCTGAGAGCCCAGAGGATCTGAATAACCTGCCATGGAGGCTGATGGGAGGGAGGGAAAGAAGAGAGGGAGTCATGAATTAACAGGAAATAGAAGGGCAGCAGGGACAGAGAAAGAGAAAAGTGGGTAAGAAGAAATAGTCAAGGGAGAGGTAAAGATGGATGAAGTAGTAAAAGGAGAAAAAAGGGATGAGGGCATTAATAATTTACAGTGGGTGAAGAGGCACACCATAAAATAAGGAAGCAAAAAGAAGGTGTGGACATCAAACTTAATTTATACATAAGCACAATATTTTTTTTCTGAGCACAGCACTGAACTGAAAAGAGAAACTGGTTTTGCCCACATAAAAGCAATACACATAATGTATAGACATACATACTAATCACAAAAGTTGGTATGCTGTTTGTGTTTATAGATACATACCTCTTGCCTGTATATAATAGCTATATTTTCCTCTACTTTTCTTTGCTTAGGTGCGTCCATTAACACGTATACAGGGCTTGCCTTTCCATTATCGCTCCATAACACGCCTACATGGCCTTGGATTGGAAATAATGGCGGCTAGTGCAGTGGCTGCAATAGAAATAAACCAGCTAATGATTTGAACAACAATCACCAAGCTTCTTGGGATGTTATCGCCAGAGGGGAAGTCACAGAACACCACTCTGGAAATGCAGTCATCTTGCAGTTGTGCTTTATCGACATTTCGAAAATATGGCTTAAGTTTTGCACAAATCTGTAATGGAAACCTGCATTTTCTCATCCTTTAGTTTTATATCTACATTAGTGTTTTGAGAGCTACTGACAGCAACAGATGAATCCCTTGCTTTTGTTAATATATTGACCAATAAAGTGTATTGTTATAAAATGAAAAATGTATCATAATTTTGATCTTGAGACCCTGAAGGCCCAGCCTACGCCCGACATCACTGGTGGAGAGGTGACAGCTCCGCCACCTGTCTTCCGTGTCCCTAATAAGATGCAAAACCCTGGTCCAACTTATTCAATGTTTACAGTCCTTTAAGTAAAGAAATTACCAATGCACATGCGATCTGACAAAAAACACCTAAAATTACTGCAGCGTGAAAAGGTGTGTGCAAAATTTTGGGGTGCACCTCAAAGAAGAAACTTGTGCCCCAATGCAACAAATGGAAAGACTTCTCTATCTTATGCTCGGCGCAAGGCGGCGCGACGCAAGTGTTATTGCTAGTGTCAGGACGGCGCAGTTGTTTTCACGCCTGGCGCCCACGTCCTTTAAATAACTACTTGCTCTGGGCGTGTTGGTCTTAAAGTGAGGTGTGGTCAGGCGTACCGTTGGCGAACTGCTATTTTGAGGCACAAGAAAGAAATTGTACCACTGACCAAATAAAAGCTGGCCTTAAGTCAATGGCGCAGTCTGTTGTCTGCTATGGTTGCGGATTTTCAGTTAGAAGGATGCGCCTGCATGCATCTCAGATGTTTGGATAAGTCAGGTGGAACATTACAATACGGCCCTCAAAGTCGGAGCATTCTTTATGGTATGTTGTGTGTTGCACAACATAATGCGTCCTGCATGTCTCTTGGACATAAATGAGGGCACATTACAGGACGTGGGAAGACGTGAGGCTGACCTGTATGTGCTGATGCCAGTTAACCCAAATATGCCAGCAGCAACACGTGCACTGAGAGATCAGCTGGCTCCTCCCGTTTTTGCTTGATTTTTACGCTGAGCGGCGAGCTTTGTTTACCCCTACTCACATCACTATACACTTATCTGCATTGTAAGGCCGTTTTGGAGGTTCCAAAAATAAAAAGATTAAACCTGCACCGCCACGTCCTCTCATGCCTGCTGTACCTCTGCTGCTTTTGTGGATATCTGCTGCTTCCGCAAATTATCTGCTCGCGCACAAGCAGATCAGTTTCTTCAGCAGAACACTTCTCACATCTGTAATTTGTCAAATCCGTCATTTAAATTGCAATCTGCCAATTCCTGGCGCACCTGGCTTTTAAAGGGAATGGGAGCTGACGCACAGATTGAGTCATTCATGTCCCGCCCAAAACACACCCATGACTAACTCAGAGTACAAATACAACGCCCAAATTAGCCATTGTTGAACTAGCAAAATGGACTTTGGCACGCCCTAAACGCATTTGCGCCATGCACTTTAGACCATGCGCTATAGATTGTCTAAATACGGCCCTTAGTCTGGATTCGGAAGAATCATTGAAAATGTCACTGGATAAAATGCAGCTGTTTTCACGATGCAATATGCTTCATGATTAACCATTTATTCTGACTGCAAATGTATCATTCCGCGTTTCTATTCTCAACATTAGACATTAAAACACCATGAGGGACACAAAAAAACTATTGCTAAACTATCATGGAAGAAATCGTTCTTTCAAACCTTTTTTTTAATTTACTTCATTTCAGTTGGAGTTGTTACGTTGAACTTGTGTTCTCGCCCTTCGTACCTGATAAGAAGTCTGTAGCCAAGGCCTGCTGCTGGTCGAGTGAGCGTTGCCGCACCTCTCCCTGCGGCTCTGGGCGCAACACTGATGTCTGTCCCCCAGCGGTCAGCTTACAACCTGCAGTGACAACATGGATCAGCGAACATCAGTTCCCCCTCCTCGCTGATGACGCTCTACTCTACAACTCTAATTTAATGACACTAGGCGACTGAAAACGCACTCGGCTGAACACGAATCCACACACATCCCAAAATGACTCACTCGTAGGCATTTAAAAAACATTTCTACACAATGGACTCTATCTCACCTGCCAAATTTCCTCCCAAAAGTAGATTTCCCAGTCCCATACACTTCAACATTCAGTGATGTTTGCTATGTGCTGCTCAGTGCCTCTGTCTCTGTCTGTCTCTACTGCAGCCTCAGCTGGCTCTGAGCTACTAGCACTGTGAACCCCCAGACACACACACACACACACGATCGCCACACAGAGAGACACAGACACAGACACACAAACACAAGACTGCGATCACAGTCGGGGAGTCTGGGTTTGGCGTGACGTTTCACTGTCTGTCTGGTTCAGGTCCCAGGCCCCGCCAGCTAGCGCCTCCCCTCGCACTCCTCGACTTCCCACAGCCCACTCCCTCCCTCTCCACTCCAGCAGGCACCCTTCAACTCTTGTCCCAGTCTACAACCAAAGGGTCTTGACTGGACCGCAGAGGCCAGAACCCCGACTGGCAGATTTAATCCTTTGAAACTTGGATTGGCATCACTTTTCTTGTGCTGCGATTAGAGACCTTTCACAAGTATTTAAACCCTTGAACCTTGAGTGATTTGGTTGCAAAAACATGGGGGGAAAAAGGCAGTGAGCAATTTGACAAGAAATGTCCCACAAATTGAAGGAAATTAATGCATTTAGGAAATTGATTTTAAAAAGCTAGGGAAAAATGTCCAGAATACTATTTTTACAATGATCATAATTATATATACCGGTACTTAAAATAATGCTAAAGCCATTTTTTTCCAGGTAATTTCTTTCCTTTTCTGTCTAGTTTTGTGTGTGCTAATTTCCACGAAATTCTCCTGTACTTTTTACTAATGTCTTGCAAGTTTCGGGGTCATTTCTTTTTAAATTGCTCATTGCCTTCTTCTCATGTTTTTAAAAGAAATCCAGCCACTTTGCTCAATTTTCAAAGGGTTAATGTGGCTGTTTGGGGGCCGAGGTAAAAATGGAGGGAGACAAGGAGGAAATACATCATGAGGAAAGCAGAGGGTCAAAGAGGGAGATAGAGGGTTGATAGGAAGAAGAGACAAGCAAGAAAGAGGACTTACAGAATGAGTAAGGCAAAAAGACAGGGATGGAAAAAGGGATAAACAGGAAGGAAGTAACAGGGAAGAAGAGAGGGAGGGGAGGAGCGAAGGAGAGAGAGGGAGGCACCATCGGCAACCATCTCCCAGCAGCTCTCACAGAGGCTGACAGTGAGGCGAACAGACAGGACGCCACCCAAAGTCACAAACGCTTCCACGTATCAGACACACACAGGGACACATGGTGGGGTGTGCATTGTCTGTCTCGACGGGAAACACTCCGTCGGCAGGGTCACTGATTGATTCAAATACACTTGTGCTGCAGTATTTGTCCTCATGGTCTCAAATTTGTGTCTCTCTCTGCCTGAGAAAAACAAATTTGGGGAAATAACAAGAGACATGCAAGGTCACTGAAGACTTCCCACATGGTTTAGGTGGACAAAACAAGTGCACCTAGATGTTCTGACTCCTGCTGCTGTTAGTGAACATGAACACACCCGCTGTGCTGTGCTGCTGTCCAAGGTGCTGAAATCACACCAAGCAGCTCTAAAAGGGCAGTCAGGGGCACTGCTGTAAAAACCACCAATATCTCTCCTGTTTTTTTAACTTTATTATTATTTTTTTTACCTCTTACTGAGCCACTTGGGTTGACTCGTCTAAATCACAGTCTTATCTAAAATGGTAGCTGGAGGGTGTTTTTGTTCTGGGGGAAGGAGGTTTCGCAAATATATAACCTCAAAGCTGGTAGCTGTCTGGTAAGTACCCATCACTCAAATTAATCTCTTGGGCAAAATTACCAGACATATTAGCAGACCGAGTTGAAAAAAAGTCAAAGTAGATGTCTACTATGGTGGTGTTTAGAAGGATAATGTCACTACTTTTTATTATTCATCATGATTTTTCATGAGATAAATGCTGAAATCTGAGAGCACAGCAGAATCAACACAACAAAGTCTAACAGAACAGATAGATATGCAGTTTGATACTAACACTAAATAGGCGTCCTCAATAATATCTGCACGTCATCATTATTGGCCAATACTGGCTTTTGAAATGAACTATCAGAAATGGCCAACATTTTTTTTATTCTGCACAATGAATGCTGATTGCATATATTGAAAAGCATTGCATTTCATGTCCCCATCTGCTGGTGGGCCATTATGATAAGTTATGTAAGAGATTGCAAAATATAATGTTAATTCAACTGCAGAAGAGACCTGAGGTGGAGAAAAAGTGGATATATCAAAAACGGTATCAGTTATCAGCGAAATGAGATCTTGTATATCAGTATATGTATATCTTATAAGATACTGGCAAAAAATCCATTATTGTGTATCCCTAGTTTTAAATCACCTCTTAGGTTAAAACAAAGGTGAAATCATTACCTAGATATTTCATTGTGCTTGACAGTTTAAAATTCCACTTCCTGCCTCTACTTTGATTTGCTGTATTCATTGAAGCTGTCCTCACACAGATTGCCTGCCTGCAGCTAGCTAGCATTAATAGGTTTATCACAATGTTCAAGAGCACAGTGGTCATAATGGATACATGTTACATATGAGAGGTGAATATATGTTGATATGCACTCATGCAGTCTCAATCACAACACAAGGTATTTCAAGGGACAGTTCACACAAAAATGAAAAATACATATTTTCTCTCTTACATGTAGGGCCATTTAGAATAGAAGGCACTCGGCTTATGGTGCTCAGAGTGCCAAAAAATACATTTAAATTTAATGGGACCTATTTTGTACGGAAAGGATGTCCAGAGAACATACTGCTGGGTTTTAATAAATAAAGATTCTAAACTAAAAATGTGCAGTTTTATTTTGATGGCTGGTCAGCATCAACAATCAGACCAGACATTAAATTACCCAGCGGGGTAAAAATTTTTAAACATGGGGCCTCATTTTTCTTTCTCTCTTTTTTTTTTTTTTGTCTCGTTAAATGCTTATATACCTCAGGCCCTCTACAAGCTCAGACAAATTTTAGGGGGTTCAGTCGAGTCCACGAGGGGAAATTTCATGCCGAGTTATTCTCTGCACACTGCACTGTGTTTAATGTACCAGTGATGAACTGCTCAGCTTGAAGGAGGGAGGAAGGCCAACCGTGATGCACCAGATATGAGTGTGTGTATGTACTTTGTGTGTGTTTTTGGAACATGTCCTGTGAATTGTTCCTCGTAAGTGAGTCAGAGCCCCACAGGAGGCTCATTACAGTGCCATCACTCGCCATGACTACTTGACCTTTAACAACTGCGTCCTTACAGAGCAGAAAAGATCATCACTCCTGGGCTTCAGAGGCAACACTGAACTTTGGCAGAATGTTTGGCAGTTTAACGTTGGGCCTGTAATGTGCAGTTTTTAAGTAGCCCAATTTAGGCACAAGGCAGAATTTAATCTGTGAGGTTCAACAGTATATAGTAGAAAAGCAATTTAAAACAGTGAATCACATTTTTCAATGACACAATCAAATCTGAAATTGTTGCTGACACTTTGCACCGTGCATTATGAACATACTCACTAAATGAGAGTTAACCAAAAACATGTATGTACTCTGTATCTAATGTCCCAACTCATCTTCATAAAAAAAAAAAAAAAAGTATGCAGTAACACAAGGTGTTTGGTCTGTCACATCAAAATCTGAAGTTCTAGGTACACCTACGGCGACAGTTTTTGACGTTCAGGGACAACGTGTCAATTTATGCCTGTTGCATGCATTGTGTCTTCAAAAAAATACACCTCTGTTTACCCAGGAAATGTACAGTTTCTCTCTATTACATGTATACTGTCTTTTTTAAAAATAAACTTAATGAAACACATTGTTTTTAGGTTTACGTCTTTAAATTTAGGCAACAAAAGCACATGGTTAGGTTAAGAATAAAGTATCATATTTTGGCTTAAAATAAGTATGACTGTATCATATGACAAAAGTTACTAGCATAGTATGCTACTCATACCAGAACACTACATTGTAATTAAATAATTTGGTTTTACATGGGACACAAACAGCAGGCTCCCGGGTGAAAGTCTGGCGTTAGTTTGACCCATCATCTCCCCTCTCACCCACCCTATGCAGACTTTCTTGTTCTCTATACTACGCTAGTTGCCCAGGGTATCAAAAAATCCCACAAGGTGCATCTCATATCACCACTAAAGGGTTACTCTGTGTCAGTGTCTGACACAAAGAGCAACTATCAAGTGACTGGATTGAGTTAGCGAGGCTACTGAAAATTTGTTGATGGCTTCATCTCTTTCTGTTGTTTTGCATGTTGTATAATACTTCAGCATGCACATGAATGTCTTCACAATATATTAACAAAAACATTGCTCATGTTACATTTTAAAGCTTTTAAAAAAGATCTGTGAGAGTCAAATTTGCTGACCTGAGGTAACCCCAATGTCCTAAGTGGGAAACAAGAATGTGACCTTGGCCTCTGGTAGAGAGTGCCACAAAAAGTGTGACTTCTGTACCAAGGAGTTAAATATCTGATCTTGTATGTAATGTGAACAAAAAATCCAAATTATGTAAGCACCACTGCGGCTGCTGTTGCTGCTGCTGCTGCTGCTGCTGGGGGGTTGTGACCTCAGTATGAGGACTAAGTATGGCGAGACAGACTGGAGCAGCTATCAGTTTGACGGATGAACTTTATCATCATGGAGGCATCTGAGGACACACACACACAGATTCTCTGCTGTAGCTGCACTAATTTGGACAAACACATGCACACACACCAGCATGCAAGCACATAGTAACACCCACAAACACACTCATATTCCGAGAGAGAGAGAGAGAGAGAGAGAGAGAGAGAGAGAGAGAGAGATGCCCAGACACAACATGATGGCAGACAGACAGCCAGAAAGTCAGACCCCATGCTTGGTGGACACTTGGCTGACCTGACAGAATAAAATAGATAAATATAGCCTAGAATGGCATGCGTGCGCATGTGAGCACACACACACACACACACACACACACACACACACACACACACACACACACACACACACACACACACACACAGTGTCTCGCCTAATACTCATGCAAGGACAAGTTGTAAAAGTGGCAGTGGAGCGCTGTGAGGGTTGTTCTGAGGACAGGGAGCAGATTCAGGATCAGCGGAGGAGGTGGTGCAGGGGTTAGTGGAGGAATGCTGCCATTCAGACTCTGTTATGATGCCAGTCCCACCATCTAAAATATGACTCAGGCTATAGCACACTCTTCTCCAGTGACATTTTCCCCAGCAGATTACGCAAGGATGCAAAACAACAACAAATTTGGGAATAAAATCAACACCTTGTTGTATTGGTCACACTGGACTTCTAGCTGCTCTACCATTAGTAGAAGTACGTGGCACCTTGTATGGGAGCCTCGGCCACCAGTGTATGAATGTGTGTGTGAAAGGGTGAATGTAACAAGTGTAAAGGCACTTTTAGTCCATTTACCCTCCATTCCATCCATCACTGTTGCTTATTTATCAAAAATCTCATTGTGTTAACATTTTTGTGAAAGCACCAATAGTCAACCCTACCATTTTGTCGCAACATTGATATAAAGGTATTTGGGCAAAAATATGTCATTTGATTTTCTCTATATTGTCCAACTCTCATAATATCATTTTCATTAGCAAGCTCTGAACTACCAACTGTCTAGCCTAGCGTAGCCTAGCTTACTCCATTCGTATGATCTCTCATATGGCTGATAGCCTGAAGGATAATCTGTCCTCCAGCTGACCCTTCCTCAGCATGCTCTTCTCTACTCTCTCCTAGATGGGACAGATGAACCACATCGGCTGGGTCAGGGTCTCTACAGGACCAGGGGCAAAAAAATAAGACTCATTGGTAGTTCAGTGGCAAACCAGTGTAACCTCCAGTGTACAGTAAACCTCATTAAACATGACTGTTTTAAAAAGCTGATGCTGAGAGTGTAGACATGTCCTTGAACCTGTCCTACTGAGAATACATGTCGGCTCTTTCATCAAATGGGTGCCCTTTGGAAATAAGGCTACGGCCTAGTTTGGCTCCATAAGAAGCCAGGGCAGAGCTCCTATAGGTATGTCAGGCTGCTGCCACATTAACATTATAAACGACTCTTCTGTATCGTAAATGTCAGGAGAAGAGAGGTTCTCTCGAACACCCTCGACAAAACTGTCCTAATTTAGTTCATTTGATTATCATTACAGCTTACTGCCATGTAAGCTTAATACCATGTAAGCTTAATACCAAACCTGGCTACTTGGCGCCCCATGGTTTGCTCTACCAAAATGGTCTAATCTGGGCTGGGCAGGCAGGATAGGCAGGGACCCTGCAGCTGTCCTCCAGCTGACCCCAGCCTCTCCCTGCTCCTCTGCCTCAGCCTCAGCTCCTCGAGCTGGGATAGACACCATGAACTAGCTGGGTCAGGGCTGCTGCTGCAGGACCACAGGCGCACAGTGATGGTTCACCGAGAGGACAGAGCGCTACTCTCCGTCGAGGACAAACATCCACAGTGTCCTGTTGATTCAGCCCCGACAGAGCATTAATCATATACTTTGAATCAGGTTGAATCAGCTAGTAGTTCCCTTCCTATCCGCCTTTACCTGCAACCGTCCTCAACAAACTCTTCCAGAGGATTAGGAATATAATTCACTTTCTTTAGATCGTGTCTGGTCTACCGTATATCATTGTGAAAGTATGGGAACTGTACTCTCGTTATTCATTCCAAGAATATCTTACGCCCTTAAAATACTAATAATAATGCATTTAGTGACAAACGGTAAAGAATAAGAAAGGAAAGGGAAGAGGCATGGTGAGATGAGGTGAGATGAAAATAGATCTGGAGAGAGGATTAAAAAGTCAAGGGACTCCCACTGTGTCTCTAAGGTTGGGGATGCCGTCTAGTGACAACCATATGGTACCAGCCTAGCCACAGCTGAAGGGTTTCCCCTTGTATTCTGGCATTCCTTCAGCATCCACTCAGCATTCAGCCGCTGTGATATAGAGACTTCCTACAGTGTACGTGGGGATCTGATCTGTTATTATAGAACATCAAATCTTGGCCTGGTTTGATTAAATCCTGCCAGCAACCCAGCCAACACTTTAACTTTTACAACTATTTACAAATCCCGCTGCAGCTGCTGGAACACGTGGATTTGATGCACGCAGACGATACAACCCACATCAATGTAAAACACCAGAACCGGCATCTTTCTCTTTTGGTATACTCAAGAGGAAATTATGACGCTGTAATGATGTATGTGAGCACCGATGGGGACAATGTACAAAGCCGAGACAGTTTAAATGTTCAGCCAGGCTGTTATCATTGACAAATACAAAGCAGATACATCCATTAGCCTGGTTCCAAAACTCTGAATGTCCGCCTACATATTCGATTCAGTCTGGTGTTGTGTCTATTACTGGCTAATTTTGGCAGCTGGAAAAGAATCGACTAACCAGTGCTTCCAAAGCAGGATTACAGATTTGTTAAAAATAAATAAACAGATAAACAGATAAATAAAGGTAGAAATTTGCAGCAAGCTGGCTGCCTAGCAACATTCATTGATAACGCTGTACAGTAATCAACTTACAAAGTAACACCCAAAGACTGTAAAGTAATGGATGTAGCCAAAGTGACAAACCCTATTGGTTTATGGAAAAACCAAATATTTGACTCTAATGAAGGTCTCTTAGTACAACCAAACACTGAACGAGACTTGTTTTTTTGAGGCAGCCAAAAAGTACATACATGAACTGAAAACAAACTGAAAAGCCATTAGCTACAGCAAGCAAGGGACTTGCCAATGAAAACTAGCTTCCCAGCATTTACTTAAATGTGGATTATGTACATTGTCCCTTCTGAAATACATTTTTAAAAAGAGAGAAATGTGTCCTTTTAAGATGTACTGTTTAAACAAGCTGTGGAGGACAGGAGGTCAAGAGGCTAATGCAGTGTTGGTTTAAATTCAGTGTGAGAGGGTGATGTGCATTGACAGGCAGTAGAGAAATAAGGTGCATTGGATGTGACACTTCTGTAGTGTGTGTGTGTGTGTGTGTGTGTGTGTGTGTGTGTGTGTGTGTGTGTGTGTGTGTGTGTGTGTGTGTGTGTGTTCATGTTTCTGTGAGAGGCGGGTGGCTGAAAGAACCTGCAGGTATCTAAAACGAACACATACACACAGCTGCCTGTGAAAGCCCTCTTCTCCCTCCATTCCTTTCTTTAAATCCAAGCCTATTATGTCATTGTATCTTCCACACCTCCCTGTCTCAGCCGGAAAACAACCCAGTTTGTCCGTCTGGGAAGAGGAAAATAACACCAAGGCAATCCCTCTGTGGCTACTTTAATCCCACCGTAACTTTCTACCAACCTCCTTCACGTCTATACTTGTTAGTTTTTATTAGCAGGATTAAGGAGTTGAGCTATGGCAGAGGGTTTTCTGACTACCCTTGCTATTTTGTTTGCTCATATTTGCATTTCCAGCTGTTATGCTTTCTAGTACTTCTCACTGTCATGGATCACAATTCATACTACTGAGCTGAGCGGGGGGGGGCATTTAGCTCCCACCAGCAGGGATTGTGCAGTCAGTACCTGTCAAATCAACTGATGAAGTGAATGAGTGCACACTTCAAAGTGCAGCGGGGAATGTAAGGATCTCTAGTTCCCAGTGTTGATGCTTCCCAGCCAGAGAATTTCACATTGAAAGCTCAATGAAAAGTCTGGGGCTTTAACATTCACACACACATGCTGACATGAGAGTACAAAGGGAGGCAGTTACTCAGTCAAACACACACACATGCAGTACATGTGGATACACATGCATTCACAGTGAAACACACACCTTCACATGTGAGGAAAGCACACACAGATGAAAGCTTTCTGTCTCTGCAGAAGACATCAGTGAGGGAGGAATTAGGTTTTTTTTCCCAGCAAGGGGATTAAAGTTGCATCATGAATATTTAAAGGAGATTTATCCAGCGTTTCTACCAAATCACTTCTTCAAGTGAAACAGGATGACAGCGTGAGTTTATCAAATTATACAAAGACGGTGATGCGCTCAGCTAAAAGTTATGGATTTGCAATCAAATAAAAAGGAAGTGACATAATGGAAAGTACGCTAGGTTGAGTTTGACTTTCTAAAGGCTGACAAACTGGATGGCTTTTCAACAAGTTTCCAATATTTTCTGTTGCCTTGGTCCTGATTCTAACAGCCAAATATACACAGAAGGAAGAAACTGGGGTTATGCAAGATGCTGACAATCATAAAACCTGACAGTAAAGCCATGTTTCTGCAACAGTGGAACTACTGAGTCTACAGCCACAACACTAACAGTAAATAAAATGAAGGTCTATTCCCCCTCTCTCTCCCACAGTTCCTATCATTCTACAGCTGTTTCGAAAGGGAATAATCCCCCGAACAGTAATCTGAAGAAAAAAAAAAGGACCAAAAGCTACGCTAAAAGATGGCAATGTCTGAAATGCTGAACTTCAGTTTCATTGGCAGTTTTTATTGGCAGTCCACAAATTTAGTCTATGGTGGTAACCAACATCAAACTATGATACCTGGATTGGGAAGGGGATCAGTGACGTCAATTCAATATCTG
This sequence comes from Plectropomus leopardus, assembly GCF_026936395.1. Classification (NCBI taxonomy): domain Eukaryota; kingdom Metazoa; phylum Chordata; class Actinopteri; order Perciformes; family Serranidae; genus Plectropomus; species Plectropomus leopardus. The sequence goes on from NC_142196.1 coordinate 4,405,505, forward strand.
ATAAAGAGTTCAAGAAAAATCAGGATCAGTGCCAACTTTATTGGGGACCATGATGTCTGAACAAAATTTCATGGAAATCTATCTATCGATGAAAGAAGTTGGGACCAAAGTAGCGGACCAAGGACATGCTGTTCACATTGAGCCTATGAAGCGACACTTTAATTCAGGAGATTAATAATGTATAAAGAATGCTGCAGGCATGACAGGAGTTCAAGGTACTCAGATGATGTATGTCTTCACTACGTGTGGGCGAGATTCACATCATGTGCTGTCATGTTGGGGTCCGTGTATGCATTATGTACACCAGGCCATGTCTACATCCCATTCTCTCTCATAAATCCGTTTGAATCTTCCTTCACTCACCCTCTTCACCCTCTTTAATGTTAATGTAAGGGGACAGCTGTTGGGTGAGGCTCTCTGGGGGCTGGGATTTCCATGCATGTATATGTGTGTTTGTGTTTTGCACTCTAAAGGGCAGGGATGATCCCAACACCGAAAAGCACATCTGCTTACACAGAGACCTTGTTCAATTTATCTCCCTCTCTTCTCCTTCCTACATCACAGCACAACTCTGTGAGTTTAAGTAGGGCAGGCTGCCCCATATAGACTCGCACATGCAAACACACCCACACTGACAGAGGATCGCACAGGTCAGGTTGATTTCTGGAGGTTACAGTATGGTGGATGGTAAGTCATGGTCATGGTAAGAGCTACCCTGCTAGAAGTGGACTCAACAAGGCCACTGAAGTGTTAAAGGGAATTTTATAGGGCTAGGGTATATTATTTTATCAATAATTATTGGTACAGTCTATAAAATGTAAGAAATTAGTAAAAACAATTGAACGAATTGCACATTCTCATCAGATGTTTTTTGTTTAGTATTTATTAGCAAATGATGGCATGCTAACAAGTTAAACTGAGATGAGAACACAGTAAACACTCTACCTGCTTCACATCAGCATGCTAACTTTGACACTGTGAGCATGTTTGCATTCAGCTCAGAGTAACCATACACTTAAGTACAGTATAATACAGTGGGCTTGCATGGCTGTAGATTCTCAAACTGTAATCGTATTCCAGTGCAGATGAAAAAAATGACGAAATACTCCAATTAGATGTGATTTAGGATGTTAGTAAATTAATCTAAACTCAGTTACATACCGTTCCTAAAAGTTCCAAAAAGACTGCTCTATTCTTACGTTTTCTCAACAAGCAATGACTGCTGTCTTTCAGCAGGAATAGGTAAAGCAGCGAGACATTGCTATAGTGCTACCAAACCTCTGAGGTGGGGGTCGGCATGAGAAAATGAGCAACAATTACAGACACAGGAGATGGCTGCTGACATCCAGGAGTCAATACTGGTTTCTTTTCAACATGACCACAATATTTCCCTGACTCATATAAATCTTTTCTTTTACAGATTTGAAAGGCACAGAGGATGCCATTTTGCGAACAGAGGTAACAGATCATAAGGTGATAGATTTCTAAAAGGTGCAAAGTGTATTTTTTTAGGTTTTGTCAATAATGCAGTATAGCTTAATAAAAACTGTGCAATAGGCGGAAGAACTTCATGCAATCTCAATCAACTGTGCTTCCTGAAGTGTTTCTTTTTCATATTTGGAACGTGTATTCAGTCCGCCATTGATTTTGTAAGAGTAGCTATAAAATACTGATAGCTGGCAAACCTCTTTAGAGGAGGCAGAATTCCCTTTATCTCCTTTTCTATGTGTGTTTTAAGCCACACCGAGAAGGCAAAAGAAATTACCGTTTTTTTCCTTCAGAAAAAGGAAAGAGTAATAAATAAATGGGTTTTGTAACCACAGAGGCACATCTCTCAGACGCAACAGAAAATCATTTCCCTGTGGCACACACTAATCTCTAGGCTTTACATTGTAAAAATCCACCGCCTCCAAAGGTTGCATCCTGAGTGACTAAGAGTCTTGTTCTCCTTAAAAAGCTGCTAAGATATAAGAATATCTAAAAAAAAAAAAAAAAGAAAATAATACTGCATATAATATAAAAGGCTGTGAGGGACAGGGATAGAAAGGAACCAAGAGAAGGAAATGGTTAGAAGGTTGGTTAGAAGAAGAAAGAGAAACCCAAAAGCCAGGTAAGTGGGTGATATGTTGGTTTATTAGCACAAGGTGCAGGCAGACAACAGAGAGCGGCACGTCTATAAAAAGGACTCTCTGGGATAGGTACCCTTTGGAACAAACACATGAAAGAGGCTGGATCTTAAACTTCGTGGCACATATACGATGTTTCTTTGCATCTAAAAAGTCATAAAGTCATCAAATATTATACCGTCCGTCACACTGCAGGGTGAACAATCTGCTCAGCTGTTGTTGGGTCTGTAGCTGACTTTCTGTCCATTTACAGCCAGAAGAAAATCAGAGAAATACTATACGTGTTACAATGAGTGGTGTTGTGTGTGCTGTAAATGCACACACAGATGGAAGTGTGTTTATGTACAAATCCCACTGTTCACACTTTCAGATTTCATTCTGTTGGGCCAGAGACTTGTTAGATTATGATAGAAAACAGCCTTGGTTGCAGTCCACAGAATATTACTACGCCTCATTTAGATTTACGCTCTTAAGGAGAGATACTATAGGTGTGTAGGGTCAATTTAACACAGTGATATCACCATAAAACGTCATCAGCTGATAACTTTCATCAAGAAAGTTATGTCTTGTATTACAAGTTTTCCAAAATGTTATGTCTATATATGCAAATAAGGCAAATTGTAATTAAATATGTACTGAGTTGCATACATTACCAGAACAGAAATCTGAACTTTGGATAAAGTCATGTTCAAAATTCAAAATTCTTGTTCCTTTTTTTTTTTTTTTTTTGACTTATTAAAGATTTTACAGAGGGAATTTTTGATATCTCCATAAATCAGAAGATACCATCAACAACCCAAAATAAATAAATAAATGTAACTTGTTTTTAGAAATAAAATGGTATGATATGTTATGAATAATAAATGAACCAATGAGACTTTAAATGAACTTCTCTGTAAAAACCTTCACAATATATAAAACTGGAAAGTTTGGTGTATGCTTGTGCTACTGAAGTACAGATTTTTGGCTCAAAGCATGAAAAATACTCATCTTGAGAAAGAGGGCTTTAAAATATATATTGTAAAATTCCATACATTTTTAGAAAAAAAAATAAAATAAAAAGCTAGGGTAAAAATGTTGACTTACAGATATCACCTTGAAACTTACCAAGTTGACTACTTAAATTAAGACAGTTATTTTTTGTATTATAAGTTTTGTTAATTTTTATGCTTAAATATAAAAATGAGGCATTATCTAATTAAATATTCCCTTTTTGCATAAATTTCAAGAACAGATTTTTTTAACTCAATAAACAGCAAAACGAATAATGAATTTCTTCTTCCCACAATTCTGATGAAGACATGTTATGGAAGCAAAATAGCCCAAAATCTCAAAATTGACCACTGTGTGTAAAAACCGTTTTTACCTGCAGTGTCTCCCCTTAAAGAGTCAGTTGAACTAAATAGCAAAAATAAATAATTAATTAAATAAATACATTTCCTCTGTGTTTAAACCATGCGGCATAATAATGTGCCAACCATCTAATATTGCTACAAATACTACCACCATCCTAATATAGTAGAAATAAATGGAATTGTGTTTGCAGTATTAAGAATGAAAAAAAAAAGGTCTTTCAAGAAATATTCTGCCTCTGATGCATAAACCTCAACAGCTTTCACAGAGACTGTTTCTTTGGTAGAATTGGATTCCAAACATGGATATTTTGATCACATGAAAGCAAAAAGTTGTGTTTGGAAAAGGAACAGGATGTCAAAATACCAGTGTTTTGAAAAAAATGCACATTACATGACTGAGGCCAATTAAAACCAACAGCTAAATTTTTACATCTCAGAGTTTTGTGGAGCTAGCTTGTGGCTCACCACAACCATGTTATGTTCTTATTTCAGTGAACTAAAATGTTTGATTGACTGACTGAATCCATCACTTACATAATCATAATATACAGCAACAGACACAACAAGCACATAGCATTATTATTAAGCAAAAACAGAAATAACTAAGATAAAGAATTTTAAAATTTTCAGATACTTTGAGTTAAGAATGAAAAACTAAGTACACAGTGAAATGGAATAGAAGGCAGCTCAAAGACTACTGGGACATCTCAGTCATAACTTATATTATTGATTGTCCATTGAAGGTCTGGCTTTTAGTATTTAGTTCTCGATCTATTTGGTTAAAGGACGATTGTGCAAAGGAGATTAAGAGTTCAGGACTAACAACTCAGATATTTCAAAGACAGCTGGAATGTTAAAAGCATTAAAATATCAAACAGAAATTGACAAATAATACAAATTGTCCTTGGGTTGGTTCAAATGGGAGTCTGTTTGTTTGTGTGCAAATCTGTGCTGGTTTCTGGGTGTCGACGGATCAGGCTTGCAGCGCTGGCGACTCAGTTTGAAAGCTTTCAGACAGCGGGACAAGGGCTGGCTGCTGGGTGGTGTCTGCACCCCTGTGTGTGTGTGTGTGTGTGTGTGTGTGTGTGTGTGTGTGTGTGTGTGTGTGTGTGTGTGTGTGTGTGTGTGTGTGTGTGAGGACATGAACTTATGAACTTACTGTCTGCGTCAGTGTAATAGTGAGACAGAGGAGGGAGAGAAACTAGAGGGGCTACAGATGTGCATGATGTTATCGTTGTGATTTGTTGATGCCACCGTAGGCTTTTACACATGTAAAGCTGAATTGAAACTGTATCTTTGTATTTCTATTAATATTGGAAATATACTGTATAGCTGCAGATACTGATCAGAGAAAAAGAGACAAGGACAAAGCATTTCATTGGACACTGTGGAAATCATAGGTACAAGTGGGAATTTTAGTCCAAGAGGACAAAAACAAACACAAATTGAATTTCAAATGCGACTGTGTGTTTGTCCAAAAACAGTTGTGTGTCAGAGACACCCAGTTTGCCCAGCGGAGTGAATCACAGTGTGCCAACACATCATGTGGAGGAACAGTGTGTGCTGCAGTCAGGACAGTGCGGCACGTCTGAGTGTGCATGTGCTTGTGTGTGTGTGTAATGTTTGTGTGTGAGTTCTGTCATGAGTGAAAGTAATGTGGTCCACAGCCTCGGACTTTCTCCTTCACACTGGATCAAAGGGAAGATAGTGTGTGTATGTGTGTGTGTGCATTTCACAAGGAGAGGGAAGAGGTGCACAGAAGCGGAAGCACAGCTGATTGACAGTCGGCATGGCGATGGAGGCGGGTTCTAGTCCTCTGAAGCATGGGGATTGGGAAAGGGAGGAGAGAAGAGAAATAACGGAGGAAGAGGGGAAGCGGAGTAAAAAATATGGTGATGATCGCATCAACAAAAAGTGGTGGCGGTTCATTCAGAAAGGAGAAAGAATTAAAGTTTTGTAACATAAGGAGAAATGAAAAGAAAAAAGAAATGAGGGTATAAGTATTTTTAAAAAATGTGTTTATGCAGATGGACAAGAAGAAAAAAATGAACAAAATGAAAGGGATGAGGGGGGAAAAAAGGAAGAAAGCAGGTTAGTAAAGCTGTCAAAAAAATCAACTGCAACTCATCTAACAAATGTCAAATACTGGACCAACATTAAAAAAAATAAATTCTAAAGGTTAAAGGTCAAGTGTGTAGGATTTAGGGGGATATACTGGCACCTGAAAATAAGGTTGTTGTGTTTTTGAGAATGAGCTGTATATACTCACAGAGGAAGCAGGTCCTTTTCTTTGGAGATTGGCATGTTGCACCGCTATGTTTCTACAGTAGCCCAGAATGGATAAACCAAACACTGGCTTCAGATAGGGCTGTTCAAGTTTTCATGTCAGCCGTTGTAGTTAGCAGCCAATCTGTGACGAGCAGCAGCGGAAAAACACTGATTTGTAATGCAAAACTGCTTTATTCAGTTTTTACTGGTTTAAATCACAAGGTCCATGTTTTTAGGAGAGGTAGAGACCTCTGTGGATAATTTGGGGGTTGCATGCCTCCACAAACCAGTCAAGCTGCACTTACAGTTTACATCATGATGGTTAAAAAATGCCATAATCTCTTATGCCATAACTTATTCTGTTATAGATTTGTCGGAATTTTGTCATGATAATTGTAAGAATTCATGAGTTATAGACAAAAACATCTTTTCAAAGGTCAAGCTGACCTTGACCTTTAAACACCAAACTCTAATTAGTTCGTTGTTGAGTCCAAGTGGACTTTTGTGCCAAATTTGAAGAAATTCCCTCACGGTGTTCTTGAGATATCGCATTTACAAGAATGGGATGGATGCAAGGTCACCTTGACCTTTGGCCAACAAAATCAAATAAGTTCATTCTTGAGTGCAAGCGGACATTTGCGCCATATTTGAAGATATTTCCTCAAGGTGTAGGAGATATGTTTAAGAGAATGGGACGGACAGACGGACAACCTGAAAAACGCAATGCTATCATTGACGCTGGTTTGAAAAGTGAAATGGTTTTTATTCTGTGTTTTTACCAGTTTAAATACCCTGATATGTTGGTTTTAGAGAGAAAGAGACCTGTACTGAGAATTCAGCTCCCGATGAGGAGTTTCTGAACTTTCAGCTCGTTCCAATCTGCAATTCTGACCACTAGATGCCATTAAATCCCCTTAAAGCTTAAACTTACACTTAACCTTTAAGTGCCAGATTCTATTTTATCATCTTACATTGGTCAAATATTTGGGAAAACATTCTGTACCATATCTTTGTCTTTGCGTGCCACGCAGAAGCGGCATGCATTGGAGTGTTTCAACAAATACACTCATACATACACACATCTGCATTTGCTCTGTCAGGATCCAGCTTACGCTCTCAATTCTCTGACCCAGTTACTACTTATACCGCCTGCGTCCTCTCCCTGGAGCCTGGGGAATAACAGTGATGAATGGATCTAACGCACCTCAACAAGGCCAGATGCTCTGTCCACTTAAAGTAGGCCCACTGAAGACAATTATATCACACTGCTGAAGTGTGGTAAAGCAAAACTTCAACAGAACATCCTTCAAAGAGTATTTCTCTATTAGAAGTACACACATGCACACATACAGCTCCGTAACCATGGAAACACAAGCTACTCATGCCATGCACAACAGCCAGACAGCTAAGCGGTGAACATGCCAACACAGACGTCTGATTCACATGCCGATCACTCCTCCCACTGTCACCAACATCCATCCCCACCAAGGCTTCCAGTCAGCTCAATGGACGATAAACAGAACATAAAAGATGGCAGTGGGCAGGTTTGACAGCTTTATCCTCCCCACAGTGCACTTGTGTCAGCTGGCAGAGAAAATATTGATTCATTAGTAGACAACTGTTTTGGCAGGTTGGTTAGCTGCCAAATGGGGCTGGGGGTTACTCCTTTACGCACACCATAGTAAAATGATGCCTCATTAATGTCATCACCACTGCTTTTTGTCTTATCATAATCAAGTGGACACAAATTTTAGTCAACAACCAGGCAACATTACTCAAAATGAAACAAATTGTTCATCTGCAGAGCTCTGAGCTGCAGATTAAGGGACATTTCTGCAACACACTTTCATAAAGCTAAATCTAAGGAAGAAGATCTTGATAAGAATGGTCAAAATAGAAGCTGCAAAGTCTGAAATTTTCTTTTCATGGCTGATTCCCACTAAAAGCAGTTTTGTGTAATAATCCCCACTGACTGTGTTTGCATGCTTTATGTCTATTTTTGTCTGTTTAATGAAGCATTATCTGCACAGACAGCTGTTTAAATCACACATATACCCCACTGTATATATCTTTTGAACTTAAAAACTGTGTCTACATTGACTGATCAAGGCTCCCAGTCTCTCTGTGAGCTGGCCTGTTTCACTACAAGCAGATTCCCCTCATTCGCTATGGTAGCTGGGGAAGTAAAATCTATGAATCAATACATTCAGACACACTGTAGATTTCTTCCCATGAGGCGGACTTGAAAACTGTTTTGGTTCAGTAAATGTCTGCTATCAGTCAGCTTGGTGAAGACACATTAGTGATTTCCACCCTGTTTCGCAGGAGCTGCTGCTGAAATACACTGAGACGCTTACAAAAGGAGCCAGTTTAGACTGGATGACAGGACGCTTATGTGCTGCTCACGCCTCACCTTCACCTCACCTCCAATGAGCAAGCTGTTTATCTGTTTACCCCCCCACCCTCGTTATTCTCAGTAACGTTTTCACTTTCATTTTCATCAAAAATAGTGTAACTGGCAAATATACTGCACACAGGCTGGAAATATTAGCTTTGAGCCAATATCAAATGTTCATTTCTGAGTTTTATACTGACTGCTCTGTTGTTGACACTGTGTAGACACTGTTGAGGTAAATATGAGTGGCGAGAGCTTTCCGTTACCTGAGGCACCACATATTTCAGAAATGCACTTCACTTTTAACTTCTAAGCCACTACTTCTGCGTCTGTGTGCTCTAAAGCAGATCTTTGCCTCCTTCTCTTTCTCTCTCACACACTCTGCGCTCTGCTATTTGGTTCATGTGTAAATGGGTTAAGAATTAGTATTTGAAGGTGAACTGACTCGAGTCGTATTTTGCAGTGCAGCCGTGGGGATTGCGTGTTGTCAGTGGAGGAGACCTCACATACTAGATCAGACACGCATGCAAAATCCTTTCTTGGCTAATGCCATGCACAGCAGTTCTGCAGCTTAAAATGGAACAACAGGAGGATGTATGGAGAAATAATGTTAAAGCTGAGTGATGGGGAAAAATAAAGAAGAGACTATGGAAAAAAAAAATCTGAGGAGCTGAACTATTTCAGTAAAGCAGACAGCCAGAGGGGCAGTCGGAGTGTTTGCTCATTAGATACGATAAATATTCCTCTCTCGAGCTGCATCTCTTCTCTGTGGTTAATTATCTCTAATAGAAGATAACACTATGACAATTTATCACATTATAAGAAACAAAAGAACACCTATGTACACGCTTCCAATGGCATGATAATAAATTTATTAAAACTAGTGCGATTAATATGATCAGAGCAATAATTTTGGCTTTGACTTTAGGCCTCTATGTTTTGGGTGATTACGCAGCTATAACTGTAACTTGTAAAGGCTACAACGTGGCATGTTAGGGTATCATTAGTTTTCAGAAAGAGTTGTATTTTAGAATAAAAGGGAGTACGTGTCCAGGGTTTTGATTAGTGTTGGGCACTGTTCACATGTCAACTTATTTCACTGAAATAATCTTTTTTTTTTTTTTTTTTTAATAAAGCTGCTGGAGTGACATAGAGAACTAAAAACCAAATTTTTACCGAATGAAAAACAATCGTGGAAAATCAGAGCCACTGAGATATCTCTGGAGCAGCTGACGGAGCGGCCAACAGAGTGGCCACTCTTTTGGAAATGGAACTAAAGTTTCGGCTGATAAATGCACAACTCTTGGCCATTACATCCCTGTTCTAGCTATGATACACAAGCTAAGGGTCAAGAAAATGTTTATATGACGGTCAAATTTAACTCGTCACCAAAAATCACAAACTGTACTGTACATACACAAAGAAGCTTAAAGTACATCACTTGAATGTTTTTGGATTATTTTTCTGTTAATAAACTGAGAACAAAAATACAAAAAAGTGGCTATAGTGCTTGTTTGTGAACTGACATTTCAAATATGTTTCCGATGTAAATCATTCTTTATGATGATTTCTGTGCCTTGTTCTCTTCAGCTGAAGCACTCAGGCTGAAAGGCTCAGAGAGTAATCAGAGCAGCAGCCTTGTGCTGAAGAGGAACGAATGAACGGATGTTGAAAGCAGTGAGAGCAGCTCACATCCTGCTCTGATAGAAACTAATAAAAAGAATACACACATACAAAATTGAGCGGAAGTGAAGAACGAGAAGGAAGTAAACAAGGTCGAAAGACAGGAAAAGACCAACAGCCCATGACCGGTAGGTGAAGATGACCGGACGGCCTTAGCAGACTGACCGACGGGTGGCAAAGGGAATTATGGGATATGTCTTACCAGGTTTTTGCACCCCATGAGCTTCCTGCTCTCCATTCTCCAACGTAGCACCCCCATCTGCACACACACACACACACACACACACACACACACACACACACACACACACAAACAAGCAAACACATTACTATCCAGCTGAGTGCTAATGGCTCAACGAGATAGAAAATCAAAGTGCATGGTGTTGGTTTGTGCAGCGGAAATATGACAGAATAAGCCTCAATGGAAACCTCTGACCCTGACTTTTAAGGCTTTTTAAAGGGCACCCCACTATAGGAGGCATGTGTGTGTGTGTGTGTGTGTGTGTGTGTGTGTGTGTGTGTGTGTGTGTGTGTGTGTGTGCCAGTTAGTACCACACAGGCCTGCTCTGGTCAGACTGGGGCAGGCAGAGGGCAGCGGTACATATCTGCTACTGTCACTGTGATACAGTGTGACATCTGCCTGCTGAATCACTGCACTCTCTCTATCGAGCACATCAGACACACATGTATGTAACACACAAAGCACATGCCCGGCCACACATGACACAAATCAATCAATCAATCATACATATAAATAGCATACAAAGACATGCACAGATATAATAAACATGCACTGCTGGGGCTGTCAGTGTATTCGTGCCGAACCGTCACGGTAAAGGGGACACGGTCTGATGCACACAGTCACATGTACAGAAGGTTATTAAGATTCATGCACGCTATGTGGAACCAAATTTCACATGTGCAATTTTGGCCTGGAAACTTTTAGCCGTAGCAACATTTTCTGAAGTGAATACAACAAGCTGAGATGCGTGCCAGTCAGTCACACAATGAGAGCAAATGGAACGCCAGAGACTGAAAACCTGCCTGTGGATTCCTGGTCAGCAACAACAGCAGCAGAGAAAGAGTTGTGTCTAAAGATTGATTTAGACATTTTAGTACCAAATTAGTCTTTATTTTTAGATCAATTCATTTAATGCGCTTGAAGACTTTTTTTTTCTGCTGTACCAAACTCACATGGAACTGTGACTTCTGTCGTGAACTGTTACAACCCTAACATGCACAAGACTAATTTTGGTAAATTGTGAACTGCTCTGGTTTAAACACTAAGTCCATTTAGTGTTGAGTGAGTCCACTCATGCCTGATCCTTTAGGAATAATGATTCATTTTTTTAAGAGAGTCATCTGGTCAGAGGCCATTAACACTTTGAAACCCAAGCAAAAAGGCTTGATTTCTTTTTTAAAAAAAAAACATGGGAAGAAGGCAGTAAGCAACTTAACGAGAAATTACTCAAAACTATCAAGAAATTTAATTTAAAAGTTTCTTTAAGAAATGTTCTTCATTAGCAGAAAAACAAAACAAAAACAAGAATATGACCTTAAATTGGCAGGGAAAAATTAAAAAAAAAAAAAGGAAAAACAGTTAAAAAAAATAAATAAATAAACACAAACAAGGAAATTATCTGTGACACCGTTAAAAAAATATAATGATAATTATAAATAGAATTTTCTGTACAAATAAAAAAATATATATATATATATATATATATATATATATATATATATATATATATATATATATTGATTTACAAAAAAGATGTTTTTTTTCTTTTTTAAACAACTATTTTTCAGATCATTTTCTTCTCACCTTTTACTAATTTCTTGCGATTTCTGAGGCATTTCTTTTTCGTTGCCTTCTTTCCCCAAGTTTTGAGAGAAACTAAATTATTTTTTTCAAATAATTTTAAAACTGATGTGGATCCAGTTTTAAAAGGGTTAACCTGGTTCGAAGGAGGTTAAGTGCAGAATATGTTAGCATGGTGATTTAAGCAGGCTAAAAAGGAGCAAGCTTTGCACATACAGGCCACAGGACTCGTTACTTTTCTCTTTCACACACAGACTGACAAAAATGCATGCAAGTCCATGCAGCCACAAAACTGCATAACAAAGACCATTCTACAGTCAGTACATGCACACACATACACACACTGCACACAGAAAGTAACTGATTAAGGTATAAGCGTGCAAAAACCCAGAAGCACATGCAATACACACATACACACACAAGAAATGACTCATTTGTGCCCACACAAACACTCATGACACAAATACAACAGATCGAAAGCATGAGAACAGGACACAAATCAAACATTCAGCGGTCATCATGAGTGCACGTCACGTGTGCATCAGGACACAAAACCAACAACTCTGGTGAAAAAACAAAACAAAAACAACTCTTCTTCCGTCTCTCTCTCCTGCTGACAGAGGACAATAATTTGCGGACTGCCTCGCCCTGCTGTTTGGCACTCTGCATGTCAGCATGTCTGTGTTTGTCCAAATGCACACAGCGTGCCACAGTTGATCACTGGCAACACCACCCACGGCCCGTCCTGCAGCTCCCTGTCACTGACGAGTGCCCACACACAGTGTGACTGTCTGACCAAAGTGTCTGCCCAACCAAAACAGAGCCGAGAGCTGAGTCAGCCCTGGTTAACTGTCACTTCCTTTTATCTGGTCATTCACTCAGCTGTTTACTGGATCCATCTATCTACTTATTTACCTTCCTATACACCTGCCTGTGTGTGTTTTTATACCGGTCTCAATTTACTGCTTTTTACTGCAAACTAACCTGTGCAGATATTATGTCCAATGTCACAATATAAAAGTCAATTTGAACAAACATTGGTGCTCATACAATCAACAACCACTTGTAGCTCCTGACTGCTTTCATTTCCAGAAAAATGTGTGACTTATGATTTGAGTCTTTGCTGGGCTTTCAGTGAAGGAGTTTCATTATTTCAGTCCATCTATCTGATCATATAACTATGGAAGTGTATTACTGGCATGCCGGGAAAAAAGATGTTTTTCATGTTTTATTAAGATATTTTAATGCTAACCCTTTGAAACCTGAGTTAATTGGGTTTTTTTTTTGGGGGGGGTCCAAAAACGTGGGGAGACAGCAACAAGAAACTTAACAAGACATGGCCAAAAAAATAGCAAGAAATAAATATAAAGAAAAAAAGTTACAACAAAAAAGGCAAGTATATATAGATATATACATATATATATATATATATTTAAAATATAAAATATTTATATTTTAAATATAAAATATTTATATTTTAAATATAAAATTAATATTATTATAAATATAATTCTCTGGGCATTTTCCCAATTTTTTGGATAATTTTCTTTTTTAAAAAATCAATTTCAACATACTTTCTTGTCACCTTTTACTAATTCCTTGCAATTTGTGGAACATTTCTTGCCAAGATGGTCCATGCCTTTTTTCCACATATTTTCAAATGAAGCCATGTCAATTTGTGTCTGAACACAGCAAAAGAAAACTGATGGTGATCCAGGTTTCAAAGAGTTAATATACCCTATAAACCTTAATATATACATACCACAAACTATAGGGTTCTGACTTCTGTTGTTATGACAGGACACTATTTCTCTTGTCATGATGTAAAACATTTTATGCTAAAGCGTGGCAATTTATTAGTAGAACAGAGCGTTTCATGTTATAACATGATTACTTATTGTTTTAAAGAGAATATCATGTTAAATGAGGTAATTGTGTGTGTAGAACGATAAATCATAGCTCATTTACACAATTTGATGTAAGTCCATTTCACAGTTTCCTACACATTTGTTTATTTGTGGCGGCCCACCATGATTAAATATCTGCTGCCTTGTTTTGATTTTCTATTTTTGGAGCTGGAGCTTTTATAGGGTGCTGTGTTGGTATCTCTCTCAGAGACTTGGGTTGGGTTATCATGCACGTAGAGACCAGAACTAAACCTTGAGCATCTTCACTAAAGCAGGTGGGACGTGTGGACAGTAACGGCTCAGAGATGGGACACATTCTCCTGAAAAGTTGCCCAAATTGCACCAGTCATCTGGGATATTCAAAGCAGTGACCGCTACTGTGCTTATCTTCAGGCTACTATCTTCCCCTGCGGCTGAATGGCACTGCAGCAGATCCAAAATGGCAGCCAGTGTCCAGCGGTGCCTGATACTATCAGTCACTCAGGAGCAGCTGCAGCTCATGTTACACAACACAGATTCTCATCCAGCTCGAGAGAGATGGAATCAGATACGGAGGTGAACATAATGTTCAGGAAAAGACCTGCTGCTTTTAGTAAGATGAATGGAGATTAACTCAGGTTTCTTTCATTTTGAAGCTTATTTCAAATCTATTTATGAATTCAAATGTTGTGCTGGGTAAGACTTCCTAGACAAGACCTGTCTCTCATTGTTCTTATCTCATCCTTTCCCGTCTCTTTTTGTCTTTTTCACCAGTCTGTCCTCTATTTCTGGTCACCTCTGCCATCTTTTCACTGTTAAAAACCAAGGAGAACATGACTGCTTAGAGAGGTTCAATGGGTCTCATTCATGTAATGTGAGCGGCACAAATTTGTGTGTAAACCATAGACTGCAAATAAAGATGGACAACATGTCCCCACTAACCCTGCTATGCTTAAGTGAGGCTAAAATATCACAGAAATTTGGCGAAGGTGAAGTCATTTGAAGTTGGAGTCTGCGCAGTAGTGATATCCACAGTGGGAGAGTTCCCGCAAAAATTCCCTTGCAACCAGTCGTCAGTAGCTCCACCATATGCTAGTCCATGGATTGGCTGTCACAGCTGTCAAATATGGCGGGAAATCCCCTTTTTGTAGAATAGAATAATTAATTAAAACTGAACTTATCATAAAAACAAACACTTGAACAAACATCAGAGTGATGAGAACTACCTTCAGTGAGAAGCTGTCTTAAATAAATGTTGCCGTATACTTCGGGGTTTTTAGTTTGGCCTGTGTCCCATTCACTAACATGGCAGGGTGGGCCTTAGGACCTGTACCACAGACAGACACCAGGGGGCGATTGAGATTCAAAAGCTACACTTGAGGGGAAATGTCATATTACACATCTTTGTATGCTTCTTTTTTCTCTCAACTCCAATTCACCCACAATCCAAAATCTAAGTGTCAGAAAAGTTTATCCTTCTCTCCGTCTCTTTCTTTGTCTGCAGCATGGATACACATGCACCTATATATTCATGAATCCTGTGTAGTACCAAGGTTTTTTAGGCGCAAATCTACTTATAGATTTGCTAACATTTTATGAATGAGACCCATTGTCTCTTTGTCTGGTAGACTGTTAACTGCTTACTAAATGAAGACAGTGTGCCGTCCTCTCAACACTGATTTACAAACATGTAGCGTTGTCGGCATTGTCCAGCATTCTCTCTTTTTACCAAGCTTGTAGTCATGATGAATAACATTACCCATGCTCCACTGGGCTGCAGCATATGTCTCACCTGCCCTGGTGTCGTCGTTGTCCAACAGCGGCACGTAGTCTGTCTTTCCCACCGTCTCCCCGACCTGATCGTCGAAGGTCTCCGCCTCCAGCTGAGCCACAAAGTCCTTCTCCACCAGGCTCTCCGGGCCCTGCTGGGGAACGCTGTCTGTCAGCGCGTCGCTCAGACTCAGGTCTAACTCCGCCATGGCTGCACACAAACACAGACAGAGGAATAATCAAGACAACAGTAAACATTGTGTTGTATGATGGTGTCCAGCTCTAAAAAAATCTATTAGGAATCTCACAATGAGAGAAGAAAACACGGCTGACGATGTTCAGCAGCAAAACTGACATGCAATCCTCCACCCTGACTCAGAGTGGATGACAGAGTGCATTAGATTGCCCGAAAGATACAACTAAGAACAATGTTCATGTCCCCCAAGCCCATGAAAGAGCACAACCACATCAGTGGGTTTTTCCTCCACTCACACATGAAACTGGAGAAATGATATGCTAAAAGACAGAGAAGCAAATGATTTTCTATTCTAACCTTTTTTTGTTCCCACCTAAAAATCTGTACACTTCAAAGAGAAATAGTTAAATTGAGTAAATATGAATGTCTAACATTAGAACACATCTCTTTATAGTAAATCATTGCAGTTCTATTTCTCAAATCAAATTAATTTACGACTAGAAAAGAAGAATCACAGTCTCTAAAGTGGATCATCAATCCTGGGGAACACTAGTCTGAATTGTATGCTGAATTACTCACTAGAATTACAGCCAACTATATGCCTTCACGAAACAGTCAAGTTACAGCTTCCATCCTTGTCTGTGGAATTATGGATGCACATCTTCCCCCCGACAGCACAGAAGTCATCAATTCAATATCTGACCAAATGTCTCCTCTTCTGTTCCTGAGTTAGGATGTTGAGTCATTGCCAGAAAAGTGTTTTTGCAAAATATTATGATGTCATAGTGAGGTTGACCATTGACCTTTTGGATAGAAAATGTCATCACTCCATCATTTTATCCTGTTAGACATTTGTGTAAACTTATATCATATGCAGTCTAAGAATATCAAAAAGACAAAACATGTTTAGTAAGGTCACATGGCCTTTGACCTTCGTCCACCAAACCCAAATCTGTTTATTCTTGAATCTGAGTGGATGTTTGTGTCAAATCTGAGAGGATTCTCTCAATGTGTTCTTGAGATATTGTGTTAACAAGAATGAGACCGGCACCAGGTCACAGTGGCCTTGACCTTTGACCACCAAAGTCTAATTACTCATCCTTGAGTTCAAGTGGACGTTTTTGCCAAATTTGATGAACTTTCCTCAAGGTGTTCACAAGAAAGGAACAGATGGACTGAAAAACCCAAAAACATAATGCCTCCTACCACTGCATCACTAGGGAGGAGACATAAAAGTGCTACGGAGCCACGGCAGTAACACTGAATACATCCAAACAACCATAATTTTTTAACCAGATATACCAAAGTTTAAATCCCAACATCAGACAGTGGTTTGACTCCCAAATCACCCTTGTTAATTAATGGTTGCCATTAAAAAACAACAACAAAAATAGAGGTTATTTCTTAAATTCAAGAAAAGTTCAAATTTTGAGATGTAAATTGTTCATCCAATAATTGGAAAGGGAGTGAGGGAGACAGAGACTGAAGCTGCAATGGGGAGATAAGAATGAAAGAAGTGGAGGTAAAGCTGAGCAAAGGAAGAAGGTACTGAGTGAGAGATGAAAATAGAAAAGAGAAGGAGAAGTGGTTAAAGGAAGTGAAAAGAGGCAAAATCAATTTTAACCCAAGCCCTACAGAAGGTCAGTGGAAGAACAATATCATAGTCTGTTGCACCAGAGTGCCTTAGAAGTCTTAAATCTGACAAGCACGACAAAAAAAATGACTGAGTCTATTTGCTTTTGGTGATCAGGGCTAAATCTGATGTAAACTAAGCTGGACCGCAGCTTTGTGACCTGAGGTGGAATCAAACTATCCACTGAAGCAAAACCACAAGAGCTGGATCCAAACTCTGTGATGGCAGGCATCCATCCTGCTTAGGTGCCTTTAAGCACCACGACAAATGTCAACCAGCTGCAAGGCCAGACCTCTGACCTTTGTGGAGGGCATCAAAACACCATCCCAGACTATAACCTACATGCAGTGCCACCTTTTACCACAGGGAGGCAGAGTTTCATCTGGATTTCACTTCAGGAGAGAAATGCATGACTTGGTCCACCACAGAAGCACAATCTGTACCTAAACACGGCCTCAGACACGCAAACAGATCCAAGCAGTCATCAGCTCATCTGGGAGTTCAGCTGACCAATGGCCACCAGGGGAATTTGCCGAGTCATGTTGTGTCATCTTCTAACTATAATGCCAGATTATCTGGGGTGCCAGCAGCAGCCAGCCTCCCTCTGCACGCTGTGTTTATCTGTCTCATCTCCATCTTTACAACTCTGCTTTAAAGCATCAACAGCACACTTTGCATCTTTGCACAGTACAAAGCATGCCCAATCTCTCTGCTTTTTTTTCCACTGCTAAAACAGAAGGCTAGGGTTCAAGGACGATTCAAGGGAGCTCATTTGCTGCAAAGCGGATCAATTTTTTGACCTGTGAGTTAATCACACTCATATCAGCACATAAAATCTTCTTTCCCTAACTGCAGCCAACAACACACTATATCATGAATCTAAACCAATTTGATGGCAAAGTACAGTACATATTACACACATTCATTCAAAGTACTAACTTCTAGATTCAAATACAGGAGATGATTTTAGATTTGTGGACTGAATACTATTTTTTCTGAGATCAACCTGCGTCCTTAAACACAAACAGCCACTATTCAAATGCAACTCCACAGCACCATCTGCTGGATCCTGCTCTACTGGACGTAAATTGACTTAAACCTGGGAAATTTAATATCACAATGTGCAATTTTATTATCATAACATGCAATTTATCACAAATATCCATGTGCAATTGGTGTAAAATGTTTTTAACCACTGAGTTTTGCGTCTTGTATATACTATTTATACTGTTCTTTTTGCTTTATTTATCTTTTGCATACCTTGCTTTATTATTCCATTGCTGTTGTAATAAGGCAAAGGATTATCCTGTCTTATCTTACCTATTTATCACCACAAAGAGAGCAAACTACGTTATATGTATACTTACAACAGTGCTTCTCAGACTTTCCCTGTTATGCCCCCTTTAAAAAGCCAAAAAGAGTTCATGTTCAACACTTCTGCTGTCACAGTGTTTAGTTGTGAGATTGTCCTCGGTGTCTTGAGAGGGTGAGACAGAGTCCGACAGAGTCTGACAGAGCCCGACAGAGTCCGACAGAGTCCCGTCAGATCCCGACAGAGCCCCGTCAGAGCCCGACAGAGCGTGAGACTCGCGGCCCAACTTCCCTATAATAAATCCAAGCTCGCGGCAGATGTGCTTCCATATACTTGCTTTTAATCCAGAGGGTGCCGGCTAAATTTCGTGTCCAGTCATCTTCACTTTGTATTTCTGCTATGTGCACTCCATAGACTGACCAAATAATTGACCAAACAGACCAAAAAATTATCTAAAAAATGCTTATGATTATGATTCTTTAACATTATTTAAAATATGTAATTATGATCATTATAAACATAGTTTTCTGCTATTTTTTCTTTTTCTATTTTTTTCCCTATCTTTTAAAAAAGAATATTCTAAATCTATTAATTTCTCACAATTTGCCAAACTTTTCTTACCAAGTTGCTCACTGCATTTTCCCCCAAGTTTCTGAGATAAATCAAACCAGGTTGCTCAGGGCTCAAAGGTTACCTGTGAAAGGCGTTTGAAAGCAGCACAAGAAAAGTGATGTTGCTCCAGCTTTTAAATACATAATCAGTCAGTAAATCAAACATAAAAGCGTAACAGAGGCTGAGGAACTCTACATATAGTGAACAATAGGTGGTTTCTGAGGCAAGAAGCCAAGAACATAAATAAAGTACATGGGTGTACTCATTACACGCCTGACTGTCAGTGTATCAGCAGACGAAATGAGCCCCCGGGGCTGAGAGCAGGGTGTGTCTCAGGAACACTGCTGCCTACTGCCTCCACCACAAAGCCATGCTGGTCAGAAACACTGCCCCACTTTCCATATTTAACCCTACATCATCTGTGTGTGTGTTTAGTATACAGTATGTCATGTGTGCCAGCTGCAGAGTCAGCTGGGTGCCCCATGCCACCCAGTCTACCAACTGATGTGATTTAAACTCAGGAGGAGTCTCAGCCACTACGCTGTTTGTTTGTTCCCCCAGCTTCTATTGCCACAGTGGGTCCCCACACGACCACAGGAGCACAACCTTTTCATTAGGCTGAGTCCTACACTGGGATGGATTTGGATTCCAGGATGAGAAAGTCATGAACTCAAGGGTTTTTTTGATCCCAGCGAGTTGCCGTAGTTGGAGCCAAGCTCCTGTTTTCCACCTCCAGTTTGGTGTGGCCACTCGGAAATAATCTGGATTCAACAAAGGAAGGAAATCCATGGAAGAGGCAGTTTCTATTGTGCTGTGTGCTCACAAATGCTCGGGTGTGTGAATGCATGCGTGGATTAGCCGTGTGTATTTGTGTATGTGCAGGGCTCCAGACTTTTTCCACAAGCAGCACTGATTCTCCCACACATTCATATGTCTTCCATCTCAACTGGATAAATAAATGCTCTGGTCATAAATAGATAATTTACAGAAATAACAAAGTGCTGTTATATTTTAAAGGTAAAAGTAAAGGACTCTTGGCTACTGAGCTCTTAAGTTTACTGGAGTTGACTAAGAACATACCTGAACTTAACAATGGCTACAACTTAAGTATTTAGAAATGTTGATGTTTCAAGGTGCACAGACTTAAACTCTGGCAATTTTCTAAACTGACGGGCAAAATGTTTGATTTTGAGTCCTCATGTAGATGCAAAGATTATTTTCCAGCAAGCCAAAATTAAATGTTCTTCACAATCATGAAGATTTATTTATAGAAGTACTGGTAAAATGTTTCATAATTCCTGTAAATATATTATTCAATTGATGTCATTTACACATATATTTGGTACACACACTATGTTAATACATTTCTTTTAAAAAGCACTCGTAGTCACGTCTGTCCTTCATTTACTAGAAGAATGGAGCTTGTTTACCGTAAACTACTGTGGCCTGCCACCAGAAAACGTGGACATATTAGAGAGTAAACCCTCAGCAGTAATTACTTCATACCACTTTTTGACACAAAGGGTATTCTTGAGCTTTACTCATACAGTGTTTGTACACATGATAAGTAGACGTCAATGTTGCAGGTGCGGTTAGGCTGGCAGAGTGAATATCTAAGAGAGGAAATATAAATCTATGACAGATTGAAAGAGACAGACGGAGGGAAATGAGTGGTCTGTGTGAGGTTTTCCATAAGCTTCACTTTGGCAGGACACCAACACAGCTCCTATAGCGGTTGTCAGGGCGATGTGTGACATAACACAGTTGACCTAATCCCCCAAAATCACTGCATTTTCTCCTCCTTATGCTCCTTTAATATATAACAACACAATGTAATAATCTGCTTAATTAATCCCCCATGTCTTGCTCAAGGACACTTCAGCAGTGTGGACTCTCTCTGAACTGCTGCTACTACTGTTTGTCTCTATAGTACAAATAATGTATTTTATGAAGAGAAAAACTCCGCATGACCTGGATCTGAGCTCCACTTCTTCAGATAATAAACGCCGAATAACAATGTGGGTTGTATGGGGTTAACGATAAGATCTTTACTCTTCATAAATCATTAACCCTTAATCATTTCTTAGCCAGAACAAGAGGAAACATTCTAAAACTTCTAAAACGGCTGGGGAGGATTGAAGAGGTCAACCTGTGACCAAACACTTGTTGCTTTGATTCATGCACACACACTGTTACGCTCCAGCTGCAGGTCTGAAACCAGATACAGACCAGCTGCTGGGATATCTAATGTGCTCTGCCTCCGAGCAAGGCACTGCAGCCTCATCTGCTCCCGGCAACTATAATTATCTATGAAAAGACAAATGCCTCTTCCCTGCTGTAACACAGCTAAGAAAAGTCAGAGAAAAGTGAGCTTGTGAGATCACCTCCCCGAAGTGCTGCATGGTCATCATCATGCCCTAAATGACCATCCCGTACTGCTGAGAGGCTGACAGGCCAGTCTGCTGTCAGGAGGAGGAGATTTTAACAAAACCAGACAGCACAACCAAAAATTGGCAATTTCAATGTCAATATCAGTCTGCGTACGTCTAACTTAAAGGTTTTGGGAAATGCAGTGGAAATAGTCACTGTCCAAAGTACAAGTGTGTAAAGGTACATGGTACAAGGTAGATTTATTAAATGTTATTTAAAAAATTGAAATCAAAATGTGCCCTTAATTCCTGCTACATCTTTTTGGCTGTATTATAATACTATACAACATGGCTGTACTACAATCAATTTTTAAAAGCAAACTCAAGACCTAGCTCTTTTGTTTGGCTTTTAATTGAACTATTTCTATTAATCTATTGACTATTTATTCTTTGTCTGTTTCACAGTTTTACTACTTCCTATGACGTTTTAGCATTTTTAACATATTTATTTGTTATTTCACTTTGTGCTGTTATCCTATCATTTACCTCTTATTTACAATTTGAGTATTTTATTCATCTTTTATTTTTACTTTTATCATTGTATTTGTTTGTTTATTTATTTATTTACTTATGGATTTTTTTAGTTTGACTGCATTAAGCACTTTGTGTTACAGCTTCTTTGTATGAAAAGTGCAATACAAATCAAGTTTGACTGACTGCAACTGCAGGTCAGTTAAGTAGGCCTATCCTGACATTACCTCTATGTAGACCTCTGTTTATCAGGGGTCACATAAAGACAGCACTGTGGAAAATGCTAACTCACTGCACTCACCACTCACCCCACTGCACTATCTACTGTGAAAAACCTCCAACAAAAGTTTCTAAACAGAAATCTTCGGAACTGCACGTTAAACAATAATATCATTTGAAATTGGGGTAAATTAACAACATGAGCAACCAAGATCCCATATTTCCTTCATATTAGCATACAGCTATATGTAGCAGTGTCCTTGCAGCAAGAGATTGATTATAGTGGCACTTTCTACCATGAAAAATCATCAATAAAAGCTTCTAAACACAACCAAAATTATTCCAGCAGGAATATGAATTAAAACAGAATTAAAACAGAAACAAGAATTAAAAACATAGGCAAGCAGAATAGGCAACAGCCTCTAAATCAAATCTTCACACAGCAGCTAAAATAATACATTTCCCTGACATTAGCATGTGGCTAATTGTAGCAGTGTAGGCTATATAATTAAAGCACTTGTAGTAAAGTGCCTGGAGCAGATAACAATATAAAGCAATCTGTCCACGCTGACATAAATTTGCCTCATATGTATAAAAATAACATTGGAGACAAAGTATTAGTCTATTTATGACACACACAAACACACAATAACATTATTCCAATTATTCAATTGATTTCTCTTTTGGTTTTACTTTCTAAGCAAAAATGCCTATATGTTTTGATTATAGCTTTTAAAATGTGAAGTTTTGCCGTTCTGCCGTAAATGCTGATAACAATCTGCATCATGTGCACACACAACTAAAGCAGGTCAGAACTGAACCAGGAAGTCAAAACTATAAAAATAACACCCACAATGTAATGACAGTGAAGATCCTAAGGTATCATCCCAATATCTATAAAGTGATGAGCAATACTGCTGACTTATTGCACAGCTATAATCCCAAGCATGAGCTATAGAAGTCATTACTTCTGCCTGCTGCAGACTGAATCTGGAGATATTTCTACATCATACGGCTTTAATTTTGACAGAATATGTGATGCACCTATTATAAATTCTCTTTTTAAAAAAGTCTTCTAAAAATAAGAGAAAAAGGAACTTTTCTCACATCTCTCCAACTCTTTGACAGCATAGAGAATGTTTAAATCAAAGAAATAGAAAAACATACACCCTGTAGAGAGCTTCACTCATCTTGTTGATATCTTGAAATACTTTGTAGAACTTAACAGAAGTAAAGACAAGATGGATAAATGAATCAGAGATTTGAGCCTTCCTCTGCTTTATCTATCACTCCTCAGAATTAAATATTAAAGCTATAAAAAGCCGTGCTAACACAGCTGGTATGATGGCTGCAGTGTGTAATATGTTTTAAAGTAGACAGTCTCAACATGGTGTGGAAAAACTAAGTGTTGAGAGGCCTGAGCCTGTAGCCACTGTGTGGAAAGCTCACCTCTGATGTCACTTTCTAAGAGAGGTGGGACACTTCCTCTAAGTGCTCGGCTTACTCAGTTACAGCGCGCATGCGTGTGTGCGTGTGTGTGTGTGGGTGAATGAGAGTGTGTGGAAGACAGAATGTGAGCTGGCTCATACTGCAGCTTGAATGAGTTTATGACTCTGTGGCTGACTGGCCTCTCTGATCACTGTCACTCCTCAGAGGTCGAAGCACTGATCGTTGAAGCTCTGTACATTTTTATGTATTACTTTTTTAAGGTCTAAAATCATAAATGTTAATAGAAGTCTGCAGCTAATTATTGTTCGTGAAAGAAATGAGAGAATTTACCTTTAGGGCCTGCTTTAATAGTTTATGTAGGAACGGAGCTGGAAATTCTAAGATTAAAAAAAAATACACAATCTTGTCAAAATGTATGCCATATGCATGAACACAGCCAAAATTATCAAAAAATGAAGAATGAAAAGTGTGTAAAATGCACTAAACAGTCCCTAAAGGTCAATAGTCTGTATTGTCACAGTGTTTACTGGACTGTATTACATAATCTGGATTCATTTTAATCATTATGCAAGTGTCCATTTTGGGATTCTATAAAGACCGATACTGTTCAGCTGTCATTAATTATTAGGTGGAACAGAGTAAACTGTATGTATGTCCAATTTGTCCCCAAGTACACAATTCTGTTTTGTATGTGTGTAATTGTGACCATTTCCTCTTTCTTCTCACAGCAACACTTCTGTTTTTTGTTCCCACTGATATACAGAGACAGCTGACATGGGACTTTTAGCCTGTGCTCAGTCTGTCTGTCTCCCTCTCTCTCTCTCTTACACACACACACACACACACACACACACACACACACACACACACACACACACACACAAGACCTGTTCATACACAACATGATGGATTCAATTACAAACTAGAGCTTATTGTCTCTGAGGTTGCATTCACACCAAATTCGGCATTACAGCATTTACCCACAGGGCTGTGCGGCGGTGGGGGAGTGTCACCTAAACAGAGAATTTGTGGGGGAGTGGAGGGTGGAGAGAAAGCCAATCTCCCCATCTCAGCAACTTAGTATTTGTATTTGGTAAGTCTGTTTATGTTCGGTAAAGAACTGTAAAATTTCTTTTGACAAACATTACTATAATATCTTTATTGCCACAAGACAAATTGAGTGCTTTCCTTTGTAGGATAGATTACAAGAACTGTTAAAAAAACACTTTATTTCTTTTATTACCTATAATATTTAATGACAGAAAGACATCCCTTGTTGATTCTTGTTCCTGTGGACTGCATCTTCTGACCTAATTGCCAAGTACTTTTGGCCGCCGCAACGCAATGTTGGGTAGCATTTCTCCAAAAGGTGAATTTGTTTCAGCTTTTCACTGCAGGGTTGACACACTATAGAAGAACACCACACACCTGCATATAAAAGCATTTTTCTACAGAGCAGAGAGTATAAAGAAACAAGAAGACGATGATGAACGCATGCACAAGAACTGACAGCTGATCACAGTAGTGGTGCAACAAATCTACACTTTACTGGAGGAGTGTTAATAAACTCAGTAGAGTCAGCAACACAAACTCAGCTCGGTAGTCCCCCGTTGTTGTTATTGTTGTCCTACAGTCGCATGGCTGTTTGTCTGAAACGTAATGCGAACGCTCGAAGTGCAGCCATGACGTCAACTTTCTCACAGGATCCGCGCATTGCAAGTTTACATGGCAACAGAGGGGATGGTGTTTTAAAACAATAACACTCTAAAATCTGGTTTCAAAAGTCTGCGTTTTTAGGCTCCCAAAACATCTAGTCATGTGAATGAAAGGCCAAACTGCAACAAAAGTTCAACATTTCATGCAACAACCGCTGCTGTCAGCGGACCCTTAGTCATTCTTTAAGCCTAACACAAACATTTGCTGATTCCAGTTTCTAATACTGTATGTGAGAAAGTGATACAATCATCACTGTACATGAGTAAACTGAATATATTTGGGTTCAGGACTGTTAGTTGGACAAAACAAGACATTTGAAGATGTCACCTGTAAATGATAATGCGCTTTTTTTTTTTTTTTTTTTAAATTTTTAAAAAAAAAAACCATCAATTTGATGAATGAGTTAATCAAATGATCGACAGATAGCAAGTATAATTGCTGTGAGCGACTACAGACCACCAGTGACAGCGCGCCTCCTGATAATGTTGCCCCTGAAAGCTTCTCTATGACTCTACTACTGAGAGAGCTGGTTCAACACAGAGCTAGAAGATGCTACCAATGCAGATGCAAGACTCCATCAAACCCCTGCAGTCCTCGGGGGATGCATAAACAAAACCATCAGTACATTCTCGGGACCTCCGAAAGTCTTGCTTGAACAGTTTAGGATGCACTATTCTGGTGTGTTTCAGCACAGCCAGTGAATCACACTACAGCTCTTCTTAGTATGTAACTCCCTGCTGTTTGCTGATTGTCCTATCTTAAAATAGTCACAGAGCTGCTTTTCTGCTTCAGTTACGGCTCCCTCTGTAAACTTCTGGTTCGCACCCTGCCTTAATAATCAATACACACACCTGAGGGGATCTACTTCAAACACACACAGTGTTTCTGTGTCTGTTTGTCTGTGTGTGAGAGAGAGAGAGACTATGAGAAGCAGAGATACTTCTAGGAAAAGCGCCGATACTCATATGAACACATGTACTTACACACAGCATGACCCCCCCTCTGTCAGTTTACATGAAAGCAGAAGAGAGAGCACAGGGGGGAGAGACTGTAATCTGATACCTGTTCACACCCTGTAAATCACAACTCAAAGTACGCCCACAGGGCAATCCTCCATCCTGTCATGTCTAGGTGTCATATCATAAAAACTCCTCCTTAACAGACGCTCTTGCATAAACTGTGAGAATAATTGGACTATACAGACTAAGAGAAAATACAATAAATGCAAAATGATCAAAATTAAATCACATATCGGCCAAAATGTAAGACGTGTAGTAATTCAAAACCGACAATGTCAAACAATGAAATGATGGCTAAATCCCTCCTAATTTCCTGTTTTGGCTGGAGCACAAAAGCAAGGCAAACCAATTAACTCTTAAGTCTGTGAGTGAGTGAGTGAGTGAGAGAGAGATGCTAAAGTCTGTGAGTGAGCCAGTCAGTCAGTCAGTCAGTCAGTCCATTAGTTGAAGTGATTTAGTACCTTGTCCCAGTATACAGACACAGGGGGAGAATTGATTTATCAACAAAAGTTTGTCTGACTTTGCTGCAGTAGGTGGCAATATGCCTCAGCTAGCTGCTTTTGAACTTTCTTCTAGTTGACCTTTAGAGTCACATACCAAACAAGCAGGAAAGCAGCAAACAGGTCATGTTAAGTAATAAGCAGACACAGATCCAAAAAAGCAGCTCCCCTCTGCTATGTGACTATGTCTTGTATTTCGTCATTTTAGGATATACTGACATGAGTTTTGCGGCTGGATCAAAACAGCAGGGCAAAGTCCATGACTGGGTGAATGCCGCCACTCCCTGTTTCAAATTAAAAGCCCTCTAAGCATTTCATACACAGTCCAGCCATACTATGATTTTTGCCCCTATTTTTTGTAAAAATACAATTTAAGAAAAAAAACACCAACTGCAAAATGCACAAACAAACAACAACAAAAGAACTGCATAGGCAGAAAAAGAAGACAAATCAAAAAGGAAAATGGGATATCAGGATATTGGTGGTAACACACAAGAAAAAAGGACAAATGCTATCAAGTGCTGCAGGTTACTGACATATGACAGAGTTAACCTGTTAACCATTCACTTCAGTTTTCCAATCACATTAATGACCAGTTGCCAGATTTGCTGAGTTTTTCCCTGTTTCACATTGTAAATCTTATTTTCTCCAAATGTACAACATTTGCCTATTCCTTCAGCCACATATCAAATGTCGGGGGCTTCTCAGATAACATACTATGTTTTGACCTAGTTCCCTTTATTTGTGTGTGTGTGTGTGTGTGTGTGTGTGTGTGTGTGTGTGTGTGTGTGTGTGTGTGTGTGTGTGCAGAAGTCTGAGGTGTCCCAGAGTCCAGCTGCCATCGCACTAATCTCACAGAGATGCTATCGCTGACATTCCTCACGAGGCATTCAGGCTATTTCACCAAGCCACACAATCACAGCGCTTTGTCAACATACCCCAACACAAACACACACACACACACACATAAGAAGCTATGACATCAAAAAAAAATTAATCAATTACTTATTAGAACAAGTAACATAGTAAACTGCTACAGTAAGCCTACTAATTATAAAATGTATACCAATATAAATTTCAGCCTGTGGCAGAGCACCTGTTTCAACATTTAATGACTTTAGGTGTTTCACGTAAAACCCCCTAATACTCTGTCCTCATGCAGCGAGGTCACACCTAAGCCCTCGGCAAGTTCACAGCTTGTGTTAACAGCATTTCAGAGAGCGGTAAAACCTGAAAGATAAAAATGTAGAACTGGGTCCAACAAGTCAAACATTGCTACAAGGAAGCACTATGAGAAAAGCTGTTCATTAATATTCTCACTTGTCTTTTGGATTTGATATCTTGTAAAACATCCTAAAGTCTAAGAGATAATTTATTATTTTTTTGCTCATTATTTAAAAAATGCAGGCATTTAATAAGCTGATAATATCAAAGACAATCCTTTATGCAGTGGTTACAAAGTTTTATTTTTAAATGAAACCTTTTTTGGACGTTTACTGAATATATCAGCAGTAATTATTCAGATATCGCTATAATTCAGCACATAAAGTAAGGCTGCACCTTTTATTATGGAATGTTTCTTGATATGAATGTGTATCAGTGTCCTGACACACCCAAACACACACAACAGAATGCACTCAGAGACATAATCTCAGCACATCTGACAATACAAAGTAGCACACACACTTCTCTCACATTTCACATTTCCACCCTTCAGCTAACAACTGAGGTAATTACCACCTAACATGGGAATATCTGACTGTCTCTTCTACACTGTGTTTATGTAAGATGCTGGTGGTAAATTCACCAACTGCTATGAGTGATGAGACGCTGGTGACAGAGACAGAGGGAGAGCCCCAAAGGCATTTGGTGTGTTTTCGCATACAGGGAGTGGCAAAGGGACAAAAGTGTGTGTGTGTGTGTGTGTGTGTGTGTGTGTGTGTGAGTGAGAGAGAGAGAGAGAAAGAGAGAAAGAAAGAAAGAAAGAGAGAGAGAGAGACTGCGTGTTGTAATTAGTCTCAAGAGGCGGAGGTGCAGTTCAGTGATCCTCCATAGCTACTATGTTTAGTCACTGGCGATGCGTGTGTGTGTGTGTGTGTGTGTGTGTGTGTATGTGTGTGTGTGTGCGTGTGCGTGCGTGCGTGTACAGCACATGTGAATGTTAAATAGATGCAGTTGCAGAGCTAAGGATGTCTCTGTTACATACATTTTATATGCAAGCAGCTAGGTTCAATTGCAGCCCAAGAGCCATAGTTTCTGTTCTCCAAAGCTAGGACTTCCCAAAGGTTCATTTTGTCAAAGAAAACTATGATGAATATAATTTTTTGATGACCTAATCAGGACCAAAATGAGATTACAATAACATAAGTATGCTTTGAAAATGAAAGCTAAATGTATGATTATTTTGTAAGCAAATTAAAACAGACAGAATAAATGACAAATGAACTAATTGCTTGTCTCATTAAACAACCTGCACTCATCTGTGGAACCACATATTTTTACTGATCAGTTAAATACTACACTGCCAAAACAAATCTCAGATAATATGCAGACGACACTGTTTCAATTCATATCAGCAGCGTTGTGTCTCTGCCAATAATGTTAGCTGAAGTTACTGATTTTTGGAAGATGAGATTTATGATACTGGTAACAACCGATGACAGTTATAGTATCAGAATGCTCAGAAAATTAGTAATGCACAAATTAGAGTAGAGATTTCACTGATGTTAACCAGACTAAAACAAAATCAACATCAGGAGGCACAGGATGGTGTGACAAAATGCGTACAGCATTCATTCAGATGAAATGAATGTGGATATGCCCTCATCTGTCTGAGTATCACATGGTTACACAACCAAAACAAGTCCTCCACATGGGGATTAAAGGGCAGACAGATTCACAAAAGCATAACATGTAGGTACAAAATCACAATAATCACAGCTACAGGTTAAAAGTATTGATACTTTTTTGATACAATGTGTAAAAATACATTCAACAGAATTGAAAGTACCTTAAAAAACATGATCTCTCAGTCAACTTCGCTCCAAGATTTGCTTTAACAAACACAGGCATACAGAGTGGAAAGTGTCTGATTCACTGCTAAAATATTCATTTTACCTAAAAGGGGTCAGAGCAGAGAGGAAACACATTTTGGAAGCTTGGCAACCTGGGCTGCACACCAACTGGTCCACTGATCACACTGGTGCACCTGGACATAGTCACATTAGTTTTCATGTTTGTGATGATGCATTTTCCAGCCGATCCAAAAGTGTTTTGTAAAAGTTTATTTAGCTTTAGAAATGGGGAAATTTCTCAGGTCATAAAGGAACATTTAATCCTTCAATTTTTCACAAGCACCCAAAATCCGTACATTTGGACATACATCGTTTTCACTGGACAGGAAAGGGATGAGAAACAGTAATATGAAGCTAAAGCTGTCAAACAAATGTAGTGGAGTTATGCAGTTTTACAGCTGATTCAAAAATATTTTTGCTGGTAATTTTTTCCAAATTATCAGCCAGTGGCAGACCCAAAAGTAAATTTTGGACTCTGCTGCACCAACATTAATACTGGCATATTTTTTTTAGCAGAGGGGTCTTGGTCAGGTCAGAGTCTACTTGATCATGTCTGGTCAACACCTGATCCATTTTTTAAGGTCAATCACAGTGCCAATATGAGGGAGATATAACAAGGAATTTGAGTTTTTGGATGTATCTAAGTCTATCAATAAATAATTCAGTCACTAAAATGTGAAAGAATGTCCAGAGCAGAGTTTAGATGACACGCTGACGATGCAACAACACTGTGGTCTGCTAATATATTAGAGCTGATGTAAGAGGCTGATATAGGCTGCAAATTAATGTGCTCATTATGTGTTCATCAATG